>NC_088243.1:79548741-79798741 GCF_036934945.1 Oncorhynchus masou masou
CGACCACGGGTCAGCTGGTGGGGCTGCAGAGGGGCAGTATGAGCGAGAAGACAGAGTTTGACCCTCAGGGACGTATTCTGTCACGGTCGTTCATAGACGGCAAGGTGTGGAGCTATAGTTATCTGGATAAGGTGAGGACATAGTACTGTCTGGTACTGCTACTGCATATGGTACTGTACTGGTACTGCTACTGCTACTGCTACTGTTACTGGTACTGCTACTGTTACTGTTGTTATGATCTATGTGGAGCTATAGTTATCTGGATAAGGTGAGGACATAGTACTGTACTGGTACTGCTACTGCTACTGCTACTGCTACTGGTACTGTTACTAGTACTGTTACTGGTACTGCTACTGCTACTGTTACTGGTACTGCTACTGGTACTGTTACTGGTACTGCTACTGCTACTGTTACTGCTACTGCTACTGCTACTGCTACTGTTACTGGTACTGTTACTAGTACTGTTACTGGTACTGATACTGTTACTGGTACTGCTACTGGTACTGTTGTTATGATCTATGTGGAGCTACAGCTACCAGGATAAGGTGAGGACATAGTACTGTTACCGTTACTGGTACTGTTACTGTTACTGGTACTGTTACTGTTACTGGTACTGCTACTGTTACTGTTACTGGTACTGTTACTGTTACTGTTACTGGTACTGGTACTGCTACTGTTACTGTTACTGGTACTGATACTGCTACTGTTACTGGTACTGCTACTGTTACTGTTACTGGTACTGCTACTGTTACTGTTACTGGTACTGATACTGGTACTGTTACTGGTACTGTTACTGGTACTGTTACTGGTACTGTTACTGGTAGTGCTACTGTTACTGGTACAGGTACTGCTATTGTTACTGTTACTGGTACTGATACTGCTACTGTTACTGGTACTGTTACTGGTACTGTTACTGGTAGTGCTACTGTTACTGGTACTGTTACTAGTACTGTTACTGGTAGTGCTACTTTTACTGGTACTGCTATTGTTACTGGTACTTGTACTGTTGATCTTATCTGTGTGGAGCTATAGCTACCTAGATAAAGTGAAGGCATCATAGCACCTATGATTCATTACCTACTGTACAGGCAGCAGGAATTGCAATGACAAGCTGATTGAGAGAAGTGAAAAGTGCATAAAATGATGCTAATGATGATGACCTGTTCCTTCTCCACTTCTTTCCCTCCTTCTCTCTCTCCAGTCCATGGTCCTTCTCCTACAGAGCCAGAGACAGTACATATTTGAGTTTGACACCTCGGGGCGCATCACAGCCGTCACCATGCCTAGTGTAGCCCGCCACACCATGTTCACCCACGTCTCTATCGGTTACATCCGCAACACCTACAACCCTCCAGAGAGCAACGCCTCCATCATCCATGACTTCACCGAAGACGGCCGCCCTAAGGCCACCCACTACCTCGGCACCGGTCGACGTGTCCTCTACAAGTATGGCAAGCTGGCCAAGCTCGCTGAGATCCTCTACGACAGCACCACGGTGACGTTCGGTTATGACGAGACGGCTGGGGTTCTGAAGATGGTGAATTTACAGAGCGGCGGGTTCTCCTGTACGATACGTTACCGTAAGATGGGTCCGTTGATTGACAAGCAGATCTACCGGTTCAGTGAGGAGGGGATGGTGAATGCTAGGTTTGACTATACGTATCACGACAACAGCTTCCGTATCGCTAGTATGAAGCCAGTCATCAGTGAGACTCCTCTGCCTGTGGACCTCTACCGCTATGACGAGATCTCTGGAAAGGTGGGTAGATGACTACACTACTAACCCTAACACTAGCTCCACCCTCAACCCTAACACTAGCTCCACCCTCAACCCTAACACTAGCTCCACCCTCAACCCTAACACTAGCTCCAGCCTCAACCCTCAACTCCAGTGACAACCCTAACCCTACTCCAGTGACAACCCTAACACTAGCTCCAGTAACAACCCTAACTTCTGACCGGTTGGATATACAATCTAGAAACAGGGCAGTAAGTTGCAACAGGCCCATGCAACCCAAGGTTTGATACCAGCATAAACAGAATACTAGCTCCACCCTCAACCCTAACACTAGCTCCAGCCTGAACCCAAATACTAGCTCCAGCACCAGCCTCAATCCTAACACTAGATCCAGCCTGAACCCTAACACTAGCTCCACCCTCATCCCTAACACTAGCTCCACCCTGAACCCTAACACTAGCTCCAGCCTAACACTAGCTCCACCCTCAACCCTAACACTAGCTCCACCCTGAACCCTAACACTAGCTCCAGCCTAACACTAGCTCCACCCTCAACCCTAACACTAGCTCCACCCTCAACCCTAACACTAGCTCCAGCACCAGCCTCAATCCTAACACTAGATCCAGCCTGAACCCTAACACTAGCTCCACCCTCATCCCTAACACTAGCTCCACCCTCAACCCTAACACTAGCTCAACCCTAACACTAGCTCCACCCTGAACCCTAACACTAGCTCCAGCCTAACACTAGCTCCACCCTCAACCCTAACACTAGCTCCACCCTGAACCCTAACACTAGCTCCAGCCTAACACTAGCTCCACCCTCAACCCTAACACTAGCTCCACCCTGAACCCTAACACTAGCTCCAGCCTAACACTAGCTCCACCCTCAACCCTAACACTAGCTCCACCCTCAACCCTAACACTAGCTCCAGCACCAGCCTCAATCCTAACACTAGATCCAGCCTGAACCCTAACACTAGCTCCACCCTCATCCCTAACACTAGCTCCACCCTCAACCCTAACACTAGCTCAACCCTAACACTAGCTCCACCCTGAACCCTAACACTAGCTCCAGCCTAACACTAGCTCCACCCTCAACCCTAACACTAGCTCCACCCTCAACCCTAACACTAGCTCCACCCTGAACCCTAACACTAGCTCCAGCTCCAGCCTCAATCCTTTTTTTGTGGTGCTCCTGAGTGGCGCAGCCGTCTTAGGCGCTGCATCTCAGTGTTAGAGGCATTACTACAGACCCTGGTTCGATTCCAGTCTATATCACAACCGGCTGTGATTGGGAGTCCCATAGAGCGGCGCACAATTGACCCAGCGTCGTTCGGGTTAAGGTTTGGTCAGGGTAGGCCGTCAATGTAAGTAAGAATTTGTTCTTTACTGACTTGCCTAGTTAAATAAAGGTGAAATAAAATAAAAACCCTAACCCTAGCTTCAACCTCAACCCTAACCCTAGCTTCAACCTCAACATTAAACCCTAGCTTCAACCTCAACCCTAACCCTAGCTTCAACCTCAACCCTAACCCTAGCTTCAACCTCAACATTAAACCCTAGCTTCAACCTCAACATTAAACCCTAGCTTCAACCTCAACCCTCACTCCAACCACAACCAAACCCCTTGCAGGATGGCAGTTACAGTTGATAGATTGAGCATAAATCACCTATACTGGATTAAAGTGGGACCTAGACCCTCTGTACAATATTTTACTTAACTCTTAACTCTTACCTTGGCTACAGGTGGAACACTTTGGGAAGTTTGGCGTGATCTACTATGACATCAACCAGATCATAACCACGGCTGTGATGACCCTCAGCAAGCACTTCGACACCCACGGGCGCATCAAGGAGGTGCAGTACGAGATCTTCAGGTCTCTGATGTACTGGATGACGGTGCAGTACGACAGTATGGGACGCGTGGTGAAGAGAGAGCTGAAGATAGGACCATACGCCAACACAACACAGTACCGCTATGAGTATGACGGTGACGGACAGCTCAGCGGGGTGAAGGTAGGAGATTTGACCTTACCAGTGAGATACTAGTCCTGCAGTAGTTGAGCACCAAATCACAATCCTAGAAGATTACTACAGACCACTTCCTGAAATACTTGATAAAATGTTGTTGTTCTTTGCAAATACACACAGTATGGTATTCCTTTTCACTTCAGTTTTTGACTTTCCTATGTTGACTTACCTGACTTAAGCCCTTGGCTTCTATGAGGAGCATAGGCCATTGATTCTGCTACGCACCTGTGCTATTAAACAGTTGACTTCAGGTGTGGTATTAAAGAGTTTACTTATTAAAGAGTTGACTTCAGATGTGTTTTTAAAGAGTTATTTTCATTGTCTCTGCCTCCAGGTGAATGACTGGTCCACATGGCGCTACAGCTACGACCTGAACGGTAACCTGCACCTCCTCAACCCCGGGAACAGCGCCCGCCTCACGCCGCTCCGCTACGACCTCCGAGACCGCATCACACGCCTGGGTGACGTTCAGTACCATCTGGATGAGGACGGCTTCCTGAGCCAGCGAGGCTCGGATGTCTTCGACTACAACTCCAAGGGCCAGCTCCTCAGAGCATATAGCAAGCTCCCGGGAGGCTGGAGCATCCAGTACCGCTATGACGGACTGGGAAGGAGAGTGTCCACTAGAACCAGTCTGGGACAACACCTCCAGTTCTTCTACGCTGATCTGAACCACCCGGCAAGAGTCACACATATATTTAACCACTCCAGCTCAGACATCGCTTCACTGTACTATGACTTGCAGGTAGGCTACCAGATTATTAGAGAAAAGTGTGTTCATCTACAGAATCCATGTGATAAATACTGCTCATGGTGATTGTGTTATGACTATGTTATTGTTGTGATATATCCACATTTTTGTGATGCTATCATTACGTTATGGTGACGTGACCAGGGCTTAATTTGTCAATCGTGAGGTGCCGGAACAAAAAGTGAGCACTAGAGGGGGGTGACCTGGGGAGTTCTGAGGTACCAGAATGCATGAGAAAAAAAATCACCTTCGTATTAAATGATTGCATGCATATAATCACATTTGCGTAGTGGCATAGATCAGTAGAGGCACTTACAGAAGTTTGAGTTTGAGTTTATTTTTTATTTTTACAGGGACAGTGCACATTGATCAACGTTTCAGTAAAAGTGCCGGTTTTAGCCAGCCGGCTAATTTTCATCCGCAGTCCCTGGGCAGGTTATTAAAAACAATTACAATATAGACAATAGCAACATAGAACAAGCAAGACATAGCAACATAGGACAAGCAAGACATATCATACAGACAGAGCAACATAGGACAAGCAAGACGTAGCATACAGACAGAGCAACATAGAACAAAAAGCAGCAAGACAAAATTCATAAAAGCAACAAAGTTTTTCCACACCTCACAAGCTACAGACAACAGACAACATGGAAAGCGGCAACACACAGCTAGGGACCATGGCAGTGTATTCCAGACATGGGAAGCTCTCACAGAGAATGCAGATTTACTAAAGATGCTTTTCCTTAGGGGAACTATACAGTCACCTCTCATGGCAGACCTTGTGGATCTGCTGCCATATGTCTGGGTTTTCTGTTTAACAAAAATATTGAGTGGAGGGGGAGCCAGGCCATTAAGGATCTTGAATACAAGACATGCGTCGGTGTATTGCACAAGATTTTCCCAACTCAAGAGCTCATGCATTCTTAGGATGTGACAATGATGATGGCTATTGGGCTTCCTATCAAGCACTTTGAGAGCCTGTTTGTAGACAGACTGAATAGGTTTTAATGTTGTACAGCAAGCTTGGGCCCAACTAGTCAAGCAGTATGTTAAGTGGGGGAGTATCATAGAGTTGAAGTACAGTTTTGCTACCTCTGTAGTCGTATAAACCGGAAATTAGCTAGGTTGAATTTAGTTATTTGAATTACCTTTTTCACATGCTTTTTAAAAGAGAGGTTGGAATCAAGTATGATGGCAAGGTACTTAAAATCGGATACCACCTGGAGCTTCTCCCCTGACACATAGACATCTGGCTCAGTAGCATCTGTTGCCCTCTTTGTGAAGAACATGCAAACAGTTTTTTTCACATTGAGATGCAAACACGAGTCACTGAGCCACTTTGTAACCTGGACCATTACAGTAGTGAGTTCTTGTGCAGCTTGTTGTTTGTTCTTTGCATGCACATATATCACTGTATCATCTGCATACATTTGAACTTCAGACCCAGTACAGACAGAAGACAGATCATTAATGTACAGGCTGAACAGGAGGGGCCCCAGTATTGACCCTTGGGGCACGCCCACATCATAGCTACGAGTGGGCGACAGCTCATTGCTCACTCTGACACACTGAGTTCTGCCTTCAAGGTATGATTTCATCCATCTCAAGGCATCAGGGGAAAAGTTGAACTTGGACAATTTTGTGATGAGAATCTCATGGTTAACAGTATCAAAAGCCTTCCTTAGGTCCAGAAACACAGCCCCAACAGCACCCCCTTTGTCCATCTTGGACTTCACATTTTCCAGAAGAAAGCAGTTGGCCGTTTCTGTGGAGTGTTTCGCTCTGAAGCCAAACTGCATGGAGTGTAATGTGAAAGGGCTGTTGTTGAGGTGGGCAATCAGTTGTTCTGCTACACACTTTTCAACAACCTGCACACATGGGAGACATTTTTAGTAGCTTACGGTCCAGAAGAATGTTGGCCTTTTATAAACGCATTTCATACAAATCTACTTCATTTTAGATGACTGGAGACTGTAGCAGAATCTTTTTTAATACCTCACAAATGGTCAAAATGGCAGGCCACTTTGACACTGGCAAAAACGACCTTGTCTTGAATCCATCAATAGCCTAGTCCTATGTGTGCGGAGACACATATTGTAGGCTACAATATGAGGAGTAAATTATAGTCCTGAAAATGCTTTCCAGTTTCACTGACTCACCCAATGATGTGCAGCTCACTCACTGGTGATTGTCGATGCACTCGTGCCAAAAGCCTTTCTTTCTCTCTCTTTTGTAAAACAGTATTTGGAAGTTGATCAAATATTTTGGTAGTCTAAAGCACAGTCTTTTCAGCAGGAGCCATTTCAAATCAAATCAAATCAAATGTTATTTGTCACATACACATGGTTAGCAGATGTTAATGCGAGTGTAGCGAAATGCTTGTGCTTCTAGTTCCGACAATGCAGTAATAACCAACAAGTAATCTAACTAACAATTCCAAAACGAATTTCTTATACACAGTGTAAGGGGATAAAGAATATATACATAAAGATATATGAATGAGTGATGGTACAGAGCAGCATAGGCAAGATACAGTAGATGGTATCGAGTACAGTATATACATATGAGATGAGTATGTAAACAAAGTGGCATAGTTAAAGTGGCTAGTGATACATGTATTACATAAGGATGCAGTAGATGATATAGAGTACAGTATATACGTATACATATGAGATGAATAATGTAGGGTATGTAAACATTATATTAGGTAGCATTGTTTAAAGTGGCTAGTGATATATTTTACATAATTTCCCATCAATTCCCATTATTAAAGTGGCTGGAGTTGAGTCAGTGTGTTGGCAGCAGCCACTCAATGTTAGTGGTGGCTATTTAACAGTCTGATGGCCTTGAGGTAGAAGCTGTTTTTCAGTCTCTCGGTCCCAGCTTTGATGCACCTGTACTGACCTCGCCTTCTGGATGATAGCGGGGTGAACAGGCAGTGGCTTGGGTTGGTGTTGTCCTTGATGATCTTTATGGCCTTCCTGTAACATCGGGTGGTGTAGGTGTCCTGGAGGGCAGGTAGTTTGCCCCCGGTGATGCGTTGTGCAGACCTCACTACCCTCTGGAGTGCCTTACGGTTGTGGGCGGAGCAGTTGCCGTACCAGGCGGTGATACAGCCCACCAGGATGCTCTCGATTGTGCATCTGTAGAAGTTTGTGAGTGCTTTTGATGACAAGCCGAATTTGCTTTCCAACCTGTGTTTTCCCTCGATTGTATTTGAAATATTGCGAAAGGCTTGTTTTGTCTGCGTGGTGTTTTTTGTTTTTTTTGTATTTCAATTTATCAGGGATGTTGCAGTTCCTCATTCTAGTGTGGCAGACCAGAGGGTTTGATCAAGACGTTAGACCTGTCGGGGAGGGGGAGGGGGTGGTCTCCCTTCTCGATAGGGTACCCGCTTTCCCATGCTTCACCCCTGACCTGTGCACAACAGAAAAAGAGAAGCGGGAATTGCTTCGGGACATCGGGTGGCATAATCTACTATAACCAGGATGTACCGGGACGTTTTTACCAGGGCGCCCACTGTCCATGTTGATGCATTCAAACAGCACTCCAATGATCATTCGGGAGGTTCCGGAAGTGTGCTTTTGAGGCGGTGATTTGACACTCCAGGCAGCTGCGGCAATAGACTTCCATGGCCTGCTTCATCCCGGAACAGCGAAACCGGGAGGTGATCCTTCCCCAGGTCTTCTACATTCCCAGGTGCGCCCCCAACAAATGGGTATGGGCCAGCTGAATAATGGTTCCGAAGTACCGACGGGGCAGCAACAGCACCTCTCGGACTTCCCCCTTTTTGTGCGACACCTGATACAACAGGTTATTTTTTATTTGGAAATGGGGGTAACGCCAGTCACTCACCCCCGGAAGATCTGGCCATCCACTGCTATCACTTCCCACTAAACGGTCCCACTGGTCAGTCCCAAACTGTCCCCTCAGAGGACTCAGGGCAGTTGTCTCGCCGGGTCCCTCAAAATCGAGGAGGGGGAGTATAGGCTCCTCCTCCGGTTGTTCACCAGGTGTGGATGGTTCCAGGTGTGGATGGTTTCTACGGACTCCGACTCTGGGTCCGTAGACACGCGGTTGGCAACTGCATGCTCCCGGGCCACGCATGCAACGGTCTATCCCTGCTCTCGTCGGTCGCTGGCTCTTACTTTTTTTCCCAGCTCGTGCCTCCACAGTGCTGTGAACATCGGACAATCTCCTCCCACAAGGAGGGGTACCGGCAACTCAGGTACGGCACCAACCACCATCTGGCAGCTCCCTTATGGCATTACGATGGTGGCCTGCCTTTCACCATGGACACAGGAGACGGACATTTCCTCACCACAGTCAGTCAGATGTGCCAGCAGGTGTGCTTGTAGAGCGTTACCACACTCCCAGAATCCAACAGAGCCTGGATGTCATGACTGTCGACTTTCACAGGGACCATGGGTGCTGGTGGTTCGCTGTGGGTCCAACAGGGTGTGAAGTAGTTTACTGCATTGCCCGACTCGTCTCCGGGGCCTCAACTCCTCTCGACCTGGGAAATGTCATGCAAGGTGTCCCCTGGCGCTACACTCAAAACACCTCCTTGAGTCTTCTCCCCTGGCTGTCTCTCCGTGGGTCTGCAGTCCTTTAGCCCAGCTGACTGTCGGATTGTACGGTGGTGGGGTCATCCTTCCATGACCTCCGACGGCTCTTGGACTTGGCCTGCATCCCCTTCAGCAGGGCCTCGGTATTCTGGTGCGGCTCCCAGGAGGTCCTCCAAGGTCTGGGGTGCGTGCAGGCTCGCCGCCCTCTTCATGTCGTGAGGCCTGTAAGAAGTGATCCATGACCCGGGGAGGGTGGCTACGTCGGTTAGGAGCCCAGGTGATGCGCAGTAGCTCGCTCATCTGTGCTCAGGAGGAATATTCGGCCATGAACCTCCAGTTGTGGACAAGTTGGGCCCGACGGGCTAGGCTGTACCGGTGTCGGCTGAGAACCTCCCTCTTGATATTCGTAGTTAGTAGTTACATTCGTAGTTAGCCGCCTGTTCGGTGTTGAGGTAATAATACACCTTTTGGGCGTCTCTGGACAGGAACGGGGCCAGCAGACTTGCCCACTTCGCCTTGGACAATCCTTACCATAGTGCTGTCCGTTCTAACATGCAGAGGTAGGTCTCGACGTCGTCATCCTCCATTAGCTTGATTATAAAAACTGATTGGGTTGTGATTCAGTCTGTGTTTAACCTCACAACTTCCTGATTTCCTCAAGCATGCAGACATTCTGTAGACACTGTGCTTCCAGCGTTCGTTCCTGAATGTCCTGTGGCGCTTGTTGGGCCCGAACGAACTGAGCTATCAACTCATCAATGCTGATACTACCTAAACGTCAACCCTGGTTTGACCACGTTGTCAGATTTGCCCTCATTCTCCACCAATTGTGGCAGACCAGGGTGTTTGATCTAAAAGTTTACAGAGATCAGACACAAGTGTGATACCTGGGATTCAAGGGTATTTATTTAAAACATTAAAGAAAAACAAAAGAAACCGGTCTCCTCCAGGAGACCTCTTCTGGATTACCGCATTCTGTGCTCCGGGTAAAGCTGTCTCCTCTGGGGTTAAACACAGAGCCCCTTGGTTCTAGTAGACTGTGAGGACCTCTATCCAGTAGCAACCTCTTACTACCTCCAACCCTCCCGCGTGCTGCCCTCCTGGCAGCTTTATGGGGCCCGTACGGCTGGTGATCAATCAGCCCCTTGGTTATTCACCAGCCTGAATTAGTCCTGGCCGGAGGACCCGTCGAGACCTGGCACATCCAGCAGAGGGAGCCACAGACGCGTAATGTAGACTCTGTCTGTCACCAGGCCTCGAAGAGTCTCCCCTGGTAGCTTGTCCATGGTACACCACACTACTTATGTGAGAGATAATGGTGCACTTTTCACACAGCCAAGGCCACGCGTTGGTCTGAAACATAGGTGACATTGTTGCGCAAACCATAAATCCAGGCCAGCCCAACCCAAATCAACTCTTAGAATATTAGGCCCGGGTTCAATATCAACTGTTCCACATTACATTTGTTTTGTGGGGGCAGGATAATTAATAAAGATGCAACTCGAATAAACTTTGCTCACTTTTAATAGAATGTTTACATGCAAAAAGTTTAAATTCTTTTTCATGCCTGGAGAGGTACCGGATCCGGCCAAATAGATTCCGGAACAAAACAATCCAAAATGAAAAGGTGCTGGATCCTGTTCTCGCAGGATCCGACTCAAATTAAGCACTGGACGTGACTGTCTGTGAGTTATGGTGACGTGACTGTCTGTGAGTTATGGTGACGTGACTGTCTGTGAGTTATGGTGACGTGACTGTCTGTGAGTTATGGTGACGTGACTGTCTGTGAGTTATGGTGACGTGACTGTCTGTGAGTTATGGTGACGTGACTGTCTGTGAGTTATGGTGACGTGACTGTCTGTGAGTTATGGGTGACGTGACTGTCTGTGAGTTATGGTGAAGTGACTGTGAGTTATGGTGACTTGACTGTCTGTGAGTTATGGTGACTTGACTGTCTGTGAGTTATGGTGACGTGACTGTCTGTGAGTTATGGTGACGTGGCTGTCTGTGAGTTATGGGTGACGTGACTGTCTGTGAGTTATGGTGAAGTGACTGTGAGTTATGGTGACTTGACTGTCTGTGAGTTATGGTGACTTGATTGTCTGTGAGTTATGGTGACGTGACTGTCTGTGAGCTATGGTGACTTGACTGTCTGTGAGATATGGTGACGTGACTGTCTGTGAGTTATGGTGACGTGACTGTCTGTGAGTTATGGGTGACGTGACTGTCTGTGAGTTATGGTGAAGTGACTGTGAGTTATGGTGACTTGACTGTCTGTGAGTTATGGTGACGTGACTGTCTGTGAGTTATGGTGACGTGGCTGTCTGTGAGTTATGGGTGACGTGACTGTCTGTGAGTTATGGTGAAGTGACTGTGAGTTATGGTGACTTGACTGTCTGTGAGTTATGGTGACTTGATTGTCTGTGAGTTATGGTGACGTGACTGTCTGTGAGCTATGGTGACTTGACTGTCTGTGAGATATGGTGACGTGACTGTCTGTGAGTTATGGTGACGTGACTGTCTGTGAGTTATGGGTGACGTGACTGTCTGTGAGTTATGGTGAAGTGACTGTGAGTTATGGTGACTTGACTGTCTGTGAGTTATGGTGACTTGACTGTCTGTGAGTTATGGTGACGTGACTGTCTGTGAGTTATGGTGACTTGACTGTCTGTGAGTTATGGTGATGTGACTGTCTGTGAGTTATGGTGACGTGACTGTCTGTGAGTTATGGTGACTTGACTGTCTGTGAGTTATGGTGATGTGACTGTCTGTGAGTTATGGTGACGTGACGTGACTGTCTGTGAGTTATGGTGATGTGACTGTCTGTGAGTTATGGTGACTTGACTGTCTGTGAGTTATGGTGACGTGACTGTCTGTGAGTTATGGTGAAGTGACTGTCTGTGAGTTATGGTGACGTGACTGTCTGTGAGTTATGGTGATGTGACTGTCTGTGAGTTTTGGTGACGTGACTGTCTGTGAGTTTTGGTGACGTGACTGTCTGTGAGTTATGGTGACGTGACTGTCTGTGAGTTATGGTGACGTGACTGTCTGTGAGTTTTGGTGACGTGACTGTCTGTGAGTTATGGTGACGTGACTGTCTGTGAGTTATGGTGACGTGACTGTCTGTGAGTTATGGTGACGTGACTGTCTGTGAGTTATGGTGATGTGACTGTCTGTGAGTTTTGGTGACGTGACTGTCTGTGAGTTATGATGTAAAGCCCGTACTGCTTCCCCTCAGGGTCATCTGTTTGCTATGGAGGTGAGTAGTGGAGAGGAGTATTACATCGCCTCAGACAACACAGGAACACCACTGGCTGTCTTCAGCAGCAACGGACAGATGATCAAACAGGTAATCATGATGACAGTAATAATAATACTATTAATGATCATTCTTTTTGCTTCATGATTGTTAAATATCTCAAGGCCCGTTATCTACATGTTAAGAAAAGAAAAGATACATTGGTACTTGATGTCCAGAGAGGTACATTTGATTGTTCAAATTAAAAATACAAAAACTGACCAAGTAACCCAGCTTTGTCTTTCCTAATTTCCCCAGAGGGGATAAAGTTGTAGTGAATTGAAGTGAAACATGCGTCTGTGTTTGTTGTGACCTCCAGGTACAGTATACAGCGTACGGGGAGGTGTACCTGGACTCTAACCCAGAGTTCCAGCTGGTGGTTGGGTTCCATGGTGGTCTCTATGACACCCTGACCAATCTGGTCCACTTCACCCAGAGGGACTATGACGTCCTGGCAGGTCGCTGGACCTCTCCAGACTATGCCAGCTGGCCCAAGATCGGCAAGGACCCTGCACCCTTCAACCTGTATATGTTCAAGAACAACAACCCCCTCAGCGACGTGTTGGACATCAAGAACTACGTCACAGGTAGAGCGTCTTTGGATCCTTGAAAAGCGCTTTATAAAACACATGCATTATTGTTATTACAGGTAAAGGAGAGAGAGCTGAGTGGGGGCGTTGTGTTATCATTACCACTGTGTACTGTAGTTCTCTTTGTTTTTTTGTCATTTAGATTTGAAGAACATCACAAAAAATTCATACAATATTTTATTACACTTAAAATATGTTCCCTAATACTACGCAGATTATTATAGCATTTTCAAACTTCTTAACATTTTCTAATATTTCTATGACTTGCTAGCTTTATTAAAACTATTTTTTTACTGTGTTGTCTTTGTTCCAAAGACGTGAAGAGTTGGCTGGTGATGTTTGGTTTCCAGCTCAGTAACATCATTCCAGGGTTCCCCCGTCACACCCTCTACTTCGTGGAGCCTCCCTATGAGCTGCAGGCCAGCAAGGACTGTGAAAACGGACAGGTGAGAAGGCCTGGGACAACCTACAGTTCCATTGTACTGATTCTATGTTAACCAGAATCCAAAACATACTGTCTGCGAGCTAAATGAGGCCTGCTATTACAGAGAAATGGTCCTCTCTCTTTCTCTCAGAGCCGGATGAGACATTGAAGATACTGTGGGATCACTAATATGAACCTTCAATGATTACAATGAAATCTGGACATTAATAGATGAGAATAGCTGTAAACCAAACAGTATAAGTGTATCCTCGTCTGCATTCTTCTGGTTGACCAGTGACCTTTAACCTCTCTTCTACCCCTGTCTCTCCTGTAGCTGATAACGGGGGTGCAGCAGGCAGCGGAGCGCCACAACCAGGCCTTCATGGCCCTGGAGGGACGGCTCCTTAACAAGGACCCCCGCGACCGCCGCGACAAGCCCGGACACTGGTTCGGCACGTCAACGCCCATCATCGGCCGGGGAGTGATGCTAGCGCTGAAGGAAGGACGTGTGGTGGCGGCAGTTAGCTCCATGGCAACCGACGACAGCCGGAAAGTGTCCTTAGTCCTCAATGGCGCCATCTACCTGGATGGAACGCACTACACGCAGGCCGGACATGACTGTCACTTCTTCGTTAAAGTCGGTTCGGCCGATAGTGATTTACTGGCGCTGGGGCTGACCAACGGACGCAAGGCGCTGGAGAGCGGGATCAACGTGACTGTGAGCGGGAGGTCACGGCGCGGCGCCACAGTGGAGTTTGCGGTGCCGTCGTTAGCACTCAGCGTGCGGTATGGGCTAGCGCTGGACGTGGTGGATGAGGAGAGGGTGAGGCTGCTGGAACTAGCCCGGCAGAGGGCCCTGGCTGGGGCCTGGCTGAGGGAGCGGCAGAGGGCCAAGGATGGGAAGGAGGGGAGCCGGCTGTGGACGGAGGGAGAGAAGCAGCAGCTGCTGACCGCGGGGAGGGTACAGGGGTATGATGGGTATTATGTTCTACCTGTGGAACAGTACCCAGAACTGGCTGACAGCAGCACCAACATCCAGTTCCTGAGACAAAACGAGATGGGCAAGAGGTAACAGCCCACCTGGACTGGGATGGAGGACTGGCTGACTCTTTCTCTCTCACTGACTCTCCTCCCCTTCTCCTCCTCATCCCTTTCATCTTCTCACCCTAGTTACTAGTTCCTTCCTCTCTTCGCTCCCCCTACCTTCTCCCCCTTTCCTCTCCAACCCCGCAGAAAATAAACCAACAAATGGGGTTTCTCACTGAACGCTGCAGGGACTTTTGAAAAGAAGAATATACTAAACTTTTTTTGTTGTTACTTTTATTGCCAAGGGCAAAACATCTAACATTTAGACAGAGGTTTATTTTATTTGTTGTTGAAAACAAACTGTGGAGAAAGGCACTCATGAACCTTGAAAAACAAACTGTTGCTTAATAACTAAGATTCCCGTTTTTAAAAAATAAATCGATATTTTCACCAATATTTTTGGGGACTTTGAGGGCGTAATGACAGACTCTGAACTGATGGTGGCGCTGTGTTGTGCTGGGTGCTCTGGTAAGGGCCTGCACCTGAAATTAACTTGTAGATCAAAGGGACCAATAGGGAGGCAGAGCCACCACAGGGCCCAGCGAATCACAACACTGATCAGAAGAGAAGATCAGCAACAAGCACCGCAGCGTCACTTACACGGAGTAAAACTACTTGTCATCAGTCTCAGGCCTCCCATTCTCCACCACAAAACTGTTCTCAGCTATTGCAGCAACATATCCTAGCAACCAATACTCACACCACTGAGATCCTTTAACTCATAAAGACTTCAAACAAAAGAAAACGAAAACTTTAAAGACACAAAGTTGGAGGGGAAAAAAATATTGTGAAAATGTATCAGAATGTGTCAATATGTGTCAGACTACCATACTACAGTTCAGACTACTATACTACAGTTCAGACTACTACACTACAGTTCAGACTACTACACTACAGTTCAGACTACTACACTACAGTTCAGACTACTATACTACAGTTCAGACTACTATACTACAGTTCAGACTACTACACTACAGTTCAGACTACTATACTACAGTTCAGACTACTACACTACAGTTCAGACTACTATACTACAGTTCAGACTACTACACTACAGTTCAGACTACTACATTACAGTTCAGACTACTACACTACAGTTCAGACTACTACACTACAGTTCAGACTACTACACTACAGTTCAGACTACTATACTATGGTTCAGACTACTATACTACAGTTCAGACTACTATACTACAGTTCAGACTACTATACTACAGTTCAGACTACTATACTACAGTTCAGACTACTACACTACAGTTCAGACTACTACACTACAGGTCAGACTACGATACAATTGTTTACTTCATTCATTGGTTCAGACTACTATACTATGGTTCAGACTACTATACTACAGTTCAGACTACTACACTACAGTTCAGACTACTATACTACAGTTCAGACTACTACACTACAGTTCAGACTACTATACTACAGTTCAGACTACTACACTACAGTTCAGACTACTACACTACAGTTCAGACTACTACACTACAGTTTAGACTACTACACTACAGGTCAGACTACGATACAATTGTTTACTTCATTCATTGGTTCAGACTACTACACTACAGTTCAGACTACTATACTACAGTTCAGACTACTATACTACAGTTCAGACTACTACACTACAGTTCAGACTACTATACTACAGTTCAGACTACTATACTACAGTTCAGACTACTACACTACAGTTCAGACTACTACACTACAGTTCAGACTACTATACTACAGTTCAGACTACTACACTACAGTTCAGACTACTACACTACAGTTCAGACTACTACACTACAGTTCAGACTACTATACTACAGTTCAGACTACTACACTACAGTTCAGACTACTATACTACAGTTCAGACTACTACACTACAGTTCAGACTACTATACTACAGTTCAGACTACTACACTACAGTTCAGACTACTACACTACAGTTCAGACTACTATACTACAGTTCAGACTACTATACTACAGTTCAGACTACTATACTACAGTTCAGACTACTACACTACAGTTCAGACTACTATACTACAGTTCAGACTACTACACTACAGTTCAGACTACTATACTACAGTTCAGACTACTACACTACAGTTCAGACTACTATACTACAGTTCAGACTACTATACTACAGTTCAGACTACTATACTACAGTTCAGACTACTATACTACAGTTCAGACTACTATACTACAGTTCAGACTACTATACTACAGTTCAGACTACTATACTACAGTTCAGACTACTACACTACAGTGTAGTAGTATTATCCCAGACTACTATACTACAGTTCAGACTACTACACTACAGTTCAGACTACTATACTACAGTTCAGACTACTATACTACAGTTCAGACTACTACACTACAGTTCAGACTACTATACTACAGTTCAGACTACTACACTACAGTTCAGACTACTATACTACAGTTCAGACTACTATACTACAGTTCAGACTACTATACTACAGTTCAGACTACTATACTACAGTTCAGACTACTATACTACAGTTCAGACTACTACACTACAGTTCAGACTACTATACTACAGTTCAGACTACTACACTACAGTTCAGACTACTACACTACAGTTCAGACTACTACACTACAGTTCAGACTACTACACTACAGTTCAGACTACTACACTACAGTTCAGACTACTACACTACAGTTCAGACTACTATACTACAGTTCAGACTACTACACTACAGTTCAGACTACTATACTACAGTTCAGACTACTATACTACAGTTCAGACTACTACACTACAGTTCAGACTACTATACTACAGTTCAGACTACTATACTACAGTTCAGACTACTATACTACAGTTCAGGGTGTTACGTATAGTAGCGGTAGAAGCAGTAGTTGTGTATGTTTCAGTCGCAGTAGAATTGTGAAACTTTCACCAAGGCACTTCTGTACAGAAACAATGTAAAAACACCTACCATACACTTAGTCCAGAATACATACAGAACTAGTATTATCAAAAGCTATTTATATTATTTTATTATTTGTATGTGTATTTATTATTCGTAGTACTAAATGACAATCATGAAGGGAGTCACTAGTTTATCGAAGAGGACATTACGTTAATTTTATTTTGTAAAATATCTAAGAAATTTTGAATATGTTTTTTTTTGTATTCATTTAAACATTTGCTCCCAGAGCAAATAATAGTCACACTCCAAAATAATAGTTTATGTAAGAAAGTGTTGTTTTTTTTAAAACAATTTCTAATTTAAATGAAGTCTTTAAAACTGTGAAACCTGTTTTTTGGAAATATATCTGGATGTACAGTGTATAGACTTACCTTAATGCAGCAGCAGCACAGTAGAATATTGTTCGGAATATCCCGTTTTACATTTCTATTGAGGAAGTGGCTTGTAATGTGCTAACCTTTAGCTGGTATTACCTACTCTAGAGTTGTGTGACTCTAATCATATCTATTATCCCAATATCTACAATATCAATCCCCAGTTTGTTGTTTTCCACTGTTATTGGTTTTGTTTTGATGCAGAGATATTGCTGTTCTAGATCCCAAAAAGCGTAGAAGCGGATTGATTCATGTCACTGTGAAGAGGCTCGTTCAGTACTGGATGTCATAATGTACCAAATCACTATTATTGATTTAATAATAATAATAACAACAAGGAAGGAATAACAATGATTCTTACACACTGAAAAGAGACTCTTCTGAGAAACTTATCAATAAAAAGTAATTGTTTACTTCACTCATTGGCGTCAAGTTTTATTTTCCTCTTTACTGGGGGCCCAAACTTGCAAACATTATCAAATAACATGTTATTGGTCACATACACTTGATTAGCAGATGTTATTACGGGTGTAGTGAAATGCTTGTGCTTCTAGCTCCGACAATGCAGTAATATCTAACAAATTACACAACATATACCCAACACACACAAATCCAAGTAGGAATGAATTGAGACTATATACATATGGACGAGTGATGTCAGAGAGGAACGGACTAAGATACCGTAGAATAGTATAGAATACAGTATATACATATGAGATGAGTAATGCCAGATGTAAACATTAAGTGACTAAGATACAGTAGAATATTATTGAATACAGTATAAACATATGAGATGAGTAATGCCAGATATGTAAATATTATTAAGTGACTAAGATAATGTAGAATAGTATAGAATACAGTATATACATATGAGATGAGTAATGCCAGATGTAAACATTAAGTGACTAAGATACCGTAGAATAGTATAGAATACAGTGTATAAATATGAGATGAGTAATGCCAGATATGTAAACATTATTAAAGTGACTAGTGTTCCATTCCTTAAAGTGGCCAGTGATTCCTAGTCTATGCCTATAGGCAGCAGCCTCTAATGTGCTCCTGATGGCTGTTTAACAGTCTGATGGCATTGAGATATAAGCTGTTTTTCAGTCTCTCGGTTCCAGCTTTGATGCAACTGTACTGACCTCACCTTCTGGATGATAGCGGGATGAATAGGCAGTGACTCGGGTAGTTGATGTCCTTGATGATCTTTTTTTGCCTTGATGTGACATCGGGTGCTCTAGGTGTCCTGAAGGGAGGGTACTGTGCCCCCAGTAATGCGTTGGCCACCCTCTGGAGAGCGTTGTGGTTGCGGGTGGTGCAGTTGCCGTACCAGGCGGTGATACAGCCCGACAGGATGCTTTCAATTGTACATCTGTAAAAATGTTTTAGGTGACAAGCCAAATTTCTTTAGCCTCCTGAGGTTGAAGAGGCTCTGTTGCGCCTTATTCACCTGGCTGTCTGTGTGGGTGGAACATTTCAGTTTGTCTGTGATGTGTACGCCAAGGAACTTAAAACTTTCCACCTTCTCCACTACCGTCCCGTTGATGTGGATAGGGGGATGCTCACTCAGCTGTTACCTGAAGTCCACGATCATATCCTTTGTTTTGTTGACGTTGAGGGAAATGTTGTTTTCCTGACACCACACTCTGAGGGCCCTCACCTCCTCCTTGCAGGCCGTCTCGTCGTTGTTGGTAATAAAGCCGACCACTGTAGTGTTATCTACAAACTTGATGATCGAGTTGGAGGCCTACATGGCCATGCAGTCATGGGTGAGCAGGGAGTACAGGAGAGGGCTGAGAACGCACCCTTGTGGGGCCCCAGAGTTGAGGATCAGCGAGGAGGAGATGTTGTTTCCTACCCTCACCACCTGGGGCTGGCCGATCAGAAAGTCCAGGACCCAGTTGCACAGGGCGGGGGTCTCGAGCTTAATGACCCAGGGTCTCGAGCTTAATGACGAGTTTGGAGGGTACTATGTTGTTAAATGCTGAGCTGTAGTCAATGAACAGCATACTTACATAGGTATTCCTCTTGTCCAGATGGGATAGGGAAGTGTGCAGTGTGATAGCAATTGTGTCGTCTGTGGACCTATTGGAGTGGTAAGCAAATTGGAGTGGGTCTGGGGTGTCAGGTAGAGTGGAGGTGATATGGTCCTTGACTAGCCTCTCAAAGCACTTCATGATGACAGAAGTGAGTGCTACGGGGCAATAGTCTTTCAGTTCAGTTAACTTTCTTGGGAACAGGAACAATGGTGGCCATCTGCAAGGCATGTGGGCGCAGCAGACTGGGATAGGGATTGACTGAATATGTGCGTAAACACACCAGTCAGCTGGTCTGCGCATGCTCTGAGGAAGCGGCTGGGGATGCTGTCTGGGCCGGCAGCCTTGCGAGGGTTAACACCTTTATATGTTTTAATCACACTGGCCACAGTGAAGGAGAGCCCACAGGCTTTGGTAGCGGGCCATGTCAGTGGCACTGTATTGTCGTCAAAACAAGCAAAGAAGTTGTTTAATTTGTCTGGGAGCAAGACGTCGATGTCCTCAACGGGGCTGGTTTTCTTTTTGTAATCCGTGATTGACTGTAGACCCTGTCACATACATCTCGTGTTTGAGCCGTTGAATTGCGACTCTACTTTGTCTCTATACTGACGTTTTGCTTGTTTGATTGCCTCGCGGATGGAATAGCTACACTGTCATTATTTGGTCATGTTTCCAGTCGCCTTGCCATGATTAAAAGCAGTTGTTCACGCTTTCAGTTTTGCATGAATGCTGCCATAAATCCACAGTTTCTGGTTAAGGAGGGTTTTAATAGTCACAACATCGACGATGCACTTGCTAATAAACTCGCTCACCGAGTAAGCGTATTCATCAATGTTATTGTCTGAGGCTACCCGGAACATATCCCAGTCCAAGTGATCGAAGCAATCTTGAAGCGTGGAATCCGATTAGCCAGACCAGCGTTGGACCTGAAAATGGGTGTTTTGCCGAAGGGAGGTCGGGGGAGGGCTTTGTATGCATTGCGGAAGTTAGAGTAGCAATGGCACAGAATGCTACCAGCCCCTGTCGTGCATTCGATATGCTGATAGAATTTAGGAAGCCTTGTTCTCAGAATAGCTTTGTAAAAATCCCCAGCTACAACAAATGCCGGATATATGGTTTCCAGTTTACATAGAGTCCAGTGAAGTTCTTTCAGGGCCGTTGAGGTATCCAATTGGGGGGGATATACACAGCTGTGACTATAATTGAAGAGAATTCACTTGGTAAATAATGCGGTCGGAATTTGATTGTAAGGAATTCTAGGTCAGGTGAACAAAAGGACTTGAGTTCCTGTATGCTGTTATGATCACACCTTTGCAATCACCTGTCTGCCTCCCCACTGGAGTCCAATCCCTGCTATCACCTGTCTGCCTCCCCACTGGAGTCCAATCCCTGCTATCACCTTTCTGCCTACACACTGGAGCCCAATCCCTGCTATCACCTTTCTGCCTACACAATGGAGTCCAATCCCTGCTATCACCTTTCTGCCTACACACTGGAGCCCAATCCCTGCTATCACCTTTCTGCCTGCACACTGGAGTCCAATCCCTGCTATCACCTTTCTGCCTACACACTGGAGCCCAATCCCTGCTATCACCTTTCTGCCTACACACTGGAGCCCAATCCCTGCTATCACCTTTCTGCCTACACACTGGAGTCCAATCCATGCTATCACCTTTCTGCCTACACACTGGAGCCCAATCCCTGCTATCACCTGTCTGCCTCCCCACTGGAGTCCAATCCCTGCTATCACCTTTCTGCCTACCCACTGGAGTCCAATCCCTGCTATCACCTTTCTGCCTACACACTCAAGTTAAATCCCTGCTATCACCCATCTGCCTTCCCACTCAAGTTAAATCCCTGCTATCACCTTTCTGCCTACACATTGGAGTCTAATCCCTGCTATCACCCATCTGCCTTCCCACTCAAGTTAAATCCCTGCTATCACCCATCTGCCTTCCCACTCAAGTTAAATCCCTGCTATCACCCATCTGCCTTCCCACTTGAGTTAAATCCCTGCTATCACCTTTCTGCCTACACACTGGAGTTCAATCCCTGCTATCACCGGTCTGCCTCCCTACTGGAGACTGGGATTTAATCCCTGCCTCCCCCACCTGTCTGCCTCCAACTGGGGTTTCATCCCAGCATCCACCTCCTCACTGGGGGTCAATCCCTGCAACCACCTCTGCTCTGCCTCCCCACTGGCGTTCAATACCTGCATCTCCCCACTGGCGTTCAATACCTGCATCTCCCCACTGGCATTCAATACCTGCATCTCCTCACTGCAGTTCAATCCCTGCATCCACCTCCCCACTGGGGTTCAATCCCTGTGTCCACATAACAAGGCTACAGTTGAAGTCGGTAGTTTACATACACCTAGGTTGGAGTCATTAAAACTCGTTTTTCAACCACTCCACAAATTTCTTGTTAACAAACTCTAGTTTTGGCAGGTCGGTTAGGACATGACACAAGTAATTGTTCCAACAATTGTTTACAGACAGATTATTTCACTATATCACAATTCCAGTGGGTCAGAAGTTTACATCGCACTAAATTGACTGTGCCTTTAAACAGCTTGGAAAGTTCCAGGAAATTATGTCATGGCTTTAGAAGCTTCTGATAGGCTAATTGACATTGACTAAAATAACTGGAGGTGTACCTGAGGATGTATTTGAAGGCCTACCTTCAAACTCAATGCCTCTTTGCTTGATATCATGGGAAAATCAAAAGAAATCAGTCAAGACCTCAGAAAACCACAATTCTGATTCATCCTTGGGAGCCATTTCCAAACACCTGAAGGTACCACGTTCATCTGTACAAGCAATAGTACACAAGTTGGGACATGAACGTACGGTCACTGTAGGGATGATGTCGACGAAGCACTTATTGATGAAGCCGGTGACTGCGGTGGTATACTCCTCAAGGCCATTGGATGAATCCCAGGAACATATTCTAGTCTGTGCTAGTAAAACAGTCCTGTAGTGTAGCATCCGCGTCAGCTGACCACTTCTGTATTGAGCGAGGATTTAAGTTTTGCCTGCATTAAACTCACCAGCCACTAGGAGCGCCACCTCTGGATGAGCATATTCTTGTTTGCTTATGGCCTTACACAGCTCGTTGAGTGTGGTCTTAGTGTCAGCATCGGTTTGTGGTGGCTACGAATAATACAGATGAGAACTCTCTTGGTAGATAGTGTGATCTACATTTTATCATGAGGTATTCTACATCAAGCGAGCAATACCTCGAGACATCTTTAATACTAGACATCGCGCACCAGCAGTTACTGACACACATACCCCCGCCTTACCTGACATAACTGCTCTGTCCTGCCGATGCACGGAGAAGCCAGACCGCTCTGTCATCCATGTCGTCATTTATCCTCATCTACTGCTGTAGTCTAAATCACAGTGGTTACACAAAACTCGCCAGCCAAGGTCACAGAAATCCAGTGTGACTCCCCAGCCAAGGTCACAGCACTCCAGTGGTATAAATAGACTCAGATCTATCCTGGAACCAATTACCAACCATAGAGATCTATAACACACTCAACTTCTGCTACAGCAAGCACAGTAAAACACAGACATACCCACAACTGACTGACTGAACACAGACCAGAGTGAAAGACACCAGACAATGTTGACTCTTTTTGGGAATAATTTATTCTTAACGCAAGATTCTCATGTCAGGCAAAGGCATCTACATAACAAACATTCACTTTTTTATGTTTCATGTTCCCTCCTTCAAGGAATGAGAATATTCAAAATAACATAGCAATCAAATCATATTCATCCAGGATGTAAAAATTAAACAGGGAAAAACATTGCAAGCATTGAACAATATTACATGTACTCAAACATTAAAATATTCATCGTCATCGTCTTTAACAAAATGCATTCGATGCCAGCTCATAGGATTCACCCTAAGACAAACAGGAAACCAGCTCATAGGATTCATCCTAAGACAAACAGGAAACCAGCTCATAGGATTCATCCTAAGACAAACAGGAAACCACAGTAGCTGTTGTGCAAACATAACGGAGAGGACAGTTCAAGCTTCAGCATGGTACAGCAGGGGCAGGGGGTTGGCAAGGGCCACTGTAGCTTACTGGCATCCAATGGTCTAGGTAGCCATGACAGATACGGTGTAGAGTCATTCGTTAGGGTGGTATAGGGTTTAGGGAATATGGGGTGGTATGACTAGAGGTTTGTGTGGGAGGTTGGAGGGAGGGAGGAGAAGTACCTTACAGAGGTAAGATGTTAAAGTGCCCAGGAGAGAGAGCGAGAGAGAGAGAGAGCATGGTGTGTGTGTGTGTGTGTGTGTGTGTGTGTGTGTGTGTGTGTGTGTGTGTGTGTGTGTGTCTACAGTAGAACATATGAGTGCATATTGTGTGTGTGGTGTTTGAGACTGAATTTGTGTTCCACAAGAAGCAATATCTACAGTACAGTGCCTGAGATTTAGGGAAGGTATTGTAGCTAAACTGCTACAGAGGGGTCAGAGGTCAGGTGTAGGAGCATAGAGGTTATCAATATAATGCTACCATTGTTCAGGAGGCACAGGGGTCCAGGCTGGACGTTTGGGAAGGAAAGCAGGAGTGCAAGGGGTAAGGCTGATAGTTAGGGGGAGAGAGAAGGATTGAGGTGGACTAACAGGAAGTAAGGCCAGATGGAGGGACAGTGTAACAGGTAGGTCAGGGTTAGGGGTTAAACCTTAGGGGTTAGGATAACTTTCTTATTTTCCCCTAACCCTACCACAACTCCCCTAATTGAAGTAAACTAATGGACAACGATACTTAGGCTTCTACTTCCTGCCTATACATACTATCTACAGTTTATGGACAATATATTTTACATTAGCATCCCAGCCTTCAGCTACACTCAACCCCTCCCGTCTATATATAGATTTCCACTGTGATGTTTCACAAAAGCTCGGAAACTTTATATTCTCAGTTCCTACAGATTGTAAATTAAATGTTTCAAATTGTGCTAAGAGTATTATTACATTATTGATCAATTGACTACGACTTTTCAAGTCACCCAGCAGTGCTATTTGCAGTTAGCTCCAGGTAAATGGTGCGATTTCTTTTGCCATTCCTGAACCTCCGACCAAAAACAAGCTACATCAGGGCAGTACCAAAACAAGTGATCTAATGACTGTCTCTTCACAGCAGAGCTGGGATGGTTGTATCCCCCATATATATGACATTATGTTGGTTGCAAGAATTGTGGATAATAATTTAAATTGAAAAACTCTTATGTTTAGAATCCAGTGTTGTTTTGTGTATCAGTTCATAAACCAGGTACCATGGAATCAGTACATTGAAAATCTCCCAACTATTTATCATCCTTTATGGTGCAGCTGTCAATTTTTTGGGTCCTTAAATTAAAAACTGTTGTACTTTTTATGTACCACAATTTTCTTTAACCAATTTTGGTCTTTAATGCAGGGCCAACAGTCACGTTCCTTACTCCCCTTTCCACAATGCTGCCATCAGTTGGTTGTAACATTTCCATATTTTGTTAACTGTATGTGACATAATTCCACCAGTCCTATTTATGATATAATTTACGAAGAGTATAACATTTTTAAACATTTTTTTTTTTTTTTATCTGCTAGAGAATTTTCTCCGGCTTGCCATTCAAAATAAGGTGGAATTCTTTTGCTCATATAATTGAATAAACAAGTCGTTAGGTGTAAGCAGGGCCATAAGTAAATAGGTAAACTGGGATATGACAAAAGAATTCAATCAGGGCAATTTTTCCACAAATAAACAGATGTCGTCCTTTCCATGGTAGCAAAATGGTATCTAATTTGGCTAACTTTCTATAAATACATATTGTATTGAGATCATTTCTTTCTTTTGGGATATGTATACTAAGTATGTCCACTACATCGTCAGACCATTTTATTGGTAAACTACACGGTCATGTAAAAGTTGTCTTTTTTAGTGATCCGATACGTAATATGGTGCATTTATCATCATTCTGGTTGTAATCCAGAGGTTAGAAACATGTTCTACATCCTCTAGGAGGCTGTGCAGGGATCCAAATTGCGTATTTAAAAGAAACCATGAATGATCAGCGTACAACGACACCTTTGTTTTTAAGCCCTAGATTTCTAGCCCCTTGGTATTATTGTTGGATCTGATTTGAACAGCTAACATTTTGATGTCCACTATGGGCATATCTATTTATTATGGCCAACCTTGATTTACTCCTCTTGATAATGTAATACACCTGGGGTTACTATACATAACTTTAAGCCATCTTATAAGAGACTCTCCAAAATTAAAATGGTCCAGGCATTTACATATAAATTCTGGCTGTACTTTATCAAAGGGCTTTTCAAAGTCCGCTATAAATACCAGGCCTGGTTTCCCAGATACTCATAGTGTTCTATTTCTCCCAGTACTTGTTTTCTATTACAGATGAGAGGAACTATGGGTTAAGGGTTAGGAGGTAAAGGGTAAGGGTCAAAGCAGATAAGGGTAAATGTCAGGGGTCAGAGGTTATGTGAGCATGTCCCACAAGCAGCAGCAGCAGAGAGCCGTCCAACAGGCAGTCAGACACGTGTCTCCTGAATCATCTCTCCTTCTCTCCTCCACCACGTACACTAGAGGAAGAGAGAGTGAGAGCGAGAGAGAGAGAGAGAAACATTCATTTAAAGTTAAACCTTTACAACTGGCAGTAAAAAAAAAAAAAAATGTTTTATCGTCACATATACCAGATAGGTGCAATGAGATTAGGGTTATTCGCCCTGCTCAAGGGCACAGTCAGATTTTCCACCTTGTCGGCTTGGGAACTCAAACCAGCGACCTTTCGGTTACTGGCCAAACGCTCGAACCGCTAGGCTACCTGCCGTCCTTGGAACACACACACTTAGCCCTAACAACCTACTCTTCTTGTTATCTTTGGTATATTTGCTGTTAATCATTAATGTGCACACACACCTTACAAAGGCTGCCATCTGGAGTGAGTCAGGTCAGCTATGTGTTACCTGAGTGGCAAGGTACTACCCAAGTACAAAAAGGACTGCTCTCTAGCAACAGTTGCCAGGCAGTAAGTTCGCTGTGTTCATAACCAAGCGGAAAGGTGGTATTTACCAAATACGACCTGAAAGAAAACACTTGAAAGCAAAGGGAATACCTAGTCAGATGTCCAACTGAATGTATTCAACTGAAATATGTATTCGGCATTTAACCCAACCCCTCTGAATCAGAGAGGTGCAGAGGGCTGCCTTAATCGACATCCACGTCTTCGAATGGCCCCCCCAACTGGTAATTACGAGTGGAAAACTCCTTTATCATCCGGAGTTCTGACATCACCTACTAAGGAAAGGACCTTGATAACAGCACTTTTGGCAGTTTAATGCAGAAAACATTTATAAAAAGCAATCTATTAATATGGTTTTGGAACACTGTACTTTGTCTACAAGCATGATACTGTAGCTATACTTTTTTTTTAGTTTATGGTTTAGGCAGCTTGCTGGCAATTAGCCAATCAGCATTTCTCATCAAGTTCAAAGGTGACCCGATTCAGGAAACTGGGCGTATGTCCCCAGTCACGACTTCACACGAGAGACTTTTGAACGTATTATTAGTATTTTTAAAATCAAAATGTGTTTTTTGGCAGAAATGCCTTCATGAACATCTGAACTTTCACGTGTCTGTCATCTGTAAATACGAATACAATTGTTAAATTACGAGCCTGGTTGGTTTACAGAGAAAGAGAGCAACCTTCCCGCTGGCCATGATTGGCTGAGATAATGAGTGGGCTGGACATGCCGAGGGGTGAGTTTGAATTGGTCTGTGGTGTTACATCTGGTGTCTATAAAATGACCTGAAATATGTTGCTACTGCTCTCAATAACATTGCTGCCCTGAATTTATCAGGTGCCATCGACAAAGGTCAGTGGGAAAACGTTGTGATGGACTACTTTCTGGACACCGATCGTGCCATGCTATGCTGAATCTCTCTCACTCTTAAAATAACATGTTTTGAAATCAGTGGAACACAACCAGCCAAACAAGCTGTGCAAACTAAACGGAAACACAGGATGTTTTATAAAAAGGGTTTGCAGTCTGTCGTGAAGCTTTCATCCATGTATACAGGTAAGAATCGAGCTACAGATTCAGATATTACACATTTCTAATTATGTCAGAAACTTGTTTTCATTGCATACTAAAGCTTGCTGTTAGCTAGCCAGCTGGGGTTCGATGGCTGGTTTGCTAACTAACAATGACTCTAACATAAAGCTTTCATCCATGTATACAGTGTGGCATACGGCGGGGAGAGATGAGGGGAGTGGTTATTGATGGGAGATATCTGGCAGCCGGTTGGCTCCACCCCCGGGCCTTATATGGACTTCCTGCCCCAACGAGGCAAGGCTGTGGCTTGTTAAACCAGGGGGTGCTTGGGTATAAAGGAAGCAGCAGCCTGCACAACGGGGCAGAGTAGGAGAGAACCAAGAGTATTATGAAGAGTGTGACATTACCGCCACCTGTGACATTACCGCCACATTACCGCCATCTGTGACATTACCGCCACCTGTGACATTACCGCCACCTGTGACATTACCGCCACCTGTGACATTACCGCCACATTACCGCCATCTGTGACATTACCGCCACCTGTGACATTACCGCCACCTGTGACATTACCGCCACCTGTGACATTACCGCCACCTGTGACATTACCGCCACCTGTGACATTACCGCCACCTGTGACATTACCGCCACCTGTGACATTACCGCCATCTGTGTACCGGACCCGAGTGTGAGGATTACCCCTGGAGAACGGAATGGACAAAGAGAATGGCTTGTGGACTGAGTTGGTGAATTCCCCCTTTCTCCTTGTACCAAAACTCCACATTTACATTCTATTTGTGATAATGGTGGATGTTTTGGTATTGAACTTGGTGATGTGGAAACCCTACACCCTTGAGCCTGCTACAACAGGTAAGAATCGAGCTACAGATTCAATGTTATACATTTCTAATTTTGTCAGTTTTCAATGCTTGCTGTTAGCTAGCCAGCTGGAGTTCGATCGCTGCCTTGCTAACTAACAATGAACCTAACATTTAGGTTAACTTCAGCTTGCTATTACAATTGGTTTGTCAGTAGCCAACATTCCCTGTATGAACTGTCTGGTGATACCTCAGAATGCCATTTTGCATCTATAGTATAAAATATTTGTATCTGGAATTTGTCTTTCAGCATTAATCAGTAGAACACACCTGACTCTCCTCCACCAGTCATCAACAAGACAGCTGGCCCAAGCAAAGGCAGCAGCGCAGTCATCAACTGCATGCACCATTTCTTCACCAACTACAGAGTTGGGGAAATACGTGTGGACCTGAATTGTGATAACTGCAGTGGCCAACACAATAACAAGTTTGTGCTCTGGTATTGTGCCTGGTGGACCATGCACAGGCTCCACCACAGTCTGGACCTCTACTTCCTGATCACAGGCCACACCAAGGTTGCCCCTGACTGGTGCTTCGGGCTCATCAAGCAGTGCTTCAGAAAGACCAGAGTGAACACTGTCTGAGATTGCTGCTGTTGTGAAGGACAGCACTGTGACAGGGGTCAACATCCCACAGCTGGTTGGACTGGAGGATGGTAAGGACTGGAGGATGGTAAGGTGCTGGAGGATGGTAAGGACTGGAGGATGGTAAGGACTGGAGGATGGTAAGGACTGGAGGATGGTAAGGACTGGAGGATGGTAAGGACTGGAGGATGGTAAGGACTGGAGGATGGTAAGGACTGGAGGATGGTAAGGACTGGAGGATGGTAAGGACTGGAGGATGGTAAGGACTGGAGGATGGTAAGGACTGGAGGATGGTAAGGTGCTGGAGGATGGTAAGGACTGGAGGATGGTAAGGACTGGAGGATGGTAAGGACTGGAGGATGGTAAGGACTGGAGGATGGTAAGGACTGGAGGATGGTAAGGTGCTGGAGGATGGTAAGGTGCTGGAGGATGGTAAGGTGCTGGAGGATGGTAAGGTGCTGGAGGATGTAAGGACTGGAGGATGGTAAGGACTGGAGGATGGTAAGGACTGGAGGATGGTAAGGTGCTGGAGGATGGTAAGGACTGGAGGATGGTAAGGACTGGAGGATGGTAAGGACTGGAGGATGGTAAGGACTGGAGGATGGTAAGGACTGGAGGATGGTAAGGACTGGAGGATGGTAAGGGACTGGAGGATGGTAAGGTGCTGGAGGATGGTACGGTGCTGGAGGATGGTACGGTGCTGGAGGATGGTACGGTGCTGGAGGATGGTACGGTGCTGGAGGATGGTACGGTGCTGGAGGATGGTACGGTGCTGGAGGATGGTACGGTGCTGGAGGATGGTACGGTGCTGGAGGATGGTACGGTGCTGGAGGATGGTACGGTGCTGGAGGATGGTAAGGACTGGAGGATGGTAAGGACTGGAGGATGGTACGGTGCTGGTGGAAGGCTATGACTGGCAACACTTGCCTCTGTAATTCAGGCCGCTGCCACAGATCACGCAGTACCAGTACGAGGTTATTCTTATCTAAACTTGGGAGGTGAATTGCTGTTGTGCAGGTTGTAGTGTCTTATTATTCCTTGTTTTCCAGCTTCGATGCTCTGGAGCCTGGTGTTGTAGTCAAGGAGGGTTCTGACTGTCGGGACCAGGTTTCAGCTGCTACACATCATTCCATAGATGGTCTGCATGCAAAAACACCATCTGAATTTTACACAGCTAGACAAACGCATGTTTTTGAGAAGATCAGGGAGTTTTGCGATGAAGAGGTTATGGACATCACATGCCCTGCACCAAAGTCAAGGGCAGGACAGAAACAGGCTCTCTGAATATAGATTCCCTTGTTCATGCGTGTTTGGACAGACCAGTTACCAGCACTATCTGCAGTGCCTCTATTCACATGACTCTCTCCTAACACACACACCATACGTTGCTGCTATTTGTTTGTTATCCTGCTGCTCAGCCATTTTACCCCTGATTGTATGCAAATAACTACCTAGTCTCTCACCCATATCATTATTGTACATGCTGTATATTTTATTTAGTTTGACACCATCTTTCTGATATTGCTACTATGCAAATAACCATTTGGCTGTAACGTTTAACCTTCTGTAGAGACCATCCACTTAGCAAGATGTTGAGATATATATATATATATATATATGACTATTGATGTGTGGTCGTAACATCACGTATTAAGTGTCCACCACATGCATCTGTTAATGTACACCTCACTCAGGTTTCAACTCATGTATGGAATACTGTGATAAGTGCAACAGTATATGAAATATGCACTGGTGTCAAGGCATTGGTGTAAAAATATGTGAATACTACTTAAGTAGTTTGTAGTGTATATATATACATTTTTGTCTACATTTACTTCACTGCATTCATAAAGAAAATGTACTTTTTACTTACATTTCCCTTGACACCCAAAAGTACTTGTTACACATTCACACTGTTCAAGAGAACATCCCGACTGCCTCTAATCTAGCCAACTCACTTAAACACAAATGCTTAGTTTGTAAATTGGGGTTTGTACAATTTTGTTTTCTTCCCCTTTTGAAAATAGCTGTCTGGTTTAATAACTTTTACTGATATGGGATGTGGCTGGGGGTCACAGCATTTATTTCACATGACCCATCAATTTAGACAAGTAACATTAACCTGGAATTGGTCCTTATTGACCACTGTAATTTGTGCCTCTGAATTATTTAATCAAACAGTGTGCTTAAAGCATCAGACAAGCTCAGTGCATATGTAGTTGATTTTATTCAAACACATAGGGTGTCTGTCGACATACGGAAAAATAAGTTTAAACATTTCGACCAATCGATGACTCTCGGTCGACCTCCATTTTTATATTTTCAGGGAACAGCCCTAAGTCAAGGCAAACAATATCCTTATCCTTCCCTCCTCTCCTCCTCCCTGTATTCTTCATCCCCTCTCTCCTCCTCCCTGTATTCTTCATCCCCTGTATTCTTCCTCTCCTCTCCTCCTCCCTGTATCCTTCCTCACCCCTCCTCTCCTCTCCTTCTCCCTGTATTCTTCCTCTCCCCTCTCCCTCTCCTCCTCCCTGTATCCTTCCTCACCCCTCTCCTCTCCTTCTCCCTGTATTCTTCCTCTCCTCCTCCCTGTATCCTTCCTCACCCCTCTCCTCTCCTTCTCCCTGTATTCTTCCTCTCCTCCTCCCTGTATCCTTCCTCACCCCTCTCCTCATTCTCCCTGTATTCCTCCTCACCCCTCCTCCTCTCCTTCTCACTGTATCCTTCCTCACTCCTCTCCTCCTCCCTGTATCCTTCCTCACCCCTCCTCCTCTCCTTCTCCCTGTATTCTTCCTCTCCCCCCTCCTCTCCTCCTGCCTGTATCCTTCCTCACCCCTCCTTCTCCCTGTATTCTTCCTCTCCCCTCTCCCTCTCCTCCTCCCTGTATCCTTCCTCACCCCTCCTCTCCCCTCTCCCTCTCCTCCTCCCTGTATTCTTCCTCACCCCTCCTCCTCTCCTTCTCACTGTATCCTTCCTCACTCCTCTCCTCCTGCCTGTATCCTTCCTCACCCCCTCCTCTCCTCCTGCCTGTATCCTTCCTCACCCCCCCCTCCTCCCTCCTGCCTGTATCCTTCCTCAGCCCCCTCCTCTCCTCCTGCCTGTATCCTTCCTCACCCCTCCTCCCCTCCTGCCTGTATCCTTCCTCACCCCTCCTGCCCTCCTGCCTGTATCCTTCCTCACCCCTCCTGCCTGTATCCTTCCTCACCCCTCCTGCCTGTATCCTTCCTCACCCCTCCTGCCTGTATCCTTCCTCACCCCTCCTGCCTGTATCCTTCCTCACCCCTCCTGCCTGTATCCTTCCTCACCCCTCCTGCCTGTATCCTTCCTCACCCCTCCTCTCATTCTCCCTGTATCCTTCCTCACCCCTCTTCTACTCTCCTCACTCTCATCCCTCTCACCTGTGTTTTTAGGTGCCTCTCCATACATGGGTCCTGGGGGTGGTCCTCCTTGCCATCCAAACTGGGGCTGTCCAGGGTAGCCCTCCTGGTAGGGGCCTGCTTGTCCCTGGCCGGGATAGGGTCCAGGAGGTCCCCCGGGACCAGCAGGGTAGCCTGGGTTTTGAGGAGGGAATCCTCCAGGTTGCTCCATGTTTACGGGGTAACCCTGCTGGGGGTAACCCTGCTGGGGGTAACCCTGCTGAGGGTAACCCTGCTGAGGGTAACCCTGCTGAGGGTAACCAGGGGCCTGGTACGGAGGAGGCTGCTCAAAATTCATCTGCTAGACAACAGAGACACCTGTAGAAAGAGAGGGGAAGGGAAGAGGTGAAAAGGGAGGGAGGGGAGGGATGGGGAGAGCAAGAGAGAGATGTTTAATGTTTATTCTAATGCGTAAACACAATTCCTTTTGTATTGCTCCTATAATGAAGCCAATAAAGCTATGTTGAATGTAACTGAACAGAGAGGAGGAGCATTTAGGGAAAAAAAGAGAGAGATTGGAGGAGAAGCACAAACAAATGTATCGTTCAGCCCTGCAGAGAGTCAACACAGGCTGGAGAAAACAGTAGACAAGTGTGTGTGAGAGAAAGTCCCTTTAGCCAAGAGTCCCAAGAGCCCGTCACGCCCCCCCCCCCCCCATTTCCTGTAGTCCACGATCAGCTCCTTTGTCTTGCTGACATTGAGGGAGAGGTTGTTGCTCCGGCACCACACTGTCAGGTCCCTGACCTCCTCCCTGTAGGCTGACTCATCGTCACCGATGATCAGGCCTACCACCGCTGTGTTGTCAGCGAACTTGATCATGGTGTAGGAGTTGTGCGTGGCCACACAGTCGTGGGTGAACAGGGAGTACAGGGGGGGGGGGGACTAAGCACGCACCCCTGTGTTTAGGGTCAGTGTGGTAGAGGTGATGTTCCTACCCTCACCACCTGGGGGCGGCCCGTCAGGAAGTCCAGGATCCAGTTGCAGAGGGAGGTGTTCAGACCCAGAGTCCTAAGCTTGGTGACAAGCTTGGCGGGGACAATGGTGTTGAACGTTGAGCTGTAGTCAATGAACAGCATTCCCACATAGGTGTTCTTATCTAGGTGGGTGTGGGCAGTTGTGGAGAGAAATTGAGTCATCTATGGATCTGTTGGGGCGGTATGCAAATTGGTACACTAGTTGTAGTTGATCGAGGTAAACCCCTCCCCCTCAATTTCCCAGACTCTACTGCCCTGTCCGCCCGGTGAATGGTCCCGTTGGTAAAAAATCCACAAGGTCATTCTCTTATTATCAAGTGACTGTACATTAGCCAATTACTGAGAGATCCCAGGGCAGATGATTGGAAGTGGAAGCCGGAATTGGTTGATCTGATGTTCAAGAGTTCTTGTTGGTTGTAAGAAATAACAGCAGATACATTTTGTGAAAATAACAGTTAAAATAAACAACAAAATAATCACAAAATAACATCTTGACCCCTAGTTGTCATTGTACAATGTCAGTGTTGTTTGACTGTTTTCCCTGTGTAGGTCAAACGCATGGCCACATGCTTCCAGTTGTATTTCTAGAAACACAAAGCTCTGTTCTTATCTAGTAGTCAGAGTCATCACACCAGAGAAGTCTGTCAGCTAGCGGTTTGCACACACGTACGTCCAACCTATACATTTGCAAGCACCCTAAAGGAAGGAGTAAAGTACAAAGAAACTGGTACTGCACATCTTTCTCATGACATCATACAAAGCCCGAGTGCATCGTGACTCACACCCCTGAACCTGATTGGCCTAACCTCTCTGCCCTCTATCCAGCTAACAATGGACTACACTCACGGCAAGAAGAGACAAAACACAGAGTCAATCATTCACACTTAAATTAGGAAGTAGCTACTCGCTGTGACTACTAGCTGTGTGAGAGAGTGAGACAGACAGACAGACAGACGTTGTAACAAGGTAGAGTACATGTAGAGCATGCTGCTGGTGTAGATTCTAGGCCAAGAAGACCATTAAGCCCTACATTAGGTCTGTTTAGTAGTGAAACACTGCCTCTCTCCCATCACCTGGGAATGCCACAGCACAACAAACTGCAGGACAGAAGGAAAGTGGGCCAGTGAGACAGTGAAGCGTTGTCCTTCCATCCCCCATTCCTCCATCGTTCGCTGGGCTATATTCACACACAGGGTTTACTGTAAACATCTAAAGCCGAGCTAACTTCTTTCTCAACCTCCCTCAACAATCAGAGCATTGTTTAGAGAACATCACCTGACCCAGATCACCTGACCCAGATCACCTGACCCAGATCACCTGACCCAGATCACCTGACCCAGGCCTTTGCCAAGACAATCCATCCACCTGACAGGTGTGGCATATCAAGAAGCATGAGCATTACACATGTGCACATTGTGCTGGGGACAATAAAAGGCAACTCTAAAATGTGCAGTATTGTCACACAATACAATGCCACAGATGTCTCAAGTTGAGGGAGTGTGCAATCGGCATGCCAACTGCAGTAATGTCCACCAGTTCTGTTGCCAGATAATTTAATGTTCATCTCTCTACCATAAGCCCCCTCCAATGTCGTTTTAGACAATTACGTCCAACCGGCCTCACAACCGCAAATGTGAGCGCAGCCCAGAACCACCACATCCGCCTTCGTCACCTGTGGGATCGTCAGACCAGCCAAGCAGCCAGCAGATGAAACTGTAGGTCTGCACAAACTGTCAGAAACGTCGCAGGGAAGCTCATCTGCATATTCGTCGTCCTCGCCAGGGTCTTGACCTTCGATGGCCACTGACACGCTGGAGAAGTGATCTTTGCGGATGAATCCTGGTTTCAACTGTACCGGGCAGATGGAGTGTGATTGGCGCCGTGTGGTCGAGCGGTTTGCTGATGTCAACGTTGTGAACAGAGTGCCCCATGGTGTCGGTATGGGTATGGTATGGGCAGGCATAAACTACAGACAACGAACACAACTGCATTTTATCAATGGCAATCTGAATGCACAGAGATACTGTGATGAGTGTTGTGCCGTTCATCCGCCCCCATCACAACATGTTTCAGCATGATAATGCATGGCCCCGTGTCACAAGGATCTGTACACAATTCCTGGAAGCTGAAAATGTCCCAGGTCTTCTATGGCATAAATACTCACCAGACATTGAGCATGTTTGGAATGCTCTGGATCAACCCGTACGACAGCGTGTTCCAGTCAATATCCAGCAACTTCGCACGGACATTTAGGAGGAGTGGGACAACATACCACAGACCACTATTAACAGCCTGATCAACACTATGCAAAGGAGATGTGTCACCCTGCATGAGGCAAATGGTGGAACTGACTGGTTCTGATCCACGCACCTACCTTCTTTTAAAGTTTCTGAGACCAACAGATGCATATCTCTACTCCCAGTCATGTGAAATCCATAGATTAGAGCCTCATTTATTTATTCCAATTGACTGATTTCCTTATATGAACAAACTAACTCAGTAAAATCTTGCATGTTGTTATATTTCTGTTCAGTGAAGCTACTTCACATGCTGATATTGATTTTGGCATTATTGTGTGTTGTTACGTTTACTAGCTAGCTACCTAGTGCCAAAAAACACCTGGATGACCTTTTGAGACGTGCCTTTTGTTAAGTAAACCCAGTGATAAGAGGTTCTAGGGAGGTTGGAGTGGGTGATACTACTAAGAGCATGTTAGAAGACCACACTACAAGTCCCAAATTCAGACAGGTCAAATTGAAAGAGGAACAAGTCATGTTTCCTACACATTTTTAACACAACATAAATGGACTTCCTCTAATCTGCGTTGCGAGTCGGCCTAATCTTCCTCTAATCTGCGTTGCGAGTCGGCCTAATCTTCCTCTAATCTGCGTTGCGAGTCGGCCTAATCTTCCTCTAATCTGCGTTGCGAGTCGGCCTAATATTCCTCTAATCTGCGTTGCGAGTCGGCCTAATATTCCTCTAATCTGCGTTGCGAGTCGGCCTAATCTTCCTCTAATCTGCGTTGCGAGTCGGCCTAATCTTCCTCTAATCTGCGTCTTGCGAGTCGGCCTAATCTTCCTCTAATCTGCGTCTTGCGAGTCGGCCTAATCTTCCTCTAATCTGCGTCTTGCGAGTCGGCCTAATCTTCCTCTAATCTGCGTCTTGCGAGTCGGCCTAATCTTCCTCTAATCTGCGTCTTGCGAGTCGGCCTAATCTTCCTCTAATCTGCGTCTTGCGAGTCGGCCTAATCTTCCTCTAATCTGCGTCTTGCGAGTCGGCCTAATCTTCCTCTAATCTGCGTCTTGCGAGTCGGCCTAATCTTCCTCTAATCTGCGTCTTGCGAGTCGGCCTAATCTTCCTCTAATCTGCGTCTTGCGAGTCGGCCTAATCTTCCTCTAATCTGCGTCTTGCGAGTCGGCCTAATCTTCCTCTAATCTGCGTCTTGCGAGTCGGCCTAATCTTCCTCTAATCTGCGTCTTGCGAGTCGGCCTAATCTTCCTCTAATCTGCGTCTTGCGAGTCGGCCTAATCTTCCTCTAATCTGCGTCTTGCGAGTCGGCCTAATCTTCCTCTAATCTGCGTCTTGCGAGTCGGCCTAATCTTCCTCTAATCTGCGTCTTGCGAGTCGGCCTAATCTTCCTCTAATCTGCGTCTTGCGAGTCGGCCTAATCTTCCTCTAATCTGCGTCTTGCGAGTCGGCCTAATCTTCCTCTAATCTGCGTCTTGCGAGTCGGCCTAATCTTCCTCTAATCTGCGTCTTGCGAGTCGGCCTAATCTTCCTCTAATCTGCGTCTTGCGAGTCGGCCTAATCTTCCTCTAATCTGCGTCTTGCGAGTCGGCCTAATCTTCCTCTAATCTGCGTCTTGCGAGTCGGCTTCCTCTAATCGGCCTAATCTTCCTCTAATCTGCGTCTTGCGAGTCGGCCTAATCTTCCTCTAATCTGCGTCTTGCGAGTCGGCCTAATCTTCCTCTAATCTGCGTCTTGCGAGTCGGCCTAATCTTCCTCTAATCTGCGTCTTGCGAGTCGGCCTAATCTTCCTCTAATCTGCGTCTTGCGAGTCGGCCTAATCTTCCTCTAATCTGCGTCTTGCGAGTCGGCCTAATCTTCCTCTAATCTGCGTCTTGCGAGTCGGCCTAATCTTCCTCTAATCTGCGTCTTGCGAGTCGGCCTAATCTTCCTCTAATCTGCGTCTTGCGAGTCGGCCTAATCTTCCTCTAATCTGCGTCTTGCGAGTCGGCCTAATCTTCCTCTAATCTGCGTCTTGCGAGTCGGCCTAATCTTCCTCTAATCTGCGTCTTGCGAGTCGGCCTAATCTTCCTCTAATCTGCGTCTTGCGAGTCGGCCTAATCTTCCTCTAATCTGCGTCTTGCGAGTCGGCCTAATCTTCCTCTAATCTGCGTCTTGCGAGTCGGCCTAATCTTCCTCTAATCTGCGTCTTGCGAGTCGGCCTAATCTTCCTCTAATCTGCGTCTTGCGAGTCGGCCTAATCTTCCTCTAATCTGCGTCTTGCGAGTCGGCCTAATCTTCCTCTAATCTGTGTCTTGCGAGTCGGCCTAATCTTCCTCTAATCTGTGTCTTGCGAGTCGGCCTAATCTTCCTCTAATCTGTGTCTTGCGAGTCGGCCTAATCTTCCTCTAATCTGTGTCTTGCGAGTCGGCCTAATCTTCCTCTAATCTGTGTTATGAGTCGGCCTAATCTTCCTCTAATCTGTGTTGCGAGTCGGCCTAATCTTCCTCTAATCTGTGTTATGAGTCGGCCTAATCTTCCTCTAATCTGCGTCTTGCGAGTCGGCCTAATCTTCCTCTAATCTGCGTCTTGCGAGTCGGCCTAATCTTCCTCTAATCTGCGTCTTGCGAGTCGGCCTAATCTTCCTCTAATCTGCGTCTTGCGAGTCGGCCTAATCTTCCTCTAATCTGCGTCTTGCGAGTCGGCCTAATCTTCCTCTAATCTGCGTCTTGCGAGTCGGCCTAATCTTCCTCTAATCTGCGTCTTGCGAGTCGGCCTAATCTTCCTCTAATCTGCGTCTTGCGAGTCGGCCTAATCTTCCTCTAATCTGCGTCTTGCGAGTCGGCCTAATCTTCCTCTAATCTGCGTCTTGCGAGTCGGCCTAATCTTCCTCTAATCTGCGTCTTGCGAGTCGGCCTAATCTTCCTCTAATCTGCGTCTTGCGAGTCGGCCTAATCTTCCTCTAATCTGTGTCTTGCGAGTCGGCCTAATCTTCCTCTAATCTGTGTCTTGCGAGTCGGCCTAATCTTCCTCTAATCTGTGTCTTGCGAGTCGGCCTAATCTTCCTCTAATCTGTGTCTTGCGAGTCGGCCTAATCTTCCTCTAATCTGTGTTATGAGTCGGCCTAATCTTCCTCTAATCTGTGTTGCGAGTCGGCCTAATCTTCCTCTAATCTGTGTTATGAGTCGGCCTAATCTTCCTCTAATCTGTGTTATGAGTCGGCCTAATCTTCCTCTAATCTCCACACATATTCTGGGTGTGCGTGTGCGTCTTGATTTTACTTGAAGGGTTATGAAACAATGACCAAACATGTCACCTGTACACACTGTTAACAGATGGCTGGTGAGGTAGTTGAGTAACCATGGTTACTCTCCTGGGCTGTGAGGAACAGATGCCTGTTCTGTCGATTCTCAATAAGTACCTTCACTAACGCTAAAACCCCATTCACACACACCGTTACCCTGGAGAACATTTGGTCCTGGGACCATTAGTACACACTGTAGTAATGTTGTTACACAACAAACTCTCCTTCATAACTGACTGGTTTATCAGAAATGTTTGCTAACCCAACCTTCCTCTTCCTGTCCGAGATCCAGTTCAGTTGCGTTTGAGCTCTAGTGTGTGTTCGTCAGTTGGTCATTGATGGAAAAGGGCTGCCAGTGTCGAGGCACTGTACTGACCCATGACTGACATTATTTCCACTACACACACAGGCAGAGAGAAACTGCCTCATCACCGTCTCTCTCCACCTCTCTCACACACACAGCCTAGTGCAATAGTAGAAATGTTAGTAGCAATGATTGTTGAGCAATATCACACTGCACTACAAAAAGAAGTAGGGCTGTCAACTAAAGTTATTCTACTGAATTCAAATATCATTAAAACTACAGCTGATCTGTAAGCCTTGCTAACTCAGGTGACAGGTAGCATCAATAGAACTACAGCTGATCTGTAACTCTAGCTAACTCAGGTGACAGGTAGCATCACTAAAACTACAGCTGATCTGTAAGCCTTGCTAACTCAGGAGACAGGTAGCATCACTAGAACTACAGCTGATCTGTAACTCTGGCTAACTCAGGAGACAGGTAGCATCACTAGAACTACAGCTGATCTGTAAGCCTTGCTAACTCAGGTGACAGGTAGCATCACTAGAACTACAGCTGATCTGAAAGCCTTGCTAACTCAGGTGACAGGTAGCATCACTAGAACTACAGCTGATCTGTAAGCCTTGCTAACTCAGGTGACAGGTAGCATCACTAGAACTACAGCTGATCTGTAAGCCTTGCTAACTCAGGTGACAGGTAGCATCACTAGAACTACAGCTGATCTGTAACTCTGGCTAACTCAGGTGACAGGTAGCATCACTAGAACTACAGCTGATCTGTAAGCCTTGCTAACTCAGGTGACAGGTAGCATCACTAGAACTACAGCTGATCTGTAAGCCTTGCTAACTCAGGTGACAGGTAGCATCACTAGAACTACAGCTGATCTGTAACTCTGGCTAACTCAGGTGACAGGTAGCATCACTAGAACTACAGCTGATCTGTAAGCCTTGCTACCTCAGGAGACAGGTAGCATCACTAGAACTACAGCTGATCTGTAACTCTAGCTAACTCAGGAGACAGGTAGCATCACTAGAACTACAGCTGATCTGTAACTCTGGCTAACTCAGGAGACAGGTAGCATCACTAGAACTACAGCTGATCTGTAACTCTAGCTAACTCAGGAGACAGGTAGCATCACTAAAACTACAGCTGACCTGTAAGTCTAGCTAACTCAGGTGACAGGTAGCATCACTAGAACTACAGCTGATCTGTAAGTCTAGCTAACTCAGGTGACAGGTAGCATCACTAGAACTACAGCTGATCTGTAAGTCTAGCTAACTCAGGTGACAGGTAGCATCACTAGAACTACAGCTGATCTGTAAGTCTAGCTAACTCAGGAGACAGGTAGCATCACTAATACGACAGCTGATCTGTAGTCTAGCTAACTCGGGAGACAGGTAGCATCACTAATACGACAGCTGATCTGTAGTCTAGCTAACTCGGGAGACAGGTAGCATCACTAAAACTACAGCTGATCCGTAAGCCTTGCTACCTCAGGAGAAAGGTAGATATATCGTAGGCTTATATACCTGTCTATACCCCATGTGAGCTAATTAGCTAACAACAGGACACACACATCTACTCACAGAAACTAACATCTAGAACAACCCCACACATGGCCCTTCTGACCTCTGTCTCCTTGAGACCCTCACCTGTACCTGGCTGTGTCGGTCTCCTGGCCAACCCTGCACCAAACTGACTCACTTGCCACAATGAAAGGCTAGAGAGTTTGCCTCTTATCTAGTGAGGGTGATGGGTTAGTGAGTCAGAAGGGCCATGTGTGGGGGTATGGTTCCAGGTTTACATAGAGTGAGGGTATGGTTCCAGGTTTACATAGAGTGAGGGTATGGTTCCAGGTTTACATAGAGTGAGGGTATGGTTCCAGGTTTACATAGAGTGAGGGTATGGTTCCAGGTTTACATAGAGTGAGGGTATGGTTCCAGGTTTACATAGAGTGAGGGTATGGTTCCAGGTTTACATAGAGTGAGGGTATGGTTCCAGGTTTACATAGTGAGGGTATGGTTCCAGGTTTACATAGAGTGAGGGTATGGTTCCAGGTTTACATAGAGTGAGGGTATGGTTCCAGGTTTACATAGAGTGAGGGTATGGTTCCAGGTTTACATAGAGTGAGGGTATGGTTCCAGTGTATGGTGAAAGGATGGAACATACTTCTCAAACACACTAAGATCCCAGTCCTAAATGAGTAAATGGGTTATAATAGTCGACTAGGCGGAATAGAACCGCAGCCGGCTGGGGCATAGATCATTCATCAAAATGAAATGGAAAGAACTGGGATGATATTTCAACATTGTGAGGTTGATAGTCTAGAATACTCCCTCAATTAGGTTTATTTTTCCTGCCACGTCCTTTATAGGGTACATTTATGATGGGAATTTTGCTGTGTCAAATAGTGTTGTTGTGGCGTCTCATGTTAGCCTACAGTGTTGTTGTGGCGTCTCGTATAAGCCTACAGTGTTGTTGTGGCGTCTCGTATAAGCCTACAGTGTTGTTGTGGCGTCTCGTGTTAGCCTACAGTGTTGTTGTGGCGTCTCGTATAAGCCTACAGTGTTGTTGTGGCGTCTCGTATAAGCCTACAGTGTTGTTGTGGCGTCTCATGTTAGCCTACAGTGTTGTTGTGGCGTCTCGTGTTAGCCTACAGTGTTGTTGTGGCGTCTCGTATAAGCCTACAGTGTTGTTGTGGCGTCTCATGTTAGCCCACAGTGTTGTTGTGGCGTCTCGTATATGCCTACAGTGTTGTTGTGGCGTCTCGTATAAGCCTACAGTGTTGTTGTGGCGTCTCGTATAAGCCTACAGTGTTGTTGTGGCGTCTCATGTTAGCCTACAGTGTTGTTGTGGCGTCTCGTATAAGCCTACAGTGTTGTTGTGGCGTCTCATGTTAGCCCACAGTGTTGTTGTGGCGTCTCGTATAAGCCTACAGTGTTGTTGTGGCGTCTCGTATAAGCCTACAGTGTTGTTGTGGCGTCTCGTATAAGCCTACAGTGTTGTTGTGGCGTCTCATGTTAGCCTACAGTGTTGTTGTGGCGTCTCGTATAAGCCTACAGTGTTGTTGTGGCGTCTCATGTTAGCCTACAGTGTTGTTGTGGCGTCTCGTGTTAGCCTACAGTGTTGTTGTGGCGTCTCGTGTTAGCCTACAGTGTTGTTGTGGCGTCTCGTGTTAGCCTACAGTGTTGTTGTGGCGTCTCGTGTTAGCCTACAGTGTTGTTGTGGCGTCTCGTGTTAGCCTACAGTGTTGTTGTGGCGTCTCGTGTTAGCCTACAGTGTTGTTGTGGCGTCTCGTGTTTGCCTACAGTGTTGTTGTGGCGTCTCGTGTTTGCCTACAGTGTTGTTGTGGCGTCTCGTGTTTGCCTACAGTGTTGTTGTGGCGTCTCATGTTAGCCTACAGTGTTGTTGTGGCGTCTCGTATAAGCCTACAGTGTTGTTGTGGCGTCTCATGTTAGCCCACAGTGTTGTTGTGGCGTCTCGTATAAGCCCACAGTGTTGTTGTGGCGTCTCATGTTAGCCCACAGTGTTGTTGTGGCGTCTCGTATAAGCCTACAGTGTTGTTGTGGCGTCTCGTATAAGCCTACAGTGTTGTTGTGGCGTCTCGTATAAGCCTACAGTGTTGTTGTGGCGTCTCATGTTAGCCTACAGTGTTGTTGTGGCATCTCATGTTAGCCTACAGTGTTGTTGTGGCGTCTCATGTTAGCCTACAGTGTTATTGTGGCGTCTCGTATAAGCCTACAGTGTTGTTGTGGCGTCTCGTATAAGCCTACAGTGTTGTTGTGGCGTCTCGTATAAGCCTACAGTGTTGTTGTGGCGTCTCGTATAAGCCTACAGTGTTGTTGTGGCGTCTCGTATAAGCCTACAGTGTTGTTGTGGCGTCTCATGTTAGCCTACAGTGTTGTTGTGGCGTCTCATGTTAGTCTACAGTGTTGTTGTGGCGTCTCATGTTAGCCTACAGTGTTGTTGTGGCGTCTCGTATAAGCATACAGTGTTGTTGTGGCGTCTCATGTTAGCCTACAGTGTTGTTGTGGCGTCTCGTATAAGCCTACAGTGTTGTTGTGGCGTTTCGTATAAGCCTACAGTGTTGTTGCATTGATGCCATATCAATGGAACAAAATAACACTTTACTCGGATCTTTGGCTTTATTAACAACTAGCTACTTGATTAAAAAACATCTACAGCATAGCATATAGGCTAGATCAGTTAATTTGCTGCGATAGGCCACTTTCAAAATATTAGGCTAAATAGAAATCAATGTATCACGAATTATATCATAGCTAATGATTTGTCTTACACGACTTTATCTCCCTTTCTATTATGTAAACTGTATTGTTGGATACAACGTATCTGGAGAAAGAGACCCAGCTGCGTGGTCGCCTCAATAAGACAAGGATGGAATACAACCATCACCTGCACAGGGCCAAACCCCAAGAACAACGCTGTCGAGTTGCAATTTTCCAACAGTCCGCAACTTAGAGACAGACATATGGACCACAATAAAATATTATCACCTACCTTATGAGAAATTATATGCCTTTTCAACAGAAAGTCCAACTCCTCTTTAAAAAAAACCTATTCGACAGGATCTTTATTGCTTATTGCTTTTCTTCCAATTTTTTTTTACCGCACTGAACAACCGCCTCGTCTTATAACTCAGTGCGCATCTCTCTGTTGTGTGGGGACCGTGACGTCACCCCGATGGTGGCGCGAGGGGTTTGCATAGAAAACATGTTCGAAACGACATTAACCGCGTTTCACTGGTTGGCTGTGGTGAACTATCGTTGTTTACACGGACCAATCAGAGCGAAGAGCGGTGAGAGACTGGTGAATGGGATTCATAGAAAGTGAAGACCACTGACCATCTGACTTGATTGGTCACGAGCTCTGCTCTCGCCGGTAACATTTGAATGAGTCTTATCAGTTTAGCAAGCAATATTTATCCATATATAGTGTCTTCGATTAGATTGATTAATATATTATTTTATCATAAGATATATTGGCTAACTGTAGAAAAATGACAATTGGACTAACACAGTCTACTTCACTTGCTTATAAAAGTCATAAAAAACACAGACGTGAAATTGTGTTTATATTTATACTACTTCTTAAATAGATTAAAGATAAAACTAGTGTTTCATAGGCTAACACGTCATAGGTCCTGGCATAGCCCCTCACACACATAACACTGTATCTACAAATCAAATAATTGTATAATAGGTTTAATGTAATGAACAACAGAATAGCCAAGCCCCTAGCGTAGGCCCACAGTACATTTCCATGACAGATGCAACTCCTTCTTCTCACCAGCAGAGGTCAGTATCACTCAGCTGTGTGACTGAGGTGTGACAAAAAAGACATGGAGCAGCACAAGCGCTCAACTCCAATGTCCCTAGCGTCGAACTGTGCACACACACGCAAACACACACACACACACACACACACACACACACACACACACACACACACACACACACACACACACACACGCTGGTAGGAGACAGGATGGTGAAACACAGTCACATTCCATGAGGCATCAGACAGACAACTATGTGACATATGGCAGCTGTAAAAGGCAATAGCAAATTATAGCAGGCCCAGAGAGGCCACAGCCCCTTTCCCCTAGCACTATCTTTATTCTAGCTCCTAGCCCATAAACCCCAGCCCAGGCATAACCCTATCTATACTCTAGACCCTAATCCCTAACCTATCTATACTCTAGACCCTAATCCCCTAACCTATCTATACTCTAGACCCTAATCCCCTAACCTATCTATACTCTAGACCCTAATCCCCTAACCTATCTATACTCTAGACCCTAATCCCCTAACCTATCTATACTCTAGACCCTAATCCCCTAACCTATCTATACTCTAGACCCTAATCCCTAACCTATCTATACTCTAGACCCTAATCCCCTAACCTATCTCTACTCTAGACCCTAATCCCTAACCTATCTATACTCTAGACCCTAATCCCCTAACCTATCTATACTCTAGACCCTAATCCCCTAACCTATCTATACTCTAGACCCTAATCCCCTAACCTATCTATACTCTAGACCCTAATCCCCTAACCTATCTATACTCTAGACCCTAATCCCCTAACCTATCTATACTCTAGACCCTAATCCCCTAACCTATCTATACTCTAGACCCTAATCCCCTAACCTATCTATACTCTAGACCCTAATCCCCTAACCTATCTATACTCTAGACCCTAATCCCCTAACCTATCTATACTCTAGACCCTAATCCCCTAACCTATCTATACTCTAGACCCTAATCCCCTAACCTATCTATACTCTAGACCCTAATCCCCTAACCTATCTATACTCTAGACCCTAATCCCCTAACCTATCTATACTCTAGACCCTAATCCCCTAACCTATCTATACTCTAGACCCTAATCCCCTAACCTATCTATACTCTAGACCCTAATCCCCTAACCCTATCTCTACTATAGACCCCAACCCCTAACATTATCTCTACTCTAGACCCCAACCCCTAACACATTACTCTACTCTAGACCCCAACCCCTAACCCTATCTCTACTCTAGCCTCTAGCCCCTAACCTCTAACCCCTAACACTATCTCTACTCTAGACCCTAACCCCTAACCCTCTCTCTACTCTAGCCTCTAGCTCCTAACCTCTAACCCCTAACACAGTGTCTCCTGACCCCTCCTGTCTCAGCCTCCAGTAGTTATGCTGCAGTAGTTTATGTGTCGAGGGGCTAGGGTCCTATCTGGTGTCCTGTGCGAATTTAAGTATGCCCTCTCTAATTCTCTCTTTCTCTCTTTCATTCTCTCTCTCGGAGGACCTGAGCCCTAGAAACATGCCTCAGGACTACCCGACATGATGACTCCTTGCTGTCCCCAGTCCACCTGGCCGTGCTGGTGCTCCAGTTTCAACTGTTCTGCCTGTGATTATTATTATTTGACCATGCTGGTCATTTATGAACATTTGAACATCTTGGCCATGTTCTGTTATAATCTCCACCCGGCACAGCCAGAAGAGGACTGGCCACCCCACATAGCCTGGTTCCTTTCTAGGTTTCTTCCTAGGTTTTGGACTTTCTAGGGAGTTTTTCCTAGCCACCGTGCTTCTACACCTGCATTGCTTGCTGTTTGGGGTTTTAGGCTGGGTATCTGTACAGCACTTATATCAGATATCAGATATCAGCTGATGTACGAAGGGCTATATAAAATACATTTGATTTGATTTAACACTAGTTATACTCTAGCCCCTAACCCCTAACACTATCGCAACTCTAGACTCTAACCCCTAACATATCTCTACTCTAGACCATAACCCCTAACACTAGCTCTACTCTAGCCTCTATCACCTAAACTCTAACTCCTAACACTATCTAGCCTCTAAACTCTAACCCCTAACACTATCGCTACTCTAGACCCTAACCCTTAACCCTATCTCTACTCTAGACCCCAACCCCTAACACTATTTCTACTCTAGCCTCTAGCCCCTAATCTTTAACCCCTAACCCTATCTCTACTCTAGACCCTAACCCCTAACACTATTTCTACTCTAGCCTCTAACCCCTAACACTATCGCTACTCTAGACCCTAACGCCTAACCCTATCTCTACTCTAGCCTCTAACACTATCTCAACTCTAGATCCTAACCCCTAACACTAGCTCTACTCTAACCTCTAACCCCTAACACTATCGCTACTCTAGCCCCTAACCTCTAACACTATCTCTACTCTAGCCCCTAACCTCTAACACTATCTCTACTCTAGCCCCTAACCCCTAACACTATCTCTACTCTAGCCCCTAACCCCTAACACTATCTCTACTCTAGCCCCTAACCTCTAACCACTAACACTAGCTCTACTCTAGCCCCTAACCTCTAACACTATCTCTACTCTAGACCCTTATCCCTAGCACTATATTTACTCTATAACCTAACCCCTAACACTATCTCTACTCTAGCCCCTAACCCCTAACACTATCTCTACTCTAGCCCCTAACCTCTAACCACTAACACTAGCTCTACTCTAGCCCCTAACCTCTAACACTATCTCTACTCTAGACCCTTATCCCTAGCACTATATTTACTCTATAACCTAACCCCTAACACTATCTCTACTCTAGCCCCTAACCTCTAACCACTAACACTAGCTCTACTCTAGCCCCTAACCCCTAACACTAGCTCGACTCAAGACCCTTATCTCTAGCACTATATTTACTCTAGCCCCTAACCTCTAACACTATCTCTACTCTAGCCCCTAACCCCTAACACTATCTCTACTCTAGACCCTTATCCCTAGCACTATATTTACTCTATAACCTAACCCCTAACACTATCTCTACTCTAGCCCCTAACCTCTAACCACTAACACTAGCTCTACTCTAGCCCCTAACCCCTAACACTAGCTCGACTCAAGACCCTTATCTCTCGCACTATATTTACTCTAGCCCCTAACCTCTAACACTATCTCTACTCTAGCCCCTAACCCCTAACACTAGCTCTACTCAAGACCCTTATCTCTAGCACTATATTTACTCTAGAACCTAACCCCTAACACTATCTCTACTCTAGCCCCTAACCTCTAACCACTAACACTAGCTCTACTCTAGCCCCTAACCCCTAACACTATCTCTACTCTAGACCCTTATCCCTAGCACTATATTTACTCTATAACCTAACCCCTAACACTAGCTCTACTCTAGGCCTGAACCCCTAACACTATCTCTACTCTAGCCCCTAACCTCTAACCACTAACACTAGCTCTACTCTAGGCCCGAACCCCTAACACTATCTCTACTCTAGCCCCTAACACTATCTCCTGTGTGGCTCAGTCGGTCCTGTGTGGCTCAGTCGGTAGAGCATGGCGCTTGCAACGCCAAGCGCCGTGGGTTCGATTCCCGCTGGGGCCACCCATATGTAAAAGTAGTGGCCCCAGCCGACTTGTAAGTCGCTTTGGACAAAAGCGTCTGCTAAATGGGATATATATATTATCTCTACTCTAGACCCTAACCCCTAACCCTATCTCTACTCTAGCCCCTAACCCCTAACACTAGCTCTACTCTCGCCCCTAACCCCTAACACTATCTTTACTCTAGACCCCATCCCCTAACCCTATCTCTACTCTAGACCCCAACCCCTAACACTATCTCTACTCTAGCCCGTAACCCCTAACCCTATCTCTACTCTAGCCTCTAGCCCCTAACCCCTAATACTATCTCTACTCTTGCCCGTAACCCCTAACCCTATCTCTACTCTAGCCTCTAGCCCCTAACCTCTAACCCCTAACACTATCGCTACTCTAGACCCTAACCCCATCTCTACTTTAGCCCCTAACCCCTCGCACTTTATTTACTCTAGATCCTAACCCCTAACACTATCTCTTCTCTAGACCCTAACCCCTAACACTATCTCTTCTCTGGACCCTAACCCCTAACCCTATATCTACTCTAGCCTCTAAACCCTAACCCCTAACATTATCTATGCTCTAGACCTTAACCCCTAACAACATCTCTACTCTAGACCCTAACCCCTAACACTATCTCTACTCTAGCCCCTAACACTATCTCTACTCTAGACACTAACCCCTAACCCTATCTCTACTCTAGCCTCTAGCCCCTAACACTAGCTCTACTCTCGCCCCTAACCCCTAACACTATCTTTACTCTAGACCCCATCCCCTAACCCTATCTCTACTCTAGACCCCAACCCCTAACACTATCTCTACTCTAGCCCGTAACCCCTAACCCTATCTCTACTCTAGCCACTAACCCCTAACCCCTAACACTATCTATGCTCTAGACCTTAACCCCTAACACTATCTCTTCTCTAGACCCTAACCCCTAACCCTATATCTACTCTAGCCTCTAGCCTCTAACCCCTAACCCCTAACACTATCTATGCTCTAGACCTTAACCCCTAACATTATCTCTACTCTAGACCCCATCCCCTAACCCTATCTCTACTCTAGACCCCAACCCCTAACACTATCTCTACTCTAGCCTGTAACCCCTAACCCTATCTCTACTCTAGCCTCTAGCCCCTAACCTCTAACCCCTAATACTATCTCTACTCTTGCCCGTAACCCCTAACCCTATCTCTACTCTAGCCTCTAGCCCCTAACCTCTAACCCCTAACACTATCGCTACTCTAGACCCTAACCCCATCTCTACTTTAGCCCCTAACCCCTCACACTTTCTTTACTCTAGATCCTAACCCCTAACACTATCTCTTCTCTAGACCCTAACCCCTAACACTATCTCTTCTCTAGACCCTAAATCTACTCTAGCCTCTAACCCCTAACCCCTAACACTATCTATGCTCTAGACCTTAACCCCTAACACTATCTCTACTCTAGACCCTAACCCCTAACACTATCTCTACTCTAGACCCTAACCCCTAGAATTATCTCTACTCTAGCCCCTAACCCGTAGCCCCATCTCTACTCTATCCCCTAGCATTATCTCTACTCTATCCCCAAGCATTATCTCTACTCTATCCCCTAGCATTATCTCTACTCTATCCCTTAGAATTATCTCTACTCTATCCCCTAGAATTATCTCTACTCTAGCCCCTAACCCGTTGCCCCGTAGCCCCATCTCTACTCTATCCCCTAGAATTATCTCCACTCTAGCCCCTAACCCGTAGCCCCATCTCTACTCTATCCCCTAGCACTATCTCTACTCTAGCCCTTAGCATTATCTCTACTCTATCCCCTAGCATTATCTCTACTCTATCCCCTAGCACTTTCTCTACTCTAGCCCCAAGCACTATCTCTACTCTAGCCCCTAGCTCCTAGAACCATCTCTACTCTAGCTTTGCCCCGGTTATGCGTTGTGCAGACCCCATTACCCTCTGGAGAGCCTTGCGGTTGTGGCGGAGCAGTTGCCGTACCAGGCGGTGATACAGCCCGACAGGATGCTCTCGATTGTGCATCTGTAGAAGTTTGTGAGTGCTTTTGGTGACAAGCCAAATTTCTTCAGCCTCCTGAGGTTGAAGAGGCGCTGCTGCACCTTCTTCGCCACGCTGTCTGTGTGGGTGGACCATTTCAGTTTGTCCCTGATGTGTACGCCAAGGAACTGCAAACATACTGACTCAACTCCAGCCACTTTAATAATAAAAAAGGATGGAAATTGATGTAAAAATGTATCACGCGCCACTTTAAACAATGTCACTTAATTTAATGTTTGCATACCCTACATTACTCATCTCATATGTATATGTATATACTGTACTCTATACCATCTACGGCATCTTGCCATCTTTATGTAATACCTGTATAACTAGCCACTTTCAACTATGCCACTTTATGTTTATATACCCTACATTACTCATCTCATATGTATATACTGTACTCTATACCATCTACTGCATCTTGCCTATGCCGTTCTGTACCATCTCTCATTCATATATCTTTATGTACATATTCTTTATCCCTTTACACTTGTGTGTATAAGGTAGTAGTTGTGGAATTGTTAGGTTAGATTACTCGTTGGTTAGTACTGCATTGTCGGAACTAGAAGCACAAGCATTTAACTACACTCACATTAACATCTTCTAACCATGTGTATGTGACAAATAAAATTTGATTTAGCTCCTAGTTCCTAGCTCTATCTCTACTCTAGCCCCATCTCTACTTTAGCCCCTAGCCCCATCTCTACTTTAGCCCCTAGCCCCATCTCTACTCTAGCCCCTAGCCACATCTCTACTCTAGCCACTCCCCCATCTCTACTCTAGGCCCTAGCCCCATCTCTACTCTAGCCTCTAGCCCCATCTCTAGTCTAGCCCCATCTCTACTCTAGCCCCTAGCCCCATCTCTACTCTAGCCCCTAGCCCCATCTCTACTCTAGCCCCATCTCTACTTTAGCCCCTAGCCCCATCTCTACTCTAGCCCCGAGCCACATCTCTACTCTAGCCACGAGCCCCATCTCTACTCTAGCCCCTAGCCCCATCTCTACTCTAGCCTCATCTCTACTCTAGCCCCATCTCTACTCTAGCCCCATCTCCACTCTAGCCCCATCTCTACTCTAGCCCCCTAGCCCCATCTATACTCTAGCCCCATCTCTACTCTAGCCCCTAGCCCCATCTCTACTCTAGCCCCATCTCTACTCGAGCCCCATCTCTACTCTAGCCCCTAGCCCCATCTCTACTCTAGCACCTAGCCCCATCTCTACTCTAGCCCCTAGCCCCATCTCTACTCTAGCCCCATCTATACTCTAGCCCCATCTCTACTCTAGCCCCTAGCCCCATCTCTACTCTAGCCCCATCTCTACTCGAGCCCCATCTCTACTCTAGCCCCGAGCCCCATCTCTACTCTAGCCCCTAGCCCCATCTCTACTCTAGCCCCTAGCCCCATCTCTACTCTAGCCCCATCTCTACTCTAGCCCCTAGCCCCATCTCTACTCTAGCCCCTAGCCCCATCTCTACTCTAGCCACCTAGCCCCATCTCTACTCTAGCCCCTAGCCCCATCTCTACTCTAGCCCCATCTTTACTCTAGCCCCATCTCTAATCTAGCCCCTAGCTCTATCTCTACTCTAGCCCCTAGCTCTATCTCTATTCTAGCCCCATCTCTACTCGAGCCCCTAGTCCCATCTCTACTCTAGCCCCTAGCCCCATCTCTACTCTAGCCCCATCTCTACTTTAGCCCCTAGCCCCATCTCTACTCTAGCCCCTAGCCACATCTCTACTCTAGCCACTCCCCCATCTCTACTCTAGGCCCTAGCCCCATCTCTACTCTAGCCTCTAGCCCCATCTCTAGTCTAGCCCCATCTCTACTCTAGCCCCTAGCCCCATCTCTACTCTAGCCCCTAGCCCCATCTCTACTCTAGCCCCATCTCTACTTTAGCCCCTAGCCCCATCTCTACTCTAGCCCCGAGCCACATCTCTACTCTAGCCACGAGCCCCATCTCTACTCTAGCCCCTAGCCCCATCTCTACTCTAGCCCCATCTCCACTCTAGCCCCATCTCTACTCTAGCCCCCTAGCCCCATCTCTACTCTAGCCCCATCTCTACTCGAGCCCCATCTCTACTCTAGCCCCTAGCCCCATCTCTACTCTAGCACCTAGCCCCATCTCTACTCTAGCCCCATCTATACTCTAGCCCCATCTCTACTCTAGCCCCTAGCCCCATCTCTACTCTAGCCCCATCTATACTCTAGCCCCATCTCTACTCTAGCCCCTAGCCCCATCTCTACTCTAGCCCCATCTCTACTCGAGCCCCATCTCTACTCTAGCCCCGAGCCCCATCTCTACTCTAGCCCCTAGCCCCATCTCTACTCTAGCCCCTAGCCCCATCTCTACTCTAGCCCCATCTCTACTCTAGCCCCTAGCCCCATCTCTACTCTAGCCCCTAGCCCCATCTCTACTCTAGCCACCTAGCCCCATCTCTACTCTAGCCCCTAGCCCCATCTCTACTCTAGCCCCATCTTTACTCTAGCCCCATCTCTAATCTAGCCCCTAGCTCTATCTCTACTCTAGCCCCTAGCTCTATCTCTATTCTAGCCCCATCTCTACTCGAGCCCCTAGTCCCATCTCTACTCTAGCCCCTAGCCCCATCTCTACTCTAGCCCCATCTCTACTTTAGCCCCTAGCCCCATCTCTACTCTAGCCCCTAGCCACATCTCTACTCTAGCCACTCCCCCATCTCTACTCTAGGCCCTAGCCCCATCTCTACTCTAGCCTCTAGCCCCATCTCTAGTCTAGCCCCATCTCTACTCTAGCCCCTAGCCCCATCTCTACTCTAGCCCCTAGCCCCATCTCTACTCTAGCCCCATCTCTACTTTAGCCCCTAGCCCCATCTCTACTCTAGCCCCGAGCCACATCTCTACTCTAGCCACGAGCCCCATCTCTACTCTAGCCCCTAGCCCCATCTCTACTCTAGCCCCATCTCCACTCTAGCCCCATCTCTACTCTAGCCCCCTAGCCCCATCTCTACTCTAGCCCCATCTCTACTCGAGCCCCATCTCTACTCTAGCCCCTAGCCCCATCTCTACTCTAGCACCTAGCCCCATCTCTACTCTAGCACCTAGCCCCATCTCTACTCTAGCCCCATCTATACTCTAGCCCCATCTCTACTCTAGCCCCTAGCCCCATCACTACTCTAGCCCCATCTCTACTCGAGCCCCATCTCTACTCTAGCCCCGAGCCCCATCTCTACTCTAGCCCCTAGCCCCATCTCTACTCTAGCCCCTAGCCCCATCTCTACTCTAGCCCCATCTCTACTCTAGCCCCTAGCCCCATCTCTACTCTAGCCCCTAGCCCCATCTCTACTCTAGCCACCTAGCCCCATCTCTACTCTAGCCCCTAGCCCCATCTCTACTCTAGCCCCATCTCTACTCTAGCCCCATCTCTACTCTAGCCCCTAGCCCCATCTCTACTCTAGCCACCTAGCCCCATCTCTACTCTAGCCCCTAGCCCCATCTCTACTCTAGCCCCTAGCCCCATTTCTACTCTAGCCCCTAGCGCCATCTCTACTCTAGCCACCTAGCGCCATCTCTACTCTAGCCCCTAGCCCCATCTCTATTCTAGCCCCATCTCTACTCTAGCCCCTAGCCCCATCTCTACTCTAGCTCCTAGCCCCATCTCTACTCTAGCCCCCTAGCCCCATCTCTACTCTAGCCCCCTAGCCCCATCTCTACTCTATCCCCTAACCCCATCTCTACTTTAGCCCCTAGCCCCATCTCTACTCTAGCCCCTAGCCCCATCTCTACTCTTGCCCCATCTCTAGTCTAGCCCCATCTCTACTCTAGCTCCATCTCTACTCTAGCCCCTTGCCCCATCTCTACTCTAGCCCCTTGCCCCATCTCTAGCCCCATCTCTACTCTAGCCCCATCTCTACTCTAGCCCCAACTCTTCTCTAGCCCCTAGCTCTATCTCTATTCTAGTCCCATCTCTACTCTAGCCCCTAGCTCTATCTCTACTCTAGCCCCTATCTCTATCTCTATTCTAGTCCCATCTCTACTCGAGACCCTAGTCCCATCTCTACTCTAGCCCATAGCCCCATCTCTACTCTAGCCCCATCTCTACTTTAGCCACTAGCCCCATCTCTACTCTAGCCCCTAGCCACATCTCTACTCTAGCCACTCCCCCATCTCTACTCTAGGCCCTAGCCCCATCTCTACTCTAGCCTCTAGCCCCATCTCTAGTCTAGCCCCATCTCTACTCTAGCCCCTAGCCCCATCTCTACTCTAGCCCCATCTCTACTTTAGCCCCTAGCCCAATCTCTACTCTAGCCCCGAGCCACATCTCTACTCTAGCCACGAGCCCCATCTCTACTCTAGCCCCTAGCCCCATCTCTACTCTAGCCTCATCTCTACTCTAGCCCCTAGCCCCATCTCTACTCTAGCCCCATCTCCACTCTAGCCCCATCTCTACTCTAGCCCCCTAGCCCCATCTATACTCTAGCCCCATCTCTACTCTAGCCCCTAGCCCCATCTCTACTCTAGCCCCATCTCTACTCGAGCCCCATCTCTACTCTAGCCCCTAGCCCCATCTCTACTCTAGCCCCTAGCCCCATCTCTAATCTAGCCCCATCTATACTCTAGCCCCATCTCTACTCTAGCCCCTAGCCCCATCTCTACTCTAGCCCCATCTCTACTCGAGCCCCATCTCTACTCTAGTCCCGAGCCTCATCTCTACTCTAGCCCCTAGCCCCATCTCTACTCTAGCCCCTAGCCCCATCTCTACTCTAGCCCCATCTCTACTCTAGCCCCTAGCCCCATCTCTACTCTAGCCCCTAGCCCCATCTCTACTCTAGCCACCTAGCCCCATCTCTACTCTAGCCCCTAGCCCCATCTCTACTCTAGCCCCATCTCTACTCTAGCCCCATCTCTACTCTAGCCCCTAGCCCCATCTCTACTCTAGCCCCTAGCCCCATCTCTACTCTAGCTACCTAGCCCCATCTCTACTCTAGCCCCTAGCCTCATCTCTACTCTAGCCCCTAGCCCCATTTCTACTCTAGCCCCTAGCCCCATCTCTACTCTAGCCACCTAGCGGCATCTCTACTCTAGCCCCTAGCCCCATCTCTATTCTAGCCCCATCTCTACTCTAGCCCCTAGCCCCATCTCTACTCTAGCCCCATCTCTACTCGAGCCCCATCTCTACTCTAGCCCCTAGCCCCATCTCTACTCTAGCCCCTAGCCCCATCTCTACTCTAGCCCCATCTCTACTCTAGCCCCTAGCCCCATCTCTACTCTAGCCCCTAGCCCCATCTCTACTCTAGCCACCTAGCCCCATCTCTACTCTAGCCCCTAGCCCCATCTCTACTCTAGCCCCATCTCTACTCTAGCCCCATCTCTAATCTAGCCCCTAGCTCTATCTCTACTCTAGCCCCTAGCTCTATCTCTATTCTAGCCCCATCTCTACTCGAGCCCCTAGTCCCATCTCTACTCTAGCCCATAGCCCCATCTCTAGTCTAGCCCCAACTCTACTCTAGCCCCTAGCACTATCTCTATTCTAGTCCCATCTCTACTCTAGCCCCTAGCTCTATCTCTACTCTAGCCCCTATCTCTATCTCTATTCTAGTCCCATCTCTACTCGAGCCCCTAGTCCCATCTCTACTCTAGCCCATAGCCCCATCTCTACTCTAGCCCCATCTCTACTTTAGCCACTAGCCCCATCTCTACTCTAGCCCCTAGCCACATCTCTACTCTAGCCACTCCCCCATCTCTACTCTAGGCCCTAGCCCCATCTCTACTCTAGCCTCTAGCCCCATCTCTAGTCTAGCCCCATCTCTACTCTAGCCCCTAGCCCCATCTCTACTCTAGCCCCATCTCTACTTTAGCCCCTAGCCCAATCTCTACTCTAGCCCCGAGCCACATCTCTACTCTAGCCACGAGCCCCATCTCTACTCTAGCCCCTAGCCCCATCTCTACTCTAGCCTCATCTCTACTCTAGCCCCTAGCCCCATCTCTACTCTAGCCCCATCTCCACTCTAGCCCCATCTCTACTCTAGCCCCCTAGCCCCATCTATACTCTAGCCCCATCTCTACTCTAGCCCCTAGCCCCATCTCTACTCTAGCCCCATCTCTACTCGAGCCCCATCTCTACTCTATCCCCTAGCCCCATCTCTACTCTAGCCCCTAGCCCCATCTCTAATCTAGCCCCATCTATACTCTAGCCCCATCTCTACTCTAGCCCCTAGCCCCATCTCTACTCTAGCCCCATCTCTACTCGAGCCCCATCTCTACTCTAGTCCCGAGCCTCATCTCTACTCTAGCCCCTAGCCCCATCTCTACTCTAGCCCCTAGCCCCATCTCTACTCTAGCCCCATCTCTACTCTAGCCCCTAGCCCCATCTCTACTCTAGCCCCTAGCCCCATCTCTACTCTAGCCACCTAGCCCCATCTCTACTCTAGCCCCTAGCCCCATCTCTACTCTAGCCCCATCTCTACTCTAGCCCCATCTCTACTCTAGCCCCTAGCCCCATCTCTACTCTAGCCCCTAGCCCCATCTCTACTCTAGCTACCTAGCCCCATCTCTACTCTAGCCCCTAGCCCCATCTCTACTCTAGCCCCTAGCCCCATTTCTACTCTAGCCCCTAGCCCCATCTCTACTCTAGCCACCTAGCGGCATCTCTACTCTAGCCCCTAGCCCCATCTCTATTCTAGCCCCATCTCTACTCTAGCCCCTAGCCCCATCTCTACTCTTGCCCCATCTCTACTCTAGCCCCATCTATATTCTAGCCCCATCTCTACTCTAGCCCCTAGCCCCATCTCTACTCTAGCCCCGAGCCCCATCTCTACTCTAGCCCCTAGCCCCATCTCTACTTTAGCCCCTATCCCCATCTCTACTCTAGCCCCCTAGCCCCATCTCTACTCTAGCTCCTAGCCCCATCTCTACTCTAGCCCCCTAGCCCCATCTCTACTCTAGCCCCCTAGCCCCATCTCTACTCTATCCCCTAACCCCATCTCTACTTTAGCCCCTAGCCCCATCTCTACTCTAGCCCCTAGCCCCATCTCTACTCTAGCCCCATCTCTACTCTAGCCCCATCTCTACTCTAGCCCCTAGCCCCATCTCTACTCTAGCCCCGAGCCCCATCTCTACTCTAGCCCCTAGCCCCATCTCTACTTTAGCCCCTATCCCCATCTCTACTCTAGCCCCCTAGCCCCATCTCTACTCTAGCTCCTAGCCCCATCTCTACTCTAGCCCCCTAGCCCCATCTCTACTCTAGCCCCCTAGCCCCATCTCTACTCTATCCCCTAACCCCATCTCTACTTTAGCCCCTAGCCCCATCTCTACTCTAGCCCCTAGCCCCATCTCTACTCTAGCCCCATCTCTACTCTAGCCCCATCTCTACTCTAGCCCCTAGCCCCATCTCTACTCTAGCCCCTAGCCCCATTTCTACTCTAGCCCCTAGCCCCATCTCTACTCTAGCCACCTAGCGGCATCTCTACTCTAGCCCCTAGCCCCATCTCTATTCTAGCCCCATCTCTACTCTAGCCCCTAGCCCCATCTCTACTCTTGCCCCATCTCTACTCTAGCCCCATCTATATTCTAGCCCCATCTCTACTCTAGCCCCTAGCCCCATCTCTACTCTAGCCCCGAGCCCCATCTCTACTCTAGCCCCTAGCCCCATCTCTACTATAGCCCCTATCCCCATCTCTACTCTAGCCCCCTAGCCCCATCTCTACTCTAGCTCCTAGCCCCATCTCTACTCTAGCCCCCTAGCCCCATCTCTACTCTAGCCCCCTAGCCCCATCTCTACTCTATCCCCTAACCCCATCTCTACTTTAGCCCCTAGCCCCATCTCTACTCTAGCCCCTAGCCCCATCTCTACTCTAGCCCCATCTCTACTCTAGCCCCATCTCTACTCTAGCCCCTAGCCCCATCTCTACTCTAGCCCCCGAGCCCCATCTCTACTCTAGCCCCTAGCCCCATCTCTACTTTAGCCCCTATCCCCATCTCTACTCTAGCCCCCTAGCCCCATCTCTACTCTAGCTCCTAGCCCCATCTCTACTCTAGCCCCCTAGCCCCATCTCTACTCTAGCCCCCTAGCCCCATCTCTACTCTATCCCCTAACCCCATCTCTACTTTAGCCCCTAGCCCCATCTCTACTCTAGCCCCTAGCCCCATCTCTACTCTTGCCCCATCTCTAGTCTAGCCCCATCTCTACTCTAGCCCCTTGCCCCATCTCTACTCTAGCCCCTTGCCCCATCTCTACTCTAGCCCCTAGCCCCATCTCTACTCTTGCCCCATCTCTACTCTAGCCCCATCTCTACTCTAGCCCCATCTCTACTCTAGCCCCATCTCTACTCTAGCCCCATCTCTACTCTATCCCCTAGTCCCATCTCTACTCTAGCCCCTAGCCCCATCTCTATTCTAGCCCCTAGCCCCATCTCTACTCTAGCCCCTAGCCCCATCTCTACTCTAGCCCCCTAGCCCCATCTCTACTCTAGCCCCATCTCTACTCTAGCCCCTAGCCCCATCTCTACTCTAGCCCCATCTCTACTCTAGCCCCATCTCTACTCTAGCCCCTAGCCCCATCTCTACTCTTGGCCCTAGCCCCATCTCTACTCTAGCCCCCTAGCCCCATCTCTACTCTAGCCCCCTAGCCCCATCTCTACTCTAGCCCCTAGCCCCATCTCTACTCTAGCCCCTAGCCCCATCTCTACTCTAGCCCCCTAGCCCCATCTCTACTCTAGCCCCCTCACCCCATCTCTACTCTAGCCCCCTAGCCCCATCTCTCCTCTAGCTCCTAGCCCCATCTCTACACATCTCCTTCACATAGAGTTGATCAGGCTGTTGGTTGTGGCCTGTGGAATGTTGTCCCACTCTTCTTCAATGGCTGTGCAAAGTTGCTGGATATTGGTGGGAACTGTAACACATTGTTGTACACATAGATCCAGGGCATCCCAAACATGCTCAATTGATTACATGTTTGGTGAGTGCGCAGGCATAGAATACAGTGCCTTCAGAAAGTATTCATGGAAGAACTGGGACATTTTCAGCTTCCAGGAATTGTGTACAGATCCTTGCGACATCCTTGTGCATTATCATGCTGAAACGAGGTGATGGCAGCGGATGAGGGGCACGACGATGGGCATCAGGATCTCGTCACAGTATCTCTGTGCATTCAAATTACCATCGCTAAATTCAATTGTATTCATTGTCTGTAGCTTATACCTGCCCATACAATAACCCCACCACCACCATGCGGACACTCTGTTCACAACGTTGTCATCAGCAAACCGCTCGCCCACACAACGCCATACACATGGTCTGCAGTTGTGAGGCTGGTTGGACGTATTGCCAAATTCTCTAAGATGAAGTTTGAGGTGGCTTATGGTGGAGAAATTAACATTCAATTATCTGGCAACAGCTCTGGTGGACATTCCTGCAGTCAGCATGCCAACTGCACATTTAACAGTGGCCTTTGTCCCCAGCATAAGGTGCACCTGTGTAATTATCATGCTGTTTAATCAGCTTCTTAATATGCCACACCTGTCAGGTGGATGAATTATCTTGGTAAATGAGAAATTCTCACTAACAGGGATGTAAAGAAATGTGTGCACAAAATTAGAGAAATAAGCTTTTTGTGCGTAAGGAAAGTTTCTGGGATCTTTTATTTCAGCTCATGAAACATGGGACTAGTACTTTACATGTTGCCTTTATATTTTTGTTCGGTGTAGTTTAGAAAATAATCAGCATTTCATAATTAGTCTCAAGGTTTTTGACCCATTTTGCTTTGGATATCTGTGTTGCTCTGATTTATTGCATGATGCAATGCAATTGCCTTGTCCGGAGATAACTGACATATGATCCATTTGATGGGAAAGATTCATATTTAGTTGCCTTAGTGTGTGTCTCAGTAGTTCAAACCTAGTCTCTTCCCAAAGCCGCTGTATGAGACTGGGCAAGCAGGACTAATAAAACCCAAGCCTATCTATTTCTACCCAGGCAGACCAAGGCTGCATCCCAAATGGCACCCTATTGCCTATTTACTTTACTACTTCTGAGGGCCCATAGGGCTTTGGTCAAAAGTAGGGCACTATGTAGGGAATAGGGTGCTATTTGGAATGAACCCTAGTCATCTGTTGGTCTGAAAGAGAAGGTGGGACAGCAGAGGAATCATGGAAATAAAGTATTGGATACTCTTACAGGGAAACATGCTGGTGTGTGTATGTGTGTTTGTGTCAGTGGGTCTGCTATTTGAGTAGCTGTTTATCCTGTCGCCAGGGCGACACAGCGGCATCAACATTGAGTGTGTGCATGTCTGTGTCTATGCCTGTGTGTGCCTGTCTGTGTAGACTGAGAAGACGTACAAAAATAGCACATCGTCCATTCCGACTCTACAGGCAACCGGAGGAGGGTAGGGTTGTGTGTATGTGGGGGGGTTGAAGGGGCTATGGAAAAGGTCAATAGGACAAGTTTTCTAACGTTCAAGAACATATTTGGTGTGTGGTGTAATTTGTGTTGTGTGTGTGGAAATATGTATCTATTTATGGCATTGTCCACAACAACTTTCCCACTATCAACGCTGTACTGTAGAACAACAACGTTCCCACTATCAACACTGTACTTTAGAACAACAACTTCCCACTATCAACGCTGTACTGTAGAACAACAACGTTCCCACTATCAACGCTGTACTGTAGAACAACAACGTTCCCACTATCAACACTGTACTTTAGAACAACAACTTCCCACTATCAACGCTGTACTGTAGAACAACAACGTTCCCACTATCAACGCTGTACTGTAGAACAACAACGTTCCCACTATCAACGCTGTACTGTAGAACAACAACGTTCCCACTATCAATGCTGACATTGGCAGTTGATTAGACACACCCTGTTCCTGTTCTCTCTGTCTGCATGCCCTCTGGTAAAGATAGCCTTATCAGTAGTCTCATAGTGTGGACAAAAACAAGATGACCATTGTACTCGTTCAGCTCTCTCCCATAGGTCTCATCTTGTCATCCCATGTATATAGACAGTAACCTTTCAAGTCCACTGATATGAGTGTATCAAACTGTACCTGTACCTTTTCACGTGAGCTGTTTTGAGATCCTACGTGATGTAGTGTGAGTGTGTGTTGGTGTGTCGTGTGTGTTGGTGTCGTGTGTGATCCTGCACCTTGTGGATGTGAGCTTTAGGGTTATGTTCAGAGTTAGAGTACGTGCGTGTTGTAAGCTAGCTACATAAATAGATACAGAGTGAATGTCAGAGTGAAGGTTCAGATATCCATGTTTGTGTGTGTGTGAGAGTGTATGTTTGTGTGTCCGTGAGAGTATGTTTGTGTGTGCGTGAGAGTGTATGTTTGTGTGTGCGTGAGTGTGTATGTTTGTGTGTGCGTGAGTGTGTATCTGTGATAGTGTATGTTTATGTATGCGTGTGAGAGTGTGTGTGTGTGTGTGTGTTTACCACATCCAGGATTCAGTCCACACTTTAACCTCAAACCAGAAGTGCTGGAGTACAGAGCCAAAACAACAAAACATGTGTCACTGTCCCAATGCTTTTGGAGCTCACTGTGGGTTGACTGGTGAGCTTAATGTCGCTTGTTTCAGTGGTTTCAGGGTTCCGCAATAAGAGCTAAGATGCTAATATTTGTCGTGTTCGGTGAGTGGGCTGAAGAATTTTGCACGCCCAATTTTTCAGTTTTTGATTTGTTAAAAAAGTTTGAAATATCCAATAAATGTTGTTCCACTTCATGATTGTGTCCCACTTGTTGTTGATTCTTCACAAAAAAATACAGTTTTATATCTTTATGTTTGAAGCCTGAAATGTGGCAAAAGGTCGCAAAGTTCAAGGGGGCCGAAGACTTTCGCAAGGCACTGTACATTTAAAATCTTGATATATCCTGGTTAACTGGATAAATGAAGGGAATCATTTTAAAATACACCACGGACTTTGTTAGAGACACAAATACTTTATGTAGAATTCCAGTATACTTTGCAGGAGGAAAAGCAAGCTTGATACTGTATCATATTAATTGAATTACAAGTGTACCTTTTTCTCCTTGATGCACACACACCATCTAATAGGAAGATAAAATGGAATTCTTCATTCCTCTCAAACATCATTTCCCTGTACAAGTCTTATAAAGTACTGTATGTCTTTAAGTGTTGCTTGGGGAACATCCAATGCCGTTGCAGTATACAAACAATATTGAGTTGAACCGTCCACCCACAAATTCTAAATGTATTAAATATTGTTCTCTTACCGATCTGCACACAATACCTCATACTGACAAAGTGAAAACATGTTTTTACAAACGTTTACAAATATATTGAAAATGAAATAAACACATATATACAAAAGTATGTGGACACCCCTTCAAATTAGTGGATTCGCCTATTTCAGCCACAACCGTTGCTGACAGGTGTATAACATCGAGTACACAGCCACGCAATCTCCATAGAAACATTGGCAGTAGAATGACCTTACTGAAGAGCTCAGTGACTTTGAACGTGGCACCATCATAGGATGCCACCTTTCCAACAAGTCAGTTCATTACATTTCTGGTCAACCGTAAGTGTTCTTATTGTGAAGCGGAAACGTCGAGAAGCAACCACGGCTCAGCCAGGAAATGGTAGGCCACAAGCTCACAGAACGGGACCGCTGAATGCTGAAGCACGTAGCATGAAAAAAATCATCTGTGTTAAGCCTTCCTAGAAGAGTGGAGGCTGTTATAGCAGCAAAGGGGGACCAACTCCATATTAATGCCCATGATTTTGGAATTAGATGTTCAACGAGCAGGTGTCCACATACACTACATGACCAAAAATATATAATTTACACAAGTATTCACAGCCCTGAATCAAAGATGTTAGAATCACCTGTTACAGTGATTACAGCTGGGTGTCTTTCTGGGTAAGTCTCTAAAGCTTTGTACACCTGGATTGTACAATATTTGCAAATGATTATTTTTTAAATTCTTCAAGCGCTGTCAAGTTGGTTGTTGATCAGACAGCCATGTTCAAGTCTTGCCATAGTGTGGCCTAGTTACAGTCAAAAATGTAACTCGGCCACTCTGGAACATTCAATATAGTCTCGGTAAGCATCTTCAGTGTTTATTTGGCCTTGTGTTTTAGGTTATTGTCCCGCTGAAAAGTGAATTTGTCTCCCAGTGTCTGTTGGAAAGCAGACTAAAACCAAGGTTTCCTCTAGGATTTTGCCTGTGCTTAGCTCTATTCCATTTCTTTTTATCCTAAAAAACTTCCTAGTCATTGCCAATGACCAGCAAATAGTTGTTGGTGCTGTCCCTAGAGGTGCTGTCCCTAGAGGTGCTGTCCCTAGAGGTGCTGTCCCAATTCTAGGAAAATACAGCGGTTGTCCAAGTGCAACTTTTGAGGAATTTGTAGCCTCAATTCAGCTTGAAGGAATTTAAAAAAATGTTTTACTCTAATTGTAATAACAGAAAATAACAGAAAACTCTGCCAAGGAGTTCCTATTACTTCTGCTAGAATGTACTGGAATGCAGCCCAGGGACTAGTGAACTGGAACCACGTTGTTGTTGATGTCTGGCAAATACTGTATATGTAATAAGGTGAAAGAAGTATCATACAAACTCAGAGAACCCGCTAAAGCCCTTCACTGTACACACATTCAAAATGGTTATTGATGACCAATGTGTGTCGTGGTTGTGACCCAGAAACTGACTGCTCTCATGTCAGAAGATTTTGGCTTAGAATCCTTTGAGGGAAACCACTTTATGTTTATTTGGAAGACTGAAAATGGTTTATTTTGACCCAACTGATATGCCCCCCGATTTCATTTTAATTTTGCTTATTTTTCTTGGAAGATTCTTTGTCTCAGAACAATCCACTCTTTAATTTGTAAAGATATCGTTAAGTTTATGTACTTTGGTCCGTATACATGCCTGTTTTTGTACATTTGTATTATTGTTCATCTTTTCAGTCTGGTAATAGGAGGGTAGCGGAGTCTGGCTGGCCTCATATCTTTCACCTCCAGATGATCTGTGTATCCACTGTAACCCTGAACCAGACCCAGTTACTGTCCACTGTCCACTGGGTTGTGCTTCCAGTTCACCTGGGTGTCTTCAGAACCTTTCTAGGTGCTGTAGCCCTGAACCAGACCCAGTTACTGGACACTGTCCACTGGGTTGTGCTTCCAGTTCACCTGGGTGTCTTCAGAACCCTTCTAGGTGCTGCCAGGTGGGGTCAGGTTCTGCACGGGGCATGTATGAATGGTGACTCGACTGTATAAGCACCTGCAATAACATACAGTTCAAATAAAGAGTTAGCCAACAAATATCCTTATTATACATTATTTAATAAAGACCCAAAACCGATACCCTGAACTGATCTATCATCAGTGTTGACTTTTTTTCATTTGGTAAGAATGAGCACAGTTTCCTTTTTAGGGAAAAAACATGTTGTTCCCCCACTAATTGGAGCCATAAGTTGGGCAGTACATCCTAAACATTATTCCATGACTCTATAGTAAGCTGCTGCTACAGCCTGCTCCAGGGGACATCCTGGAGCAGTGTGGACGAGTGTGTGAGAGGAGGCGTGGACGAGTGTGTGAGAGGAGGCGTGGACGAGTGTGTGAGAGGAGGCGTCGACTAGTGTGTGAGAGGAGGCCTGGACTACTGTGTGAGAGGAGGCGTGGACTAGTTTGTGACTGAGTGAGAGGTGGCGTGGACGAGTGTGCGACTCAGTGAGAGGTGGCGTGGACTAGTGTGCGACTGAGCCAGAGTTGGCGTGGACTAGTGTGTGAGAGTTGGCGTGGACTAGTGTGTGAGAGGTGGCGTGGACGAGTGTGTGAGAGTTGAAGTGGACGAGTGTGTGTGAGGAGGCGTGGACGAGTGTGTGTAGGCGTGGACGAGTGTGTGTGAGGTGGCGTGGACGAGTGTGTGAGAGTTGAAGTGGACGAGTGTGTGTGAGGAGGCGTGGACGAGTGTGTGTAGGCGTGGACGAGTGTGTGAGAGGTGGCGTGGACGAGTGTGTGAGAGGTGGCGTGGACGAGTGTGTGAGAGGTGGCGTGCACGAGTGTGTGAGAGGTGGCGTGCACGAGTGTGTGAGAGGTGGCGTGGACGAGTGTGTGAGAGGAGGCGTGGACGAGTGTGTGAGAGGAGGCGTGGACGAGTGTGTGAGAGGAGGCGTGGACGAGTGTGTGAGAGGAGGCGTGGACGAGTGTGTGAGAGGAGGCGTGGACGAGTGTGTGAGAGGAGGCGTGGACGAGTGTGTGAGAGGAGGCGTGGACGAGTGTGTGAGAGGAGGCGTGGACGAGTGTGTGAGAGGAGGCGTGGACGAGTGTGTGAGAGGAGGCGTCGACTAGTGTGTGAGAGGAGGCGTCGACTAGTGTGTGAGAGGAGGCCTGGACTACTGTGTGAGAGGAGGCGTGGACTAGTTTGTGACTGAGTGAGAGGTGGCGTGGACGAGTGTGCGACTGAGCCAGAGGTGGCGTGGACTAGTGTGTGAGAGGAGGCGTGGACGAGTGTGTGAGAGGTGGCGTGGACGAGTGTGTGAGAGGTGGCGTGCACGAGTGTGTGAGAGGAGGCGTGGACGAGTGTGTGAGAGGAGGCGTGGACGAGTGTGTGAGAGGTGGCGTGGACGAGTGTGTGAGAGGAGGCGTGGACGAGTGTGTGAGAGGAGGCGTGGACGAGTGTGTGAGAGGAGGCGTCGACTAGTGTGTGAGAGGAGGAGTGGACGAGTGTGTGTAGGCGTGGACGAGTGTGTGTGAGGAGGCGTGGACGAGTGTGTGTAGGCGTGGACGAGTGTGTGAGAGGTGGCGTGGACGAGTGTGTGAGAGTTGAAGTGGACGAGTGTGTGTGAGGAGGCGTGGACGAGTGTGAGAGGTGGCGTGGACGAGTGTGTGAGAGGTGGCGTGGACGAGTGTGTGAGAGGAGGCGTGGACGAGTGTGTGAGAGGAGGCGTGGACGAGTGTGTGAGAGGAGGCGTGGACGAGTGTGTGAGAGGAGGCGTGGACGAGTGTGTGAGAGGAGGCGTGGACGAGTGTGTGAGAGGAGGCGTGGACGAGTGTGTGAGAGGAGGCGTGGACGAGTGTGTGAGAGGAGGCGTCGACTAGTGTGTGAGAGGAGGCCTGGACTACTGTGTGAGAGGAGGCGTGGACTAGTTTGTGACTGAGTGAGAGGTGGCGTGGATGAGTGTGCGACTCAGTGAGAGGTGGCGTGGACTAGTGTGCGACTGAGCCAGAGTTGGCGTGGACTAGTGTGTGAGAGTTGGCGTGGACTAGTGTGTGAGAGGTGGCGTGGACGAGTGTGTGAGAGTTGAAGTGGACGAGTGTGTGTGAGGAGGCGTGGACGAGTGTGTGTAGGCGTGGACGAGTGTGTGAGAGGTGGCGTGGACGAGTGTGTGAGAGTTGAAGTGGACGAGTGTGTGTGAGGAGGCGTGGACGAGTGTGTGTAGGCGTGGACGAGTGTGTGAGAGGTGGCGTGGACGAGTGTGTGAGAGGTGGCGTGGACGAGTGTGTGAGAGGTGGCGTGCACGAGTGTGTGAGAGGTGGCGTGCACGAGTGTGTGAGAGGTGGCGTGGACGAGTGTGTGAGAGGAGGCGTGGACGAGTGTGTGAGAGGAGGCGTGGACGAGTGTGTGAGAGGAGGCGTGGACGAGTGTGTGAGAGGAGGCGTGGACGAGTGTGTGAGAGGAGGCGTGGACGAGTGTGTGAGAGGAGGCGTGGACGAGTGTGTGAGAGGAGGCGTCGACTAGTGTGTGAGAGGAGGCGTCGACTAGTGTGTGAGAGGAGGCCTGGACTACTGTGTGAGAGGAGGCGTGGACTAGTTTGTGACTGAGTGAGAGGTGGCGTGGACGAGTGTGCGACTGAGCCAGAGGTGGCGTGGACTAGTGTGTGAGAGGAGGCGTGGACGAGTGTGTGAGAGGTGGCGTGGACGAGTGTGTGAGAGGTGGCGTGCATGAGTGTGTGAGAGGAGGCGTGGACGAGTGTGTGAGAGGAGGCGTGGACGAGTGTGTGAGAGGAGGCGTGGACGAGTGTGTGAGAGGAGGCGTGGACGAGTGTGTGAGAGGAGGCGTCGACTAGTGTGTGAGAGGAGGCGTCGACTAGTGTGTGAGAGGAGGCCTGGACTACTGTGTGAGAGGAGGCGTGGACTAGTTTGTGACTGAGTGAGAGGTGGCGTGGACGAGTGTGCGACTGAGCCAGAGGTGGCGTGGACTAGTGTGCGACTGAGCCAGAGGTGGCGTGGACTAGTGTGTGACTCAGTGAGAGTTGGCGTGGACTAGTGTGTGAGAGGTGGCGTGGACTAGTGTGCGACTGAGTCAGAGGTGGCGTGGACTAGTGTGTGATTCAGTGAGAGTTGGCGTGGACTAGTGTGTGAGAGGTGGCGTGGACTAGTGTGCGACTGAGCCAGAGGTGGCGTGGACTAGTGTGCGACTGAGCTAGAGGTGGCGTGGACTAGTGTGCGACTGAGCTAGAGGTGGCGTGGACTAGTGTGCGACTGAGCCAGAGGTGGCGTGGACGAGTGTGCGACTGAGCTAGAGGTGGCGAGGACTAGTGTGTGAGAGGTGGCGTGGACTAGTGTGCGACTGAGCCAGAGGTGGCGTGGACTAGTGTGCGACTGAGTCAGAGGTGGTGTGGACTAGTGTGCGACTGAGCTAGAGGTGGCGTGGACTAGTGTGTGAGAGGTGGCGTGGACTAGTGTGCGACTGAGCCAGAGGTGGCGTGGACGAGTGTGCGACTGAGCCAGAGGTGGCGTGGACTAGTGTGTGACTCAGTGAGAGTTGGCGTGGACTAGTGTGTGAGAGGTGGCGTGGACCAGTGTGCGACTGAGCTAGAGGTGGCGTGGACTAGTGTGTGAGAGGTGGCGTGGACTAGTGTGCGACTGAGCCAGAGGTGGCGTGGACGAGTGTGCGACTGAGCCAGAGGTGGCGTGGACTAGTGTGCGACTGAGCGAGAGGTGGCGTGGACTAGTGTGCGACTGAGCGAGAGGTGGCGTGGACTAGTGTGCGACTGAGCTAGAGGTGGCGTGGACGAGTGTGCGACTGAGCCAGAGGTGGCGTGGACTAGTGTGCGACTGAGCCAGAGGTGGCGTGGACGAGTGTGCGACTGAGCCAGAGAGTTGGCGTGGACTAGTGTGTGAGAGTTGGCGTGGACTAGTGTGTGACTGTGTGAGAGTTGGCGTGGACTAGTGTGTGAGAGTTGGCGTGGACTAGTGTGCGACTGAGCCAGAGGTGGCACGGACTAGTGTGCGACTGAGCGAGAGGTGGCGTGGACTAGTGTGCGACTGAGCCAGAGGTGGCGTGGACGAGTGTGCGACTGAGCCAGAGAGTTGGCGTGGACTAGTGTGTGAGAGTTGGCGTGGACTAGTGTGTGACTGTGTGAGAGTTGGCGTGGACTAGTGTGTGAGAGTTGGCGTGGACTAGTGTGCGACTGAGCCAGAGGTGGCGTGGACTAGTGTGCGACTGAGCCAGAGAGTTGGCGTGGACTAGTGTGTGAGAGTTGGCGTGGACTAGTGTGTGACTGTGTGAGAGTTGGCGTGGACTAGTGTGTGAGAGTTGGCGTGGACTAGTGTGTGAGAGGTGGCGTGGACTAGTGTGAGAGGTGGCGTGGACTAGTGTGTGAGAGGTGGCGTGGACTAGTGTGTGAGAGGTGGCGTGGACTAGTGTGTGACTCAGTTAGAGGTGGCGTGGACTAGTGTGCGACTGAGTGAGAGTTGGCGTGGACTAGTGTGTGACTGAGTGAGAGTTGGCATGGACTAGTGTGTGAGAGTTGGCGTGGACTAGTGTGTGAGAGGTGGCGTGGACCAGTGTGCGAGAGGTGGCGTGGACCAGTGTGCGACTGTGCGAGAGGTGGCATTAACTAGTGTGCGACTGAGCTAGAGGTGGCATGGACTAGTGTGTGAGAGGTGGAGTGGACTAGTGGACTAGTGTGTGAGAGGTGGCGTGGACGAGTGTGCGACTGAGCCAGAGGTGGCGTGGACTAGTGTGCGACTGAGCCAGAGGTGGCGTGGACGAGTGTGTGACTCAGTGAGAGTTGGCGTGGACTAGTGTGTGAGAGTTGGCGTGGACTAGTGTGTGAGAGGTGGCGAGGACTAATGTGTGAGAGGTGGTGTGGACTAATGTGTGAGAGGTGGCGTGGACTAGTGTGTGAGAGGTGGCGTGGACAAGTGTGTGACTCAGTGAGAGGTGGCGTGGACTAGTGTGCGACTGAGTGAGAGTTTGCGTGGACTAGTGTGTGAGAGTTGTCGTGGACCAGTGTGCGAGAGGTGGCGTGGACAAGTGTGCGACTGAGCTAGAGGTGGCGTGGACTAGTGTGCGACTGAGTGAGAGGTGGCGTGAACTAGTGTGTGACTGAGTGAGAGGTTGCGTGGACGAGTGTGTGACTGAGCGAGTGTTAGCGTGGAATAGTGTGCGAGAGGTGGCGTGGACTAGTGTGCGACTGAGCGAGAGGTGGCGTGAACTAGTGTGTGACTGATTGAGAGGTTGCGTCGACGAGTGTGTGACTGAGCGAGTGTTAGCGTGGAATAGTGTGTGAGAGGTGGCGTGGACTAGTGTGCGAGAGGTGGCGTGGACTAGTGTGCGAGAGGTGGCGTGGACGAGTGTGTGAGAGGTGGCATGCACGAGTGTGTGAGAGGAGGCCTGGACTACTGTGTGAGAGGAGGCGTGGACTAGTTTGTGACTGAGTGAGAGGTGGCGTGGACGAGTGTGCGACTCAGTGAGAGGTGGCGTGGACTAGTGTGTGAGAGGAGGCGTGGACTAGTGTGCGACTGAGCCAGAGGTGGCGTGGACTAGTGTGTGACTCAGTGAGAGTTGGCGTGGACTAGTGTGTGAGAGTTGGCGTGGACTAGTGTGTGAGAGGTGGCGTGGACTAGTGTGTGAGAGGTGGCGTGGACTAGTGTGTGAGAGGTGGCGTGGACTAGTGTGTGAGAGGTGGCGTGGACAAGTGTGTGAGAGGTGGCGTGGACAAGTGTGTGAGAGGTGGCGGGGACTAGTGTGCGACTGAGCGAGAGTTGACGTGGACAAGTGTGTGATTGAGTGAGAGTTTGCGTGGACTATTGAGTGAGAGGTGGCGTGGACCAGTGTGCGAGAGGTGGCGTGGACCAGTGTGCGACTGTGCGAGAGGTGGCGTTAACTAGTGTGCGACTGAGCTAGAGGTGGCGTGGACTAGTGGACTAGTGTGTGAGAGGTGGCGTGGACTAGAGGACTAGTGTGTGAGAGGTTGCATGGACGAGTGTGCGACTGAGCCAGAGGTGGCGTGGACTAGTGTGTGACTGAGCCAGAGGTGGCGTGGACTAGTGTGTGAGAGTTGGCGTGGACTAGTGTGTGAGAGTTGGAGTGGACTAGTGTGTGAGAGTTGGCGTGGACTAGTGTGTGAGAGGTGGCGTGGACTAGTGTGTGAGAGGTGGCGTGGACTAGTGTGAGAGGTGGCGTGGACTAGTGTGTGAGAGGTGGCGTGGACGAGTGTGTGACTCAGTTAGAGGTGGCGTGGACTAGTGTGCGAAAGAGCCAGAGAGTTGGCGTGGACTAGTGTGTGACTGAGTGAGAGTTGGCGTGGACTAGTGTGTGACTGAGTGAGAGTTGGCGTGGACTAGTGTGCGACTGAGCCAGAGAGTTGGCGTGGACTAGTGTGTGACTGAGTGAGAGTTGGCGTGGACTAGTGTGTGAGAGTTGGCGTGGACTAGTGTGTGACTGAGTGAGAGTTGGCGTGGACTAGTGTGTGAGAGTTGGCGTGGACTAGTGTGTGACTGAGTGAGAGTTGGCGTGGACTAGTGTGTGAGAGTTGGCGTGGACTAGTGTGTGAGAGGTGGCGTGGACTAGTGTGCGACTGAGCGAGAGGTGGCGTGGACTAGTGTGCGACTGAGCTAGAGGTGGCGTGGACTAGTGTGCGACTGAGTGAGAGGTGGCGTGGACTAGTGTGTGACTGAGTGAGAGGTTGCGTGGACGAGTGTGTGACTGAGCGAGTGTTAGCGTGGAATAGTGTGCGAGAGGTGGCGTGGACTAGTGTGCGACTGAGCCAGAGGTGGCGTGGACTAGTGTGCGACTGAGCTAGAGGTGGCGTGGACTAGTGTGCGACTGAGTGAGAGGTGGCGTGAACTAGTGTGTGACTGAGTGAGAGGTTACGTGGACGAGTGAGTGACTGAGCGAGTGTTAGCGTGGAATAGTGTGCGAGAGGTGGCGTGGACTAGTGTGCGACTGAGCCAGAGGTGGCGTGGACTAGTGTGCGACTGAGCTAGAGGTGGCGTGGACTAGTGTGCGACTCAGTAAGAGTTGGCGTGGACTAGTGTGTGAGAGTTGGCGTGGACTAGTGTGTGAGAGGTGGCGTGGACTAGTGTGTGAGAGGTGGCGTGGACTAGTGTGCGACTGAGCTAGAGTTGACGTGGACAAGTGTGTGATTGAGTGAGAGGTGGCGTGGACTAGTGTGCGACTGAGCTAGAGGTGGCGTGGACTAGTGTGCGACTGAGCGAGAGGTGGCGTGGACTAGTGTGCGACTGAGCTAGAGGTGACGTGGACTAGTGTGCGACTGAGCGAGAGGTGGCGTGGACTAGTGTGCGACTGAGCTAGAGGTGGCGTGGACTAGTGTGCGACTGAGTGAGAGGTGGCGTGGACTAGTGTGCGACTGAGCGAGAGGTGGCGTGGACTAGTGTGCGACTGAGCTAGAGGTGGCGTGGACTAGTGTGCGACTGAGCGAGAGGTGGCGTGGACTAGTGTGCGACTGAGCTAGAGGTGGCGTGGACTAGTGTGCGACTGAGCGAGAGGTGGCGTGGACTAGTGTGCGACTGAGCTAGAGGTGGCGTGGACTAGTGTGCGACTGAGCCAGAGGTGGCGTGGACTAGTGTGCGACTGAGCTAGAGGTGGCGTGGACTAGTGTGCGACTGAGCGAGAGGTGGCGTGGACTAGTGTGCGACTGAGCTAGAGGTGGCGTGGACTAGTGTGCGACTGAGCTAGAGGTGGCGTGGACTAGTGTGCGACTGAGCGAGAGGTGGCGTGGACTAGTGTGCGACTGAGCTAGAGGTGGCGTGGACTAGTGTGCGACTGAGCGAGAGGTGGCGTGGACTAGTGTGCGACTGAGCTAGAGGTGGCGTGGACTAGTGTGCGACTGAGCGAGAGGTGGCGTGGACTAGTGTGCGACTGAGCTAGAGGTGGCGTGGACTAGTGTGCGACTGAGTGAGAGGTGGCGTGAACTAGTGTGTGACCGAGTGAGAGGTTACGTGGACGAGTGAGTGACTGAGCGAGTGTTAGCGTGGAATAGTGTGCGAGAGGTGGCGTGGACTAGTGTGCGACTGAGCCAGAGGTGGCGTGGACTAGTGTGCGACTGAGCTAGAGGTGGCGTGGACTAGTGTGCGACTCAGTAAGAGTTGGCGTGGACTAGTGTGTGAGAGTTGGCGTGGACTAGTGTGTGAGAGGTGGCGTGGACTAGTGTGTGAGAGGTGGCGTGGACTAGTGTGCGACTGAGCTAGAGTTGACGTGGACAAGTGTGTGATTGAGTGAGAGGTGGCGTGGACTAGTGTGCGACTGAGCTAGAGGTGGCGTGGACTAGTGTGCGACTGAGCGAGAGGTGGCGTGGACTAGTGTGCGACTGAGCTAGAGGTGACGTGGACTAGTGTGCGACTGAGCGAGAGGTGGCGTGGACTAGTGTGCGACTGAGCTAGAGGTGGCGTGGACTAGTGTGCGACTGAGTGAGAGGTGGCGTGGACTAGTGTGCGACTGAGCGAGAGGTGGCGTGGACTAGTGTGCGACTGAGCTAGAGGTGGCGTGGACTAGTGTGCGACTGAGCGAGAGGTGGCGTGGACTAGTGTGCGACTGAGCTAGAGGTGGCGTGGACTAGTGTGCGACTGAGCGAGAGGTGGCGTGGACTAGTGTGCGACTGAGCTAGAGGTGGCGTGGACTAGTGTGCGACTGAGCCAGAGGTGGCGTGGACTAGTGTGCGACTGAGCTAGAGGTGGCGTGGACTAGTGTGCGACTGAGCGAGAGGTGGCGTGGACTAGTGTGCGACTGAGCTAGAGGTGGCGTGGACTAGTGTGCGACTGAGCTAGAGGTGGCGTGGACTAGTGTGCGACTGAGCGAGAGGTGGCGTGGACTAGTGTGCGACTGAGCTAGAGGTGGCGTGGACTAGTGTGCGACTGAGCGAGAGGTGGCGTGGACTAGTGTGCGACTGAGCTAGAGGTGGCGTGGACTAGTGTGCGACTGAGCGAGAGGTGGCGTGGACTAGTGTGCGACTGAGCTAGAGGTGGCGTGGACTAGTGTGCGACTGAGTGAGAGGTGGCGTGAACTAGTGTGTGACCGAGTGAGAGGTGGCGTGGACTAGTGTTTGACTGAGTGAGAGGTTGCGTGGACTAGTGTGCGACTGAGCTAGAGGTGGCGTGGACTAGTGTGCGACTGAGCGAGAGGTGGCGTGGACTAGTGTGCGACTGAGCTAGAGGTGGCGTGGACTAGTGTGCGACTGAGCGAGAGGTGGCGTGGACTAGTGTGCGACTGAGCTAGAGGTGGCGTGGACTAGTGTGCGACTGAGCGAGAGGTGGCGTGGACTAGTGTGCGACTGAGTGAGAGGTGGCGTGAACTAGTGTGTGACCGAGTGAGAGGTGGCGTGGACTAGTGTGTGACTGAGTGAGAGGTTGCGTGGACTAGTGTGTGACTGAGTGAGAGGTTGCGTGGACTAGTGTGCGACTGAGCCAGAGGTGGCGTGGACTAGTGTGTGACTGAGTGAGAGTTGGCGTGGACTAGTGTGTGACTGAGTGAGAGTTGGCGTGGACTAGTGTGTGAGAGTTGGCGTGGACTAGTGTGCGACTGAGCCAGAGGTGGCGTGGACGATTGTGCGATTGAGAGAGAGGTTGCGTGGACTAGTGTGCGACTGAGCCAGAGTTGGCGTGGACTAGTGTGTGTGTGAGGTGGCGTGGACTAGTGTGCGACTGAGCCAGAGTTGGCGTGGACTAGTGTGCGACTGAGCCAGAGAGTTGGCGTGGACTAGTGTGAGACTGAGCCAGAGGTGGCGTGGACTAGTGTGTGACAGTGAGAGTTGGCGTGGACTAGTGTGTGAGAGTGGTGGCATGGTCTAGAGAGAGAGTGGTGGCTTGGACGAGAGAGAGCGAGCGAGAGACAGAGGTGTAGCCAGCCAGTACTGTAGTGATTACTCACTGCAGCCTAACATTATACAGTGGGTACATTATGTCAACATTGTCGAGTCAGTTCTGCCAAACAAAAGCTTGAGGGGCTCCTAAATACTATGCATTCATTGGTCTGTTATGCATTGCCACTAAATGTCAATGGTCTGGTCTGTGTAGTGTACGCAATGTAATGACTACTCAGTAAGGTCTACTTTATACACTGTACATTGTATCAACATTGTGGAGTTAAGTTTTGCTTTAATGGCAGACGTTTGGAAACCATTCAAGAAAATGTGTAGGCGACACATGCAGTATATCAAATGATTTAACACATTGTACCAAAACTAAATGTTTGAAATCCATGTTACCTGCATTAAATTCCTACTTTTCTACGATGACGTAATACCTTAGCAGCTAAACCGTCTGAACTAAGTCATCAAAACGATGCTCAAGCTTCAAAGGGGCAGAAGGTGGTAATTCTGAACAGTCAGATACCGTAGCTAGCAACAAATCACTGCCATTGTAAGTGGCTTGTTCAGGTCGTTTGAGCTTGTTCTTGACACCACGTCTTGTTTTGACTGATGTCACGTCTATGCAGTGGTGGGCCGTCAGGGCCAGCAAGGCCTTCTCTGCTGGCCTAAACATCATGAGAATATATATATTTTTTTAAATATATTTTCCCACAAATATGTATTAAATTATTCCCCAGAGTAAGAGTTACACTCTTCATTTCATAGTGTTCCTCTTGGTTGCACTGCTTCCAGCCCCAGGTTGAGATTTGGAGGGCTGGTCTTTATGTTAGATATTTTATCCACTCATTCAGCCATCATGTGTTGCCAGGCGTCTAAAATCTGCCCTCAGGCCTTCAGAATCAACCGTGCGGGCGCTTGTAGCTTAAAGTGAATGGAAATTAAAATTTTGTGTCAACCAATCAGCTTTAGAGTTGGCTGTTGTACGCCTGCTGGCTGGCTCCAGTGTTACACAGGAGCCAACTAGCAGGCGTAGTGCCTGCAACTCTTTTGATTGGATTACCAATATTGTGAGGCAGGTCCTATATGGGCAGGTCTCAGAACTAGGAAACTGAAATTGATCAACGAATTAATTTGCGTACTACTAAGCTGTTTTTTCAACCCACAATGGCGGAAGGAGAAGATATCAATTTGGTCGAGGATATAATTATAAACGCCATTCTCAAGACAAACTTTTCAAGAAAAGTTAGACATTGTCAGGAGAGGTAGACGCCGACGCTACAAAGCCGACGCTACAAAGACAGGCTCCGAGAAGCACTGCAAACTGTACTGCTGGGAATGCATATTATTTGCAAGTGATCGATTTGGTGTTTGGAGCCACACTGGCTTTGCAAACCTGAGTTGTCTAACCAAGGCAGCAACGAGACAAAGTACGGCTGGGCACTTACAATGGTGCTTTTGAAAACTATTGGGGACACCAGAGTGGATCTACAGCTCAACGAACAAGCGCGCAGGGCAACGAAGCTGCACAATGAAAAGGTATTGTACTCTTCCCCTGCAATTCTCTGAATAAAAATGTCAATTTCAAGGTGACGCAACGCCTGGTTATACTGCGTTTCTGTCTAAATGTATAGTGTCTAGAGCCATGGCATCATAATGATGGTAATAAGAGGTGGATTAATTCAGGTGGGACTGTATAAGACTTCACTAAAGGCCCAGGCCCCAGAACACTACTGCGTCTATGCTAATAAAACCGGAACTATATATTTGAGAGACAAGTGTTCATTGTGCAACTTAATTTGTTATAAATATTGGATGATAACATGTAAACTATGTTCAATCTAAGCCAACATGTTTTTGCAGCATAGTTTTACCCGCTTCCGTTTTGTTTCTCAACAACCAACCCGTCTATTGGTGCTTTGCTGCTGGTTTGTGCTCAGACTGTGTATTAGCTAAGTTTCCATCCAAACTTGCACTCGCAAATATAGCGCAGGTATTATTGTGGACAAAAGAGCAAGATAATTTTTGTAATTGTCAAACAGCTGCCAAGCATAGATGATCATGTCACCAGAGTAAGACCCTCGATATTTATTGACAAGAGCATCACCGTGCACTTTCACCTCCCTGTGAGGTTCAAAACGCATTTCATATGTAACCTATAGACTGCATGGCTTCATAAAGTCATAGTGGTTGAACCACACAGTGATTCCAATTTATATCCATATTTAATATTTCCAACACCATTTCTTGCATAATTCATTTTACAGACAAAGATCCCACCTTGTAAACCGTATTTTGTCTGAATTTGCGGTTTCCATCAGGCCTGTTGTGTTTAAAAATAATGTTTGATGGAAACATGGTTGTAGATTGTTATGCTGATTAGACGAGGGTAATGAGGTAACGAGGGTAATGCTGAGGGCACAGTGGAGACAGACTAACACAGCTACATACATTAACCCGGTCAGAACATGCTGAGGCACCAGACTAGCAATCAGAACATGCATATCATAGTATAAGTACAGTCATGGGAGTCTCTATTTACATCTGAAAATGAAAGCCAGCCATCAGTATAGTCCTCATTTCATTTAATCCTTTGATTTAAGAGAGCGAGGCAGGTCGTTTTGTTTTGTGTATTTAAAGTGATGACATGGTGAACCTGCTGTTCTGACATATGGCTTTCTGGCAGTTTGAAAATAGGGACCACATGAGGAAACAAGAACATGACTGAACTCAAGTTTAGGTTTTATACTGATTTTTATTTTGAACTTCCATACATTTCAGTTCCTCCTCCACAGGTAGATGCATGGAAGAGCCTGTCCAACAGTCACCCCCAACCTCTGACCTTTAACCTTATGCCAGGGTCAGACATGGTGACCCCCTCATAGACCCAGCAGCAACTCTGCCGTCTTGACCAACCCCTCCGTCCCTGTAGGTTTCATGTAAAATCTCGTACATTTCTCTCCTTTTAAAAAATACAAAGTACCGTACTCTTATGTACAAATCAAAAGCAGTCCAACACACACAAATGTATTGCTTCTTCCAACCTTGCAGCTCAGACACTAATCTGCAACCATTGACGCATTCTGGTGCTAAAAATAATGCTAACACAGGGATCGACATGTCCCCATTCTCTTTATTTTGGGGGGTTTCCTCAACAACAAAAAGTTTTTAAAAAAGGAAGTTGAAGGTGAATGTGACGCATGCTGGTTGTAAAGGACCAATCAGACGTCAGAATAGAAGATAAAACGGTTCTCTCCACAGGAGGCAATGAGCTGCTGCTCAGATGTCCATCTCAAACTGGCTGTCATCTACAGAGGGAGAGAGAAATGGAGAGAGGGAGGGAGAGCGAGAAAGAGGGTGGGGAAGAGAAAAGAGACATGAACAAATCCGTCATTACTTGTATCAGTCAGGGGGGGGTGGGCGTGACAGTGTTGTGTTCATCCTTCTTACAAATGTGTTGTCGTCAACTCCAGACAACAAATCTCCAAGAGCAGACACAATCACCAACCCCTTCTATTTGTCTGTTAATGTCCATCATCTTTAGCCTCACAGAGAGAGGGAGAGAGACAGAAAGAGGGGTCAGAGGATGGTGTGTCTTCTCTCCACAAAAACAGTAATCTCATGACCAATCGAAACAGCCAAACCTCAGACCACTCCCTCTCTCCTGTTGAAACACGCTCCATTTAACTGTTTATCTAGTATCCATGTGCTGACCTCAACATACTCAGATAACCAGCCTGATACTTAGTGACACTGTCTGCAACTAGCCCACAGCTCAACATCATTGTCGTGTGTCGTCAGCTGTAAAACAAAACCTAGGACAACAGATAGCCAGCTGGTAAGTAGAGATATCTACAGTCAAGTACCAGATAAGATACACACTGATATCTGCAGAGTTTTGGGTAGGACAACATTACAATGTGGATGGAATTGCACTGAGACTAAGATTTTCACTTTAAAATGTATGCCAAACCAGAACATGGATTTAAACCAGGTAACGGAATTACATCATGGATCCCTGATCTGAACTACACAATTATGGATCCGAATGTCATTCTCTTCATGGTGATGTATCCTAAAAAAGGTAGAAGTATGCACTATTATTCTACACACCGACTTATCTTAAAATGAGCTCTGCCCCCAAACAAGACCAAATCTAAACTATAGTACTCATCTTCACCGGACTCTACTGTACTGTCCAAATGTGTGAACCCAACTGTTCTTTGTGACTACCATAATTACCACATTGTAACCAATTCAATTGCAGAAATTCCATTTACTGATTTGGTAACGGAATATCAAGTTTTAATCTGTAAAAACACTAACTAATTGATAGGTCTACCTTCACTTGTTACTTCTGTGACCTCTCATTATCCTCCCTCATGAGGGAGAGAAGATACCTGGGTATTTGGTAACGGAATATCAAAGCTGTTCCATCTGTTTTAGGATGGACAGTTTAAGACATTTATTATTTGCCTTAATTACTCAAATATAGACCCAGCTTTCATTTGACATGCTCCTATGAACTTCACGTTGGTGCTCATGGCTCCTTTTACCTAATGTCAAAAGGCTACTTCTAGGCAGGAAGCCTTGTTCTATAGTAAATTAACAGGGCCCAGGACTTGGAAGGCTAGGTCCTGACTGACAAGTATTACATCACTTTGGGTCCAAGGCTGCAGTGGCCTAGTTTCACAGTACTGTCAAGGGGCTAAGACCTAGTGACGTTACACACACACACAGGAATAACAAAAGGTGACCATGTCCGACAGACAGACAGACGGGAATAACAGAAGGTGACCATGTCCGACAGACAGACAGACGGGAATAACAAAAGGTGACCATGTCCGACAGACAGACAGACAGGAATAACAGAAGGTGACCATGTCCGACAGACAGACAGACAGGAATAACAGAAGGTGACCATGTCCGACAGACAGACAGGAATAACAGAAGGTGACCATGTCCGACAGACAGACAGGAATAACAGAAGGTGACCATGTCCGACAGACAGACGGACAGGAATAACAGGTGATAATGCCTGTAAAAATGCTGCTCTGGTCTTCTACTCCCCCTCATCCACTTCTTAAAACACTAGGTTCCACGAAGACAAGGAAATAACATACAGGTGGTTGAATGGACATACAGTGCCTTGCGAAAGTATTCGGCCCCCTTGAACTTTGCGACCTTTTGCCACATTTCAGGCTTCAAACAAAGATATAAAACTGTATTTTTTTGTGAAGAATCAACAACAAGTGGGACACAATCATGAAGTGGAATGACATTTATTGGATATTTCAAACTTAACAAATCAAAAACTGAAATTGGGCGTGCAAAATTATTCAGCCCCCTTAAGTTAATACTTTGTAGCGCCATGTGGCAAAAGGTTGCAAAGTTCAAGGGGGCCGAATACTTTCTCAAGGCACTGTATAGGTAGGTGCATATCAACATCATCATATAGGTGGTTGAATGGAGTTCCACCTGTGTATACATGTTCACATGCGTTTGTCAGTGTGCACATCTGTACAGAATGTGTGTGTAGACAGTACGCATGTCTACTGTGTTCATATTCCTACCTCCCAGGTCCTTCTCCTCCTCCTCCAGCTCCTCTTTAAGTTCCTGAAGTTTGCCCAGAGGGTGCAGAGCGGGCACCGTCACCCCTGGGATCTGGGGCAGGCAGCATGGAGGAGTCCGGGCAATGGGAGAGTTCCGACAGTCCAGGAGGAACTTCCTGTCGTAGATGATGCGTGTTCCTGTCGGGGGGGGGGGGGAACAAAACACACTTAAATCATGTGACACTTAAAGTCCACCTGTGTGCAATCTAACTAATTATGTGACTTCAGAAGGTAATGGTTTGCACCAGATCGTATTTTAGGGGTTTATAGCAAAGGGGTGAACATATACACGCACCACTTTTCCTTTTTTAATTTATTTTTTTAAACAAGTTATTTTAATAATTTCACCAAATTTGACTATTTTGTGTATGTCCATTACATGAAATCCAAATAAAAATAAATTACAGGTTGTAGTGCAACAAAATAGGAAAAAACACTAAGGGTGATGAATACTTTTGCAAAGCACTGTAAGTCCTGGATGTCAGGAAGCTTGGCCTCAGCAATGTACTGAGCCGTATGCACTACCCTCCGTAGCAACCGGTCAGCGCATGCCCCCCGTAGCAACCGGTCAGCGCATGCCCTCCGTAGCAACCGGTCAATGCAATCCCAGAACATATTCCAGTCTTTGCTAGTGAAACAGTCCTGCAGCGTAGCAGCCACATCACCTGAACACTTCCGTATTGAGCGAGTCACTGGTACTTCCTGCTATATAGTTTTAGCTTGTAATCAGAAGGATAGAATTATGGTCAGATTTGCCAAATGGAGGGCAAGGGAGAGCTTTGTATGCATCTGTGTGTGGAGTAACAGTGGTCAATAGTTTTTTTCTCCTCTGGTTGCATGTGACATGCTGGTAGAAATGAGGTTAATTAAACGGATTTAAGTTTGCCTGCATTAAAGTCCCTGGCCACTAGGAGCGCCGCTTCTGGATGAGCATTTTCTTGAGTGCGGTCTTAGTGCCAGCATCAGTTTGTGGTGGTAAATAGACGGCTATGAATAATATAGATGAGAACTCTTGGTAGATAGTGTGGTCTACAACTTATGAGGTATTCTACTTCAGGCGGGTAATACCTTGAGACTTCTTTAATATTAGACATTGCACAACAGCAGTTGACACACCCTCGCCCCTCGTCTTACCAGACGTAGCTGCTCTGTCCTGCTGATGCGCGGGGAAGCCAGCCAGCTCTATATTATCCATGTCGTCGTTCAGCCACGTATCAGTGAAACACAAGACAGTTTTGAATGTCCCGTTGGTAGGATAGTCTTAATCGTAGATCGTCCAGTTTGTTTTCCCAATTATTGGCCAACGTGCAAAGGTTAGTGGTGGTTTACCGACTCATACGAATTTGTTGACAAGGCACATGCCCTCCTCCCCCTTTTATTCAAACAGATGACGCTGATTTGATCCTTGGGTCGACAAAGCAATATATCCTTCGAGTCAGACACATTAAAGAAAAAAAAATCTTTGTCCAGTTCGAGGGGAGTAATCGCTGTTCTGATATCCAGAAGCTCTTTTCGGTCATAAGAGACAGTAGCAGCAACATTATGTACAAAATTAGTAACAGTTGAAGTCGGAAGTTTACATACACTTAGGTTGGAGTCATTAACTTGTTCGTCAACCACTTCACAAATTTCTTGTTGACAAACTATAGTAAAGCAAGTTGGTTAGGACATCTACTTTGCACGACAAGTAATTTTTCCAACAATTATTTACAGACCGTAACCCTATTTCACTGTATCACAATTCCAGTGGGTCAGAAGTTTACATGCACTAAGTTGACTGTGCCTTTATACAGCTTGGAAAATTCCAGAAAATTATATCATGGCTTTAGTGGCTTCTGATAGGCTAATTGACATTAATTGAGTCAATTGGAGGTATACCTGTCGATGTGTTTCAAGGCCTACCTTCAAACTCTGTGCCTCTTTGCTTGACATCATGGGAAAATCAAAAGAAAAATCAGCCAAGACCTCAGAAAAACAATTGTAGACCTCCACAAGTCTGATTCTTCCTTTGCAAACACCTGAAGGTAACACGTTCATCTGTACCAACAATAGTATGGCAAGTATACACACCATGGGACCACGCAGCAGTCATAACGCTCAGGAAGGAGACGAGTTGTCTCCTAGAGATGAACGTATTTTGGTTGAAAAGTGCAAATCAATCCCAGAACAACAGCAAAGGACCTTGTGAAGATGGAGGAAACAGGTGCAAAAGTATCTATGGCGACAGTAAAATGAGTTCTATATCGACATAACCTGAAAGGCCGCTCAGCAAGGAAGAAGCCACTGCTCCAATACCGCCATAAAGAGCCAAACTACAGTCTGCAACTGCACATGGGGACAAAGAATTGTTTTTGGAGAAATGTCCTCTGGTCTGAGGAGGATGGCAGCATAATGGGGGTGGCAGCATCATGTTGTGGGGGTGCTTTGCTGCAGGAGGGACTGGTGCACTTCACAAAATAGATGGCATCATGAGGCAGGAAAATTATGTGGATATATTGAAGCAACATCTCAAGACATCAGTCAGGAAGTTAAAGCTTGGTCGCAAATGGGTCTTCCAAATGGACAATGACCCCAAGCAGACTTCCAAAGTTGTGGCAAAATGGCTCAAGGACAAAAAAGTCAATGTATTGGAGTGGCCATCACAAAGCCCTGACCTCAATCCTATAGAAAGTTTGTGGGCAGAACTGAAAAAAAGCGTGTGCGATCAAGGAGGCCTACTGACCTGACTCAGTTACACCAGCTCTGTCAGGAGGAATGGGGCAAAATTCACCCAACTTATTGTGGGAAGCTTGTAGAAGGCTACCCACAACATTTGACCCAAGTTAAACAATTTGAAGTCAATGCTACCAGATGCTAATTGCGTGTATGTAAACTTCTGACCCACTGGGAATGTGATTAAATAAATAAAAGCTGAAAACTATTATTCTGACATTTCACATTCTTAAAATAAAGTGGTGATCCTAACTGACCTAAGACAGGGAATTTGTACTAGGAATAAATGTCAGGAATATGTGAAACTGAGTTTAAATGCATTTGGCTAAGCTGTATGTAAACTTCCCACTTCAACTGTAAAAACTATGTGGGATAAAAAATAAATAGCACAGTTGGTTAGCAGTCTGCAAAACGTCAGTCATCCCCTCCAGCGCCATTATAGCCAGTCAGGCCATATTGGTCAGGTGCATGTGATGTATAAATGAGTCAAAGAGAGCATGGGTTGGGGTAATGGTTTTCCTAAACACATTAGGGATTTGGGCAAAATGTTCAGCAACACGGACAGCGCGATAAACACTTCTGTTGATGTTGTGGTCTCTGTAGCAGGGTAAGAGACACAGACAACGGGCGCTCAGCAGTCAGTCGCTGTCAATTTGTTTTTTAACACAGCACAGCAAGTCTGAGGCTCAGTGCATATAGCTGATATGACTAAAACACAGGATTTATCATATATATATATATATATATATATATATATATATTCACCACTCAATTGGTCTGAAGAACAGACGACATTCGGTGGACCAGTATTTTTATTTTAGTCAGGGACGTCCCTAAAATAGACTCATGTACCATAACATCTGTTGGAGATTAGTTATAAACTCAAGCACATTATTCAGTGTACAAAAATGGATGATTTAGTTCCTGATTTATCCAATATGCGCCTTGAAAACCAGCCATGAATTGTTTGATGTCAAAGCTGCACAAATACAATAGTGTATCTGGAAGAAACTGGGACTGCACCCCTGACCCTGAGGCCCTCCCTGGCCTTAGGGTCAGGGCTGTTGGATGCATACCAAACACACGGTTTTCAGCCCAAGGAGAGGAGATGGAGGAGGGAGGGGAGAAGAGGGGTCAGTTGGCCATTGTGAGTAAGGGAAGAGAGGAAAACAGGAGGAAACAGAGGAGAGAAGTTGTGGGTTGGCAGTAGTAAGCCAGTTCTAGGAAAGTGGAGAACATAAACAAGTTCTCCTAGAACCAGGAAGTGGTGACAGGAGGCAGACCAGAAACACATGTGGCCTGCACCGGGCGCTCCGTGTCGCCTGCTACAGAGCTGTACTGTAGTCACCTGCAGAGTTTTCCCTACATTATGTTTGCTTAGGTGGCTTGACGAGGCCTCCTGTGGTGAGACCCCATTCATGAGGTTGCGTGGTTGAGTGGAGGTTATGTCATCTCTTCCACAACAGGCCGAGACCATTTGGAATACAGTATGTAAAAGGAAACTCGACTTGCCATACAAAGTTTGTCTGCATGTCTACAGTAGAGACTGTTTGGTAAACAACTAGGCTCTGACAGGTTGCTGACGGACTGATGTCATCCCTGAATTGCAACAGAACATTGATAAACAGTCGTTATAGATATTATATCATACTGAATATCATTCTGATGAACTGAAGTTTCACCTGAACCACCGTTTATCGACTGACAGAACATTTGATAAACAGTCATTAGATATGAATCATCCAATGTTGTGGTGTCTACTAGTGAAGTCTGCCCTGGACAGGGTTACATGGAGAGGACAGGGAGTGCTGCCGTGCAGTATTTAGTATTAGCAGTGGTGTGAGGTCTTCCCTGGACAGGGTTACATGGAGAGGACAGGGAGTACTGCCGTGCAGTATTTAGTATTAGCAGTGGTGTGAAGTCCTCAACTCGTACTTTAACGGTTGTTTTTTTTTATGTTCTGTACTTTACTACATTCCTAAAAATTTACTTTTCACTCCCTACATTTTCCCTGACACCCAAAAGTACTCATTACATTTTGAATGCTTAATACGACAGGAAAAATGATCAAATTCACACACGTATCAAGAGAACGTCCCTGGCCATCCCTACTGCCTCTGATATGGCAGACTCACAACAAATCAAATGAATGTTTTGTTTGTAAATGATACCTGAGTGTTGAAGTGTGCCTGCCCCTGGCCATCGGAGGGTGCTTTACCTGTGAGAGAGGGTGTGGGGAGTTTGAGGAACCATTAGAGAGGGAGGGGATGTGGGAGAAGGCGGAGAGGGCCGAGCCAGGGTGGCGTGAGGGGATGGAGGACTTGGTGGTGTGGGGGGAGGAAGAGGAGGAGGAAAGGGTAATGGGGTGAGTTGCATCTGAGTTTGGAGCAGACTGGGAGGAGCTGCCTTTACCAGAGCTGGGATTGAAATCCCAGCTTTTTAGAGGCAGGTACAGTAGGGGAAGTAGTTTTATGACCCCCCCCCCCCCCCACACACACACAAAACAGATGCCAGAACCAAACAGAGATGCCAGAACCAAACAGAGATGCCAGAACAAAGGCTGGTTGTCAAAAAGGGAACTGGTGATTTAAGGTAACAAATGTTAAAAAAAATGCAAGACAACATTGACTTCAGTTGGCCAGGGGCCAAATTGTGCTGTCTGGTTTTCTTAATATAAGGAACATGAAATTTAAAACCAAATATTTATTTAGAACCAAATACTTTTACTCAAGTATTTTACTGGCTGACTTTCACTTTGTCTCAAGTTATTTTCTATTAAGGCATCTTTACTTTGGAATGACAATTGGGTACTTTTTCCACCACTGAGTATTAGTACAGCACGCTGTAGTTACAACTGATACAGTGCAGAACAGTTACATTTTCACAGACACTATACAACCTGCCAGTTGAGCACCCTGTCCTGAACAAAAGGAAAGTGGAGTGAGTGAGTGTGTGTGTGTAAACATTAGGGCAGGAATTTAGGCAGAAGCTATGCAGAGAGAACAGGACAGCCAGCAGCTAAACTATAGTACCCTGGCCCTGAGTTATGCAGAAAAGGCCTGCTCAGTCCAGCTCTGTGGCCAATCTCTCGGTTCACATGAAACCTAGCCAATCCCATGTAATGCCACGCTCTGTCAGTGGCAATGGGATAACACCCACCCACCCTCCCCTCATCACATTACAGCAGGGAGACTAGCCGGGGACCGGAGCAGTCTCTCCCCACCATGTGTAATGCTTGTTGTGCTCACATCAACAGTTAATTGTAGAAAATTAACTTCTGGTTATAGAAGCATCATGTAAAACTGATCTAGGCTAAATGTTTTTATTTATTTAACTAAGCAAGTCAGTTAAGAACATATTCTTATTTACAACGACGGCCTGCCACGGCCAAAACCGGACGACGCTGAGCCAATGGTGCACCGCGCTATGGGACTCACAATCCTGGTCGGCTGTGATACAGCCTGGAATCAAACCAGGGTCTGTATTAACACCTCTAGCACTGAGATTCAGTGCCTTAGACCGCTGTGACACTCGGGAGCACCTGTTGTAAGGCATCAATGAAATAAGTCGCTCTGGATAAGAGCGTCTGCTAAATGACTTAAATGTAATGTAAATGTATCACCATAAGCAGTGTAATGACAGTAACAGCTGTTATAACCATGTTATAACTACTCCTTAAAGCTCTTAACTAGTTTGTTCTGGTCTGGCCAAGCCTTCCATGACGCAAAAGGAACATGAAGGATCCATAGAGGACCTGAAACCACACTGCTTTCTGCTCTCAGCCAAATCACACATTCCACCACTCCCTCCCACATGTCCTCACTTCAACAATTCTTAGAAAGGCCTCTCGTTGCACTCCATTTATGCTTCCCAATCCCTCCCCCTCTCACACACGTTACTCTCTCAAATTCAAGGGCTTTAATGTTATGGGAAACATATTTACATTGCCAAAGCAAGTGAAATAGATAAAAGTTCAACAAAAAAAGTACAGTAAACTACACTCAGTAAACAAAAGTTCCAAAGGTCTGCCTACAGCAGCCTCTTTCTATAGCAAGGCTATGCTCACCAAGTCTGTAAACAGTCAAAACTCTCCTTAAATGTTGGGTCAGTCAGTGGTCAGGAATTCTGCAATGCTGTACTCTGTTTAGGGACAAAGAGCATTCTAGTTTGGAAAGAACAAAAAAAAACTAAGCAATGTGTCAAGTAATAATCTTTTTGTCTTCTCATGATTTGGTTGGGTCTAATTGTGTTGCTGTCCTGGGGATCTGTGGGGTGTGTTTGAACAGAGCCCCAGGACCAGCTTGCTTTGGGGACTTTTCTCAAGGTTCATCTCTCTGTAGGCGTTGGCTTTGTTATGGAAGGTTTGGGAATTGCTTCCTTTTGGGTGGTTGTAGAATTTAACGGCTCTTTTCTGGATTTTTCCGTCGCTCCCTCTCCACTTGGCTAGAACAGAATGTTCCTACAGTATTCCTGAAATGCACCAGAGAAGCTGTGGTGGCGCCCAGAGGGTGTCTCCCTCGCTCCTCCCCAATCATCACCCTGAATCTGGCCCGCCCACCAATAGGTCATAGGTTAAGAGGAGCTTGTTGTCCACCAATCGGCTTTTCTGCTCAAGAATGTTGTGCCAAATTTGACAACCATAACTCTCATCACTATGGCTACTTAGCTTACATAATGTGGCATGTTTTCCATATAAAGCAGATCTCAACTGCCCCATCAAAGTTAATTGGCAATTGGTTCCCAACATAGCACTCTACATGAGCTGTTTTGAATGTGAATTTCAGCAGCAAATTCTCTCAGCGAGTTTACACAGGTCTGAGCAGTGTAGTAAACAGACAGTACCGAATCCCACCTTCATACTGCTCTGCACAGACTGCACGTAAACAGCAGCCATGCAGTTGAACACGTGATCCCTGTTTTCTTCCACATCACTTAAATCATTTTCGTCTTTCAATAAGAATATTGCCGTAACATTACGGGAAGAGTGAGGTCCCATATTAAAATGACTGGACGCAATAATATGAACACACACAAAAAAGCCATTGAATGAAGTTGCAGTTGCATTTAAAATATCACATACCACACGCAATATCCAACAAAGTATGCTGCAAGTCAAACAGACATGACTAACCTCGTTTTAGCCAGCTAGCTAACAAGCACGTGTCACGCATGTATTATATCCGACCAAATAAACTGGAGTCACAAGACCGTGAGGGTTAAGTACCGTTGAGAGGTTGCAAGATTTGGGGAAGTAAATGTGCGTTTCAATACAGCTATAATTAACGCGAACGTGTTATTTCCTTTGACAACCATCGTCAAGTACCTAGCTAGTTTAGTTCCCCTTTCCCTACATTATAAAACGTTACTTTTTACTTTTAGATAGAAAACTAACAGGCTCACGTTATCTAAACTACCACTGGTACAAGACGTGTTGTGCGTGCTGCATGGTTGGTCGTAAACATCCGGGCCAGGTGCTCTTACCTCCGGGCGTTGTGGAGAAGAGAGTACCCCCGGGAGTCTGACTGTAGCAGTCAGGGAGCTGAGACCAGTCTTTCAGGGTGAGCACCCGGGTAGGGATTGGGCAACTCTTCACCTCCTGAGCGTTGGTCGTCATCCTGGGTTTATTTGGGTTCTTCTGATCAACCGCAGACAGATGCTTAGTGTGAAGATCGGTTGATCTTGCAAATTGGATTGTTTACTAACGTTTCCCAAAAAACAAGTAATTTGCTAACAAGATAAACAAAAACAAAACCTTAACCACAGTAGCTCGTTTTAGCTAACAAAATAAAAACAGACGGAATCGACTGCAGAGCTGTTCGGGGCGGGCGGTTTTGTTGCCAGATAAGTATAGCTGTCAGCTCAGCAACAACCGTAGTTTGAGACAACGAACTGGCTAATGAAGATATTCGCGTGCATTTAACATCAGGGTGACTCTGGTCATGTGACGTGATGTGATCGCTACAGCCATATATTATACATAAAGGCAACAGCCGAACCTGATCTCCACGAAGAAGTGCGACTGGTTGGTCAATCAAATATTAGCTCCGCCTGTGAAGGGTGGAACTGGCCAAAACGGAGTGACATGATAATTTCGATCCGGAAGTAATCTAGTGGATCTAATCTGAAGCGATGGTGTAGAACAGAAAGCAACAATGACCAGAAACAAGTCCCAATTTGTTTCACTTGACAACAATTGCAAAGCAAATACATTATTCAGCAGAAACAACACCAAGACTCCAAATACAATAAATTCCATCAAAAAAGAGAATAAACTGATCTACATCAATTCACCACATTCTGATAATGTACCAACCTGACTCTGACTGAACACAGCCAATGAAGTTATGACATCACTAAATGGATCCGTCTGTGTATTGATACCACTCTGAACAACGTATTTCCATTTACATGTGATGTGTACACAGACAATATATAATAATAAATAATAATATATCCCATTTAGCAGACGCTTTTGTCCAAAGCGACTTACAAGTCGGCTGGGGCCACTACTTTTACATATGGGTGGCCCTAGCGGGAATCGAACCCACGACGCTTGGCGTTGCAAGCGCCATGCTCTACCGACTGAGCCACACAGGACCCCCCCCGAGATATATTATACATTCATGGCTGCACAATAAACGTATCACCCGCGTGAAATATATTTAATTGATACAGTATTGATTGTTTTATAATACATGTCATGGGAACAGGGAGTGTGGTACTGTATAACATTTATTTAATTGACCCGAATTTCTCCCAAATTTCGTGGTATCCAATTGGTCATCATAACTCACGGCCCACTGACAAGGACACAATGCCTGACATAAAGTTTTACCCAAAATTGAACTAATGTGCACACACGTTTCCCGAAAACAGCGAAAGTCGGGACAGCGGTTTTCCGACAAGGCTCAGATCAACATGGCAGTGTTGCCTTTGTTTATAAAAATCTGCATTGACCCTTCAAATGTATTTTTGCACTGAATATGCAGGCTGCTGCTACTCTGTTCATCATATAGTGCATCTGGAAAGTTCAGACCCCCTTTTCCACTTTTTTCCCTTTTCCACATTGTTACTTTACTTTCAACAACTTGGAGTCCACCTGTGCTAAATTCAATTGATTGGACATGATTTGGAAAGGCACACCCCCTGTCTATAAAGTCCCACAGGTGACAGTACGTCAGAACAAAAACAAAGCCATGAGGTCAAAGGATTTTTCCGTAGAGTTCCAAGACAGGATTGTGTCGTGACTTCTGGGGACCGGTACCAAAACATTTCAGCAGCATTGAAGGTCCCCAAGAACACAGTGACCTCCATCATTCTTAAATGGATGACGTTTGGAACCACCAAGACTCTTCCTAGAGCTGGACGCCCGGCCAAACTGGGCAATCTGCGGAAAAGGGCCTTGGTCAGGGAGGTGACCAAGAACCCGATGGTCACAGAGAGCTCCTCTGTGGAGATGGGAAAACCTTCCATAAGGACAACCATCTCTGTAGCACTCCACCAATAAGGGCTTTATGGTAGAGTGGCCAGATGGAAGCCACTCCTCAGTAAAAGGCACAACAGCCCTCATGGAGTTTGCCAAAAGGCATCAACAGCCTTGGTTTCTCAAATGACTGCCTCGCCTGGTTCACCATCTACTTCTCTGATAGAGTTCAGTGTGTCAAATCGGAGGACCGGTTGTCCGGACCTCTGGCAGTCTCTATGGAGGTGATACAGGGTTCAATTCTCGGGCCGACTCTTCTCTGTACACATCAATGATGTCGCTCTTGCTGCTGGTGATTCTCTGATCCACCTCTACGCAGACGACACCATTCTGTATACTTCTGGCCCTTCTTTGGACACTTAACTAACCTCCAGACGCCATACAACCCTCCTTCCGTGACCTCCCAACTGCTCTTAAATGCAAGCAAAACTAAATGCATGCTCTTCAAACGATCGCTGTCCGCCCGTCCAGCATCACTACTCTGCCTTAGGTATTTGAAGTTGTCCACATATTCTAGGTGTCTGGTTAGACTGTAAACTCTCCTTCGACTCACATTAAGCATCTCCAATCCAAAATTAAATCTAGAATCGGCTTCCTAATTCGCAACAAAGCATCCTTCACTCATGCTGCCTAATATACCCTAGAAAAACTGAACATCCTACCAATCCTCGACAATGTCATTTACAAAATAGACTGCATCCGATTTGTTGAGTAGAGTGTTGGAGGCTATCACAGTGCCATCCATTTTGTCACCAAAGCCCCACCACTGCGACCTGTACACTCGTTGGCTGGCCCTTGCTTCATACTCGTTGCCAAACCCACTGGCTTATCCCCAAAGCCAATTCCTCCTTCGGCTGCCTTTCCTTCCAGTCCTCTGCAAAAATCACTGAAGCTGGAGACTCGTATCTCCCTCAATAGCTTTAAGCACCAACTCACAGATCACTGCACCTGTACAGCGATCACTCCAATGTTTAATTGGTATATCCATTTATTGCCTTACCTCATTTGCATATACTTCTACTGTATTATTGACTGTTTATTCCATGTCGAACTGCTTTATCTTGGCCAGGTCGCAGTTGTAAATGAACTTGTTCTCAACTTGCGTATCTGGTTAAGGTGAAGCAAGATTCTCTGGTCTGATGAAACCAAGATTGAACTCTTTGGCCTGAATGCCAAGTGTCACGTCTGGAGGAAACCTGGCACCATCCCTACAGTGAAGCATGGTGGCAGCATCATGCTTTGGGGATGTTTTCAGCAGCCTTTGACTAGAAAGATGAACGGAGCTAAGTACAGAGATCCTTGATGAAAACCTGCTCCAACAGGACAACGACCCGAAGCACACAGCCAAGACAACACAGGAGTGTTTTTTACTTTTTTAATACATTTGCAAAAATAAAAATAACGTTTTTGCTTTGTCATGGGGTATTGTGTGGATTGATGAGGGGGAGAAAAAAAATATACATTTTAGAATAAGGCTGTAAAGTAACAAAAAGTGACAGGTTCTGAATGCACTGTAGCTATTTAGCGGTCTTAAGGCTTGGGGATAGAAGCTGTTCAGGAGCCTGCTGGGCTGTCCGCACCACCCTCTGTAGCGCCATGCAATTGAGGGCGGTGCAGTTGCCATACCAAGCAGTGATGCAACCAGTCAAATCAAATCAAATTTTATTTGTCACATACACATGGTTAGCAGATGTTAATGCGAGTGTATAATGCAGTAATCTAACTAACAATTCCAAAACTAATTTCTCATACTCAGTGTAAGGGGATAACGAATATGTACATAAAGATATATGAATGAGTGATGGTACAGAGCAGCATAGGCAAGGTACAGTATATACATATGAGATGAGTATGTAAACAAAGTGGCATAGTTAAAGTGGCTAGTGATACATGTATTACATAAGGATGCAGTAGATGATATAGAGTACAGTATATACATATACATATGAGATGAATAATGTAGGGTATGTAAACATTATATTAGGTAGCATTGTTTAAAGTGGCTAGTGATATTTTACATAATTTCCCATCAATTCCCATTATTAAAGTGGCTGGAGTTGAGTCAGTGTGTTGGTAGCAGCCACTCAATGTTAGTGGTTGCTGTTTAACAGTCTGATGGCCTTGAGATAGAAGCTGTTTTTCAGTCTCTCGGTCCCAGCTTTGATGCACCTGTACTGACCTCGCCTTCTGGATGATAGCGGGGTGAACAGGCAGTGGCTCGGGTGGGTGTTGTCCTTGATGATCTTTATGGCCTTCCTGTAACATCGGGTGGTGTAGGTGTCCTGGAGGGAAGGTAGTTTGCCCCCGGTGATGCGTTGTGCAGACCTCACTACCCTCTGGAGAGCCTTGCGGTTGTGGGCGGAGCAGTTGCCGTACCAGGCGGTGATACAGCCCGCCAGGATTCTCTCGATTGTGCATCTGTAGAAGTTTATGAGTGCTTTTGGTGACAAGCTGAATTTCTTCAGCCTCCTGAGGTTGAAGAGGCGCTGCTGCGCCTTCTTCACGATGCTGTCTGTGTGAGTGGACCAATTCAGTTTGTCTGTGATGTGTATGCCGAGGAACTTAAAACTTACTACCCTCTCCACTACTGTTCCATCGATGTGGATAGGGGGGTGTTCCCTCTGCTGTTTCCTGAAGTCCACAATCATCTCCTTAGTTTTGTTGACGTTGAGTGTGAGGTTATTTTCCTGACACCACACTCCGAGGGCCCTCACCTCCTCCCTGTAGGCCGTCTCGTCGTTGTTGGTAATCAAGCCTACCACTGTTGTGTCGTCCGCAAGATGCTTTCAATGGTGCATTTGTGGGCCCATGCCAAATCCTTTCAACCTCCTAATGGTGAAGAGGCACTGTGTGGACCATTTTAAGTCCTTACTGATTTGGACATCGATTGTGGGAGAAGTCGGAGCTTAGGGATGATAGACGCGTTTCCCACTAGTCCTCACCAGTTGAAGGGGCATCCAAGTAGATTTTCCCCAGTCATATGTGGTAAATATCACCTTCCCACTTGGTTATGAGCGTTAGCTGTCAATGTTAGTATTTATTCAAATGTAACGCATCAGAGCCATGAGTTGAGTGTGTAGATTCTATTTTGTAAGATAACAAATGCATTGTGCTGTAACTAGTCAAACATGCTATTTATTTTGGGGAAATGAAAACAAAGCCCTACCTACACAAGCAATAAAGTGCACGGCCACAAGTACATTTCAATGTTTATTGAATATTAAGGTAAATATTTCACATTAATACAGGCTACGTAAAGTAGAGCCACTATACGACATGAAATGTACTCTCATTTTAACCCTTTTTAGTATGTAAACAATTATACATGTATTTACCACTAAAAGGTATTCTGATCTCTCTCTCTTTAGGTAATCATCATCCTCTAGTTGTTGGCCGAGTATCATTAGCTCCTTCATCAGCTCTCCCCGAGGAGAACGACAACTCTGTACGTGGGTTGAAGTCCTAAATCTAAGCTTCACAGAGCATGGAGCCGGTTGGACAGGCTGTCACCATCACTTTGTTCATCAGACATCAACCGGACTTTAAACAGAACTAGGGCCCAGAGTTTTCCCTCCCGACTCCACAACAGCCATTGCTGAAATGGTAGTATATTTCTTTATTTCTTATTGAGTTAGGCACATTAAAGAACGGTGTCAAGATCATTTCTCTCCATTTCTTCAAACTCAGCTTTGCTCTTCGTTCTCTACTAAAGTTAACATGTTTTACAATTCTGTTGGTTTTTGTTGTCAGTTGGAAATTAAATTCATGTTTGTGGTGTGTGTGTGCGCGCGTTTGATTTCTGTCGATGCCAGCCGGCTAGTTGACGTGGTTCAGGTGCACGTGAGGAGCCCAGGTACCAGGCCACACCTGAACGAAGAGGAAGAAGAGGAGAAGTGGAACAGTTGAGAGAGAAGGAGATTCCATTAGCAAAGGTGTGTGTGTGTGTGGAAAAAGTCTCACCTGCTGTGGGTCGGTGTTGTCTGCGTTGTTGGGGACCACCTTGATGATGGGGCTCCATGCAGGGTCAGCAGCGTGCAGTCCGTTGAACAGGCCCCCCCCCGGACTCTCCCCCATAGGGGGGTGGGGGGGCAGTATGGTCCCTCCATACATCGACATGGCCATACCCTGGAGACAACCAGGTCATTAAACACTTCACAACCAGGTCCACTAACTACAGTATATTAACATGGTCCTACCCTGGAGACACAGACCAGAAGAGGAACGGCCATTTGAAAATATCATATCACCTTCTCAAATAGACAAAGGTGTGTGTCAAAACAAAAAATGCTCAGAATAAAATAGGTTTCACCTTACAGTGAAATGCTTACTGACAAGCCCTTAACCAACAATGCAGTTCAAGAAAGAGTTAAGAAAATATTTACAAAATAAACAAAAATCTAAATGAATCACAAGGTAACAAGACCTATACATAACAATAACGAGGCTATATACAGGGGGTACCGGTACCGAGTCAGTGTGCAGGGGTACAGGTTCGTCCAGGTAGTGTGTGTGTTACCTTGGGGAAGTCCATGTAGTTGTTAGGGTGGTTGATGTGTTGCTGGTGGTAGTTAGCGGGGTTAGAGATGCCGGAGTCGTCCTGCTCCATGGGCTGGTACTGGGAGAAGGTGTGGTCCGCCTGCAGCCCAGGGTGGACCATGTGACTGCCCATCAGGGGCTGAGACCAACCTGACATGGCTTCTAGAAGGTGAGATGGGAGGTAAGAGACCGAGAGATACTGTGTGTGTGAGAGTGGGGGGCTGTGGGTGTGAGAGTGGGGGGCTGTGGGTGTGAGAGTGGGGGGCTGTGGGTGTGAGAGTGGGGGGCTGTGGGTGTGAGAGTGGGGGGCTGTGGGTGTGAGAGTGGGGGGTGTACGCGAGGTGGGGTGTGTGTGTGTACGTGAGGTGGGGTGTGTATATACCCGTTAGCTGTTTATCAGGGCTGTAGACATTGGGGATGGAGAGACCAGCGTGGGTTAGCAGTTGTGTGTGAACACATGGATCTGGTGTGTGTCCGTCTGGTTTGTACGACTACTCACCCGAGGCACTGCCGACTCCGAAGGACCAGATGCCTCCCTGTCCTACAGGAGCGGTGTAGGAGGTCGGGAGGAGAGGAGGGTTGACGGTGGTCTGTCTGATCCTCGCCAGCCTCTCTGTCCCGATGGGAGGAGGCACCTTTCTGTCCTGCTGGCTGCCGCCCTGGCCCTGCTTGGTCTGGTGGGGAGGGGGGGCCGCGGGGCCAGACGACGACACCTTGGAGGGAGGGGGCACCGCCTGGGACTCGCCTGGGGAGACAAGGGTTAAAGATTAGGGGTTTTGAGTCGAAAAGACAGTTATACAATTTAAGAGAGTTTTGCCTTAGTTAAATCATTTATTTTCTGTGTGTTGAATTCCTGGAAAATAAGCTTTGTGGGCATTTTAGATACATTTTCACACATCTGTCAGTACCTGATGTGGCAGCGCTCCAGGGGTGAGGGGAGAAGTGCTGTCTGCTGAAGGAGGGGGTGCCCACAGCTGCTGGCCCGTGTAGATAGACTGGACTACCAGACATACTGGTAGCATAGCTGGTCAGACTCAGAGCTGTAAGACAAGGAGGGGGTTTGGGACATATAGAATGTAAGGTCAAACAAAGTCTCATATAAAAACATAAAATAACATCTAAATGTCCCTTTCTTTTACCAATAGGACTGTTGACCATCCTCTGTGAGGCAGAGCGGTACCCAGGGGCCTTGGAGCTGTCTGGAGGAGGGGCCATCATGCCATCCATCTGACCCATGTAGGCGGGGGGGGCAGAATACTGCTGCTCAGGAGGGGAGCGGGCAGGGAGGTGGCACGCACCCCACACCTGGTTGTTACCCACCTAATAGAGAGACAAGTGGTTAGTGAGCAACTGGGCCACAGGTGTGACCCGAAATGAGAAGGCACTGAAGTTTAGGTCACAACATTTTCTGCATTAAATGTAAACTGGACATAGGTGAAGTCGGGGCAGTCTGGATCTTACAAAAGGCCTTTGATACTGTGAATTATGAGGTCCTCCGATCCAAACCATCCTTTCCTTAATGTGTCCACTGAAGTTAGTTGGATGTATTCCTATCTGACAAACATAAGTCAAAGGGTTTGTTTGGGGGACACTCAGACTCTCTATACTATAACATTGGGGTCCCACAAGGGTCAATATTAGGCCCCCTTCTGTTTACCATCTATATACAGTTGAAGTCGGAAGTTTACAATAAACCTTAGCCAAATACATTTAAACTCAGTTTTTCACAATTCCTGACATTTAATCCTAGCAAAAATTCCTTGTCTTAGGTCAGTTCGGATCACCACTTTATTTTAAGAATGTGAAATGTCAGAAAAATAGTTGAGATTTATTTCATCACATTCCCAGTGGGTCAGAAGTTTACAAACACTCAATTAGTATTTGGTAGCATTGCCTTTAAATTGTAGAACTTGGGTCAAACGTTGTGGGTAGCCTTCTACAAGCTTCCCACAATAAGCTGGGTGAATTTTGCCCCATTCCTCCTGACAGAGCTGGTGTTACTGAGTCAGGTTTGTAGGCCTCCTTGATTGCACACGCTTTTTTCTGCCCACAAACTTTCTATAGGATTGAGGTCAGGGCTTTGTGATGGCCACTCCAATACCTTGACTTTTTTGTCCTTGAGCCATTTTGCCACAACTTTGGGAAGTATGCTTGGGGTCATTGTCCATTAGGAAAACCTATTTGCGACCAAGCTTTAACTTCCTGACTTATGTCTTGAGATGTTGCTTCAATATATCCACATAATTTTCCTTCCTCAAGATGCCATCTATTTTTGCACCAGTCCCTCCTGCAGCAATGCACCCCCACAACATGATGCTGCCACCCTCGTGCTTCATGGTTGGGATGGTGTTCTTCGGCTTGCAAGCCTCCCCCTTTTTCCTCCAAACATAACGATGGTCATTATGGCCAAACAGTTCTATTTTTGTTTCATCAGACCAGAGGACATTTCTCCAAAAAGTACAATCTTTGTCCCCATGTGCAGTTGCAAATAGTAGTATGGCCTTTTTATGGCGGTTGTGGAGCAGTGGCTTCTTCCTTGCTGAGCGGCCTTTCAGGTTATGTCAATATATTACTCGTTTTACTGTGGATATAGATAATTTTGTATCTGTTTCCTCCAGCATCTTCACAAGGTCCTTTGCTGTTGTTCTGGGATTGTTTTGCACTTTTCGCACCAAAGTACTTTCATCTCTAGGAGACAGAATGCGTCTCCTTCCTGAGCAGTATGACGGCTGCGTGGTCCCATGGTGTTTATACTTGTGTACTATTGCTTTTACAGATGAACGTGTACCTTCAGGTGTTTGGAAATTGCTCCCAAGGATGAATCAGACTTGTGGATGTCTTCAATTGTGGTTCTGAGGTCTTGGCTGATTTCTTTTGATTTTCCCCATGATGTCAAGCAAAGATGCATTGAGTTTGAAGGTAGGCCTTCAAATACATCCCCAGGTACACCTCCAATTGACTAAAATAATGTCAATTAGCCTATCAGAAGCTTCTAAAGCCATGAGATCATTTCCTGGAACTTTCCAAGCTGTTTCAAGGCACAGTCAACTTAAGTGTATGTAAACTTCTGACCCACTGGAATTGTGATACAGTGAATTATAAGTGAATTAATCTGCCTGTAAACAATTGTTGGAAAAATTACTTGTGTCGTGTACAAAGTAGATGTCCTAACCGACTTGCCAAAACTATAGTTTGTTAACAAAACATTTGTGGAGTGGTTGAAAAATGAGTTTTAATGATTCCAACCTAAGTGTATGTAAACTTCTGACTTCAACTGTACCGGTAAATTATCTCCCACAAGTTAACATGCAGATGTATGCAAACTATACAGTTCTGTATGTACGCAAATAATAGACAAGTTGTTAACAAGTTAACTGAAGCTGTAGTACATGTTTGTAAATGGACAACTAATTCTTGCCTGCATTTAAATATCGACAAAACTATTTTCTTCTCCAAGAAATCCATTGATTCCTCCCAACGATCTGTTCTTGTTAATGGGGAGAATCTGAAAGTTGTGTCTAACTTCAGGTATCTCAAGAGTTTTTTTGGGTGACTCCAACATGTGAAGGTGGTTAACAAGGTCAAGTTTGGATTATCCAACTTTAGGTTAATAAGACCTTTCCTTCCTCTAGTGGCCACCAAACTATATATGCATGCTATGACCTTCGCACATGCTGGTCACAGGCAGGAGCTACTATTCTGAAACCAATTGAATCACTCTACAAACACACACTTCATATTTTTGATGAACTGAACAGTTACCACCATTGTCATATTATTTACAAACATAATTGATTCAGTCTGGATAGGTTTAAGCAGTATGTAAATGCAAGCCTTGTCTTTAAGATCCTGCACGGTGTTGCCCCTCCACCTCTATGCCGGCATATCATGATCAAGGAAAGCCCCTCCAGGATAACAAGGGCATTAAGTAGAGGTTGATTGCGTCGGCCCTTTTTGACACAGTAATTTCGATCAATCGCCCTTCTCTGTTAGAGCTACAATACACTGAAATGCAATGCCAATGGACTTGCTGCACTGATTATTGGATTTTTACATTTAAAATTGAAAACATGGCTCAAATCTATCTAAATCTGTACACATGAGTTATCTGTGGTTCCTCATATGTAAGACGACAGTTGATGATAGTGTTGTTGTTAGAATGATATATTATTGGATGTAATGTGTTTTGTATTGTTTTAGTGAGTATTTGTATAAAGGTGGCTGTGTAAAGGCCCTTACCTGCCCAGGGAATACTGGTGCAAATGATCTTTTGGCTAACCCCGGCACATTTACATGGATGTTGCATTATTGTAATACTGATGTTGATTAATGTGCATTATCCCCTATAAATAAAGAAATAAGCCTTCAAAACATGTTGTTACTCTATGGCAGCGCTCTCCAACCCTGTTCCTGGAGAGCTACCCTCCTGTAGGTTCACTGCAACCCTGTCCCTGGAGAGCTACCCTCCTGTAGGTTTTTACTTCAACCCTGTTCCTGGAGAGCTACCCTCCTGTAGGTTTTACTTCAACCCTGTTCCTGGACAGCTACCCTCCTGTAGGTTTTTACTTCAACCCTGTTCCTCGACAGCTACCCTCCTGTAGGTTTACACTCCAACCCTGTTCCTGGACAGCTAACCTCCTGTAGGTTTTAACTCCAACCCCAGCTGTAACTATCCTGATTCAGCTTACCAAACAGCTAATTATTAGACTCACATGTGCTAGATTAGGGTTGGAGTGAAAACCTACCGGAGGGTAGCTCTCCTGGAACAGGGTTGGAGTGTAAACCTACAGGAGGGTAGCTGTCCAGGAACATGGTTGGAGTGAAAACCTACAGGAGGGTAGCTGTCCAGGAACAGGGTTGGTGTGAACACCTACAGGAGGGTAGCTGTCCAGGAACAGGGTTGGAGTGAACACCTACAGGAGGGTAGCTGTCCAGGAACAGGGTTGGAGTTAACACCTACAGGAGGGTAGCTGTCCAGGAACAGGGTTGGAGTGAAAACCTACAGGAGGGTAGCTGTCCAGGAAGTGTTGGAGAGACCTGCTCTATTGAAATAAAAAAACGATTCTGTGGAGAACAGAAATAGTAGAAAATAATGTGTGGTGGCACCCACCTGGTTGTTGTTGTCGAACATGCTGCTGAAATGGTTGAAGAGCGCTGCAGGGCCGAAGTTAGGGGGCATCTGCTGGGGCTTGGCCCCACCATGGACCTGCTGCTGTATCGGAGAACCGTTCATCAGACCCATGGAGGACTGGGGCTGAGGGGGCATAGAGGGGGGCTGGGATGCCTGGGGCTGCTTCTGTTTGGGATGCTCATGTTGTTGTTGCTGTGTGTTATGGGGTAGGAACGTTTTTTGCTGTGTGTTATGGGGTAGGAACGTTTGTTGTTGCTGGTCGAGGTGTTGGTAGTAGGGCCCTGTCGGGGGCTGCATGCGGTGTGAGACACGGGGAGCGGGAGCCGAGAAGTGGGGTACGGTGCTGTTGGGGTGTGTGTGTGAGGGGGTGGAGGAGGATGGGGGGAGGTGGGAGCTGGACTGAAGAGGGAGGAGAGATGGAGGGGGGTCTGATGAGGAAGTGGAGGTTAGGAGAGGAGGGGGTTGGTGCTGCTGCTGCTGGCGGGGCTCAAGTTTGGGGGGGGTAGTCATGACAGGGGCGGTGAAATCACCTGAACTAACCACATTGTTGACTGAGACGGATAGGGCCTCCTGGGAGAGGGAGGGGGTCAGCTTCTCCTTGCTTGGGGGAGCAGTGGGGGCGCTGGGGGGTGACTTGGGGGGCTGAGAGATGGGGGTGACCTGGGGTTGAAGAGGGTTAGGGGTGTTTGTAGCCGTTAAGCCCGTGTGTTGGTGGGCGGGAGACCCTGTACCTCTCACTGAGTGACTACTACTACTGACAGTGGTGGTAGTAACCATGGAGACAGAGTTGACCCCTATGTGCTTGGGGTCAGAGGTGAACAGCTGTTTCCTGACTGAGGAGGGTGTGGGGGTGCTGGGCTGGGTCCCAGGGGGGGGGTTAGGGGTGTGGGGTGACCCTGTAGTCGTAGCTGTCTGACTGTTAGAGGCACGAGGACTGGAGACAGAGGAGCCCGTGGATGATGTGTTATTGTGATCATTATGACTTGACAAGTTAGATGTGGCCTGGTTGTTACCACTACTACCACCGTTGTGTTTGGGGGAGCTGTTGGCACTACCGGGACTCAGCGGCCGCACCGGGAACGGGCCCCAGGTGCTGGCGGCGGGGGAGAAGGTCCCACCGAACTGGGCCATGGGCAGCATGGGGTGTCTGATCTGATGCATGGTCTGGGCTGCCAGGAGGGCCAGCTGGGGATGGGCGTAGGCCAGGGGGAGAGACACGGGGAAGGGCTGCCTCACCCCAGACAGACCCTTACCCATCTTACCCCCTGTCTGAGAGGAAGAGGACTGGAAGGAGACCCCAGAGGACGTGACCAGGGAGCCCAGGGCCTTGGCCCCAACGCTGAGGTTAAGGTTAGCTCCAGTGGGGGTGGGGAAGGGGGCTGAGGTGGTCTTGGAGCCCGGGGCCCTGATGTGGTTCCTGGGGATGAGGTCCTCTAGTTCCTTGGCTGGGTCCTGGATCAAAGAGGTGATCAGCTGGACCGCGTGGCGTGTCGACTCCGTGCCACCTCTGGAATGGACCATCACAACACAGGGGTCAGGGGCCACACAACAATGTACACATTCCACGGACATGGCTCCAACCAAGTATCTCAAATCTTCACTGATCTCCTGGAGATACTGCAGGAGGATTTATAAATCAACACATATCTATTTCTCTGTTAAATACTTAGAATCCCTCGGATAAATCAACACATGACTATTAGAATCCCTGAGATAAATCAACACATGACTATTAGAATCCTTCAGATAAATCAACACATGACTATTAGAATCCCTCAGATAAATCAACACATGACTATTAGAATCCCTGAGATAAATCAACACATGACTATTAGAATCCCTGAGATAAATCAACACATGACTATTAGAATCCTTCAGATAAATCAACACATGACTATTAGAATCCTTCAGATAAATCAACACATGGCTATTAGAATCCCTGAGATAACTCAACACATGACTATTAGAATCCCTGAGATAAATCAACACATGACTATTAGAATCCCTGAGATAAATCAACACATGACTATTAGAATCCTTCAGATAAATCAACACATGACTATTAGAATCCCTCAGATATCAACACATGACTATTAGAATCCCTGAGATAAATCAACACATGACTATTAAATCCTTCAGATAAATCAACACATGACTATTAGAATCCCTGAGATAAATCAACACATGACTATTAGAATCCTTCAGATAAATCAACACATGACTATTAGAATCCTTCAGATAAATCAACACATGACTATTAGAATCCCTCAGATAAATCAACACGACTATTAGAATCCCTCAGATAAATCAACACGACTATTAGAATCCCTCAGATAAATCAACACATGACTATTAGAATCCCTCAGATAAATCAACACATGACTATTAGAATCCCTCAGATAAATCAACACATGACTATTAGAATCCCTCAGATAAATCAACACATGACTATTAGAATCCCTCAGATAAATCAACACATGACTATTAGAATCCTTCAGATAAATCAACACATGACTATTAGAATCCCTCAGATAAATCAACACATGACTATTAGAATCCTTCAGATAAATCAACACATGACTATTAGAATCCTTCAGATAAATCAACACATGACTATTAGAATCCTTCAGATAAATCAACACATGACTATTACTCTTTTCTCGGTTTTCCTCCTGTTCAGTTCTACTCTGCCGACTGGTGTAATAACGGGCTGCTGCCACCAGAGGTCAGGCTCTCCTTCTCTCCGGTCCTACCTGATGGTGATCATTCTCTCTCCGTTCTTGTCTTTCTGTTTGTCCACGTCGATGTGTGCTCCCGTCACGTCCTGTATAGCTGTGATGTTGCAGCCTCCTCTACCCATGATCCTCGACACCACCGAGGCCGGGACCGACAGCTTCTTAGACCTGCAGCCCGGAGAGAGATTCATATGGGGTTTAGAACCGGGACAAAGCACAAGATACATGGGGAGCCACAGGCCTGACAACTTACTTTCCCTCATTGTCTAAAACAGTGGTTCCTAACCAGGGAATCTGGGAGTACCTAGCCTGTCCACTGGGGGTACCTGGCCTGTCCACTGGGGGTACTTTCAGGCTCATGAGACCATAGGTCTACTGGTAAAATGCACGAGGGGGTACATCAGGGGAACTCCGGGCAGAGAAACATTCAGTTGGTGGTACAGTAACCAAAAAAGTTTGGGAACCACTGGCCTAAAATATCCTATAGATTTCCTTGAAGCATTTCTAGATGGATTTTATGGATGGTGTGTGTATCCACCCACCGTCTCACCACCTCCTTCCAACCCTCCTCTCTCTTCTGTCCCCTCTTGGGGCTGGTGAGGCTCTTGCTGTTGGGGGATGTGACGGGGAGAGACATGGTCTTAAACTGGGACGGTACAGAGCTGCTGGGGGTCAACTCACGCATGTCTGGAGCTCTGAGAGGTTGGGGGGGGGGGGGAAAGAGGGGGAGAGAACATGGGGGAGAAAGAGAGAGAAAGGGATAAAGGTCAGATTGACATTTAATAAGGTTGAGGTTTTATCTATGTATTTGTTATAGAAATGCACTGTTCCGTGTGATTTGATGGTTTCCTTGAGGAAAACTACAGTTAGTCAAAGGCAAACCAATGGTTCTCCTCTAAAGCGCTGCAGGTCACTCACTTGTGTGTAGGCTTGGAGATGGAGACGCTGACTTGGTTGCCTGGGTGTAGCTGCAGACAGTGTTTCTTCTCCGGGCCTGGCAGCAGGCTGTGAGTGGGGCCCGAGGACGAAGAGGAGGAGGAGGAAGAGGAGGATGAGGAAGAAGAGGGGAGGTCGGGGAGGAAGTTGAGCTCCTGGCTCTTGCCCCCGCTGCTGCTACTCTCACTGGCACAGTCGGTGCTGTCCAGGGGGTCTGAGTCGCTGGTGCCCCCCGCCCCTGTCACCCCACCACCCCGTGGCTCCCCATGGATCGTGTTGGCCTTGTGCTGTGCCAGCACCACCTGCTGGACAGAGATGGAACCATCACTGATATGACACCTTGATTGACAGATTGTTTGACGGATAACTGAGTGGAAAAGACGAGTGGACATGTGTACATATTTGCAGCCACCCAGAAAATTACAGCTTCACTCTCTTGTCCTTAAATTTAGCGAGGCTACATTATATTCTGCAGTCAGGTCACAAAATACATCATATGGAGCGGCAGGGAGCCGAGTGGTTAGAGTGTGGGACTAGTAACCGAAAGGTTGCAAGATCGAATCCCTGAGCTGACAAGATCTGTCGTTCTGCCCCTGAACAGGGCAGTTAACCCACTGTTAACGTCATTGTCTGTCATTGAAAATAAGAATTTGTTCTTAACGGATGTGCCTCGTTAAATAAAGGTCAAATAAAAAAATAAAAAAATTTATTAAATACAGTACCAGTCAAAAGTTTGGACACATCTACTCATTCAAGGGTTATTCTTTATGTTTTACCATTTTCTACATGGTAGAATAATAGCGAAGACATAAAAACTATGAAATAACATATGGAATGATGTAGTAACCAAAAAAAGTGTTAAAGAAATCAAAATATATTTGAGATTCTTCAAAGTAGCCACCCTTTGCCTTGATGACAGCTTTGCACACTCTTGGAATCCTCTCAACCAGCTTGAAGGAGTTCCCACATATGCTGACAAAAAAAAAAAAAATCACAAACAGCATCACCAGGAAAACACCATCACACCTCCCTCTCCATGCTTCACTGTGGGAACCACACAAAGTCACAGTGGTTAGAACCAAAAATTTGGACTCATCAGACCAAAGGACATATTTCCACCGGTCTAATGTCCAATGCTCCTGTTTCTTGGCCCAAGCAAGTCTCTTCTTATTGGTGTCCTTTAGTAGTGGTTTCTTTGCAGCAATTCGACCATGAAGGCCTGATTCACGCAGCCTCCCCTGACAGTTGATGTTGAGATGTGTGTTACTTGAACTCCGTGAAGCATTTATTTGGGCTGCAATCTGAGGTGCAGTTAACTCTAATGAATGTATCCTGAGGCGGTCCTCATGAGAGCCAGTTTCATCATAGCGCTGAGACTGCACTTGAAGAAACTTTAAAAGTTCTTGAAAAATGTTCCGGATTGACTGATCTTCTTGTCTGAAGTAATGATGGACTGTTGTTTCTCTTTGTTTATTTGAGCTCTTCTTGCCATAATATGGACTTGGTCTTTTACCAAATAGGGATATCTTCTGTATACCACCCCTACCTTGTCACAACACAACTGATTGGCTCAAACTTTGTGGTTACAACATGATTCCACATGTGTTATTTCATAGTTTTGATGTCTTCACTATTATTCTATTATTATTATTATCATCATCATGTAGAAAAGAGTAAAAATAAAGAAAAACCCTTGAATGAGTAGGTGTGTTAACTTCTGACTGGTACTGTTTAGCTACACATTACAAAAATCAAATCTATATTGAAACTATATTTTAAATACACCAACCACCTGTGGGTCCTGCAGTATGATTGGTTAATACCTGTGGGTCCTGACATATGATTGGTTCGCTGGGGGATGAGTCCTTGGTCTTGTTCTTCTTGCTTTTGCGGCTGGCACTGGTTGTCATGGCAACACTGGCCCTCTTCTTGCCGAACACACAGCTGAAGGTGGCGGGGATACCGATGGTGGTGGTGGTGGTCGCACTGGGGGGGTCGATGGGGGGATCCACTTCTGGAGAGGGAACGACAGAGTTGTTAAACTAGCCACCACAAACAAATGTTATTATCGGCATTTTGGGAACAAATTATTAGATATTGAAACCAATATATAATTTACCCTCGGCGGAGTCATCCTGCTTCTGCATCTCACCGTCTTCCTCCTCATCCTCCTCCTGGGTAGTCTTCTGCTCCTCTTCATCCTCCTCCTCCTCCTGCTTTCTCTTCTGCTCCTCCTTCTTCTTCTTGCGTTTCTCCTTGCGTTTCTCTCTCTTGGCAGCCAGGGCCTGCTTCTTGCTCTCCTCTCTGGACTTCTCCAGGTCGAGCTCCTTGAGGAGAATGCTGGCGTTCTTGTTGGCTTCAGCAGCCTGCTGGTCTTTGGCTTTGACGATGGTCTCCATGCACTGATGGCACTTCTTCAACAACTCCTGAGAGAGGGAGGGATGGAGAGAGAGAGGGAGGGATGGAGAGAGAGGGAGGGATAGAGAGAGAGAGGGAGGGATAGAGAGAGAGCGAGAGAGAGGGAGGGATAGAGATGGAGAGAGAGAGAGGGAGGGAGGAAGAGAGAGAGGGAGGAAGAGAGAGAGAGGGAGGGAGAGAGAGAGAGAGAGAGAGAGAGGGAGAGAGAGAGGGAGAGAGAGAGGGAGAGAGAGAGGGAGAGAGAGAGAGAGGGAGAGAGAGAGGGAGAGAGAGAGGGAGAGAGAGAGGGAGGGAGGGATAGAGAGGGAGGGATAGAGAGGGAGGGATAGAGAGGGAGGGATAGAGAGGGAGGGATAGAGAGGGAGGGATAGAGAGGGAGGGATAGAGAGGGAGGGATAGAGAGGGAGGGATAGAGAGGGAGGGATAGAGAGGGAGGGATAGAGAGGGAGGGATAGAGAGGGAGGGATAGAGAGGGAGGGATAGAGAGGGAGGGAGGGATGGAGAGAGAGAGGGATGGAGAGAGAGAGGGATGGAGAGAGAGAGGGATGGAGAGAGGGAGGGATGGAGAGAGAGGGAGGGGGTGGAGAGAGGGGGAGGGGGTGGAGAGAGAGGGAGGGGGTGGAGAGAGAGGGAGGGGGTGGAGAGAGAGGGAGGGGGTGGAGAGAGAGGGAGGGGGTGGAGAGAGAGGGAGGGGGTGGAGAGAGAGGGAGGGATGGAGAGAGAGGGAGGGATGGAGAGAGAGGGAGGGATGGAGAGAGAGGGAGGGATGGAGAGAGAGGGAGGGAGGGAGAGAGAGGGAGGGGTGGAGAGAGTTAGTGGAAACTCAAATCTTTCTAACCCACTGTCATACATCCAAGCTATGGCACATTTGACAGCCAATGATACCCAGCCAACATACAAGCTCACAGAGTGATCTGTGGAGGTGTTACCTTGTCAGCGATGGTGGCGATGTATCTCATACACTCAATGTCTGAGGGGAACTGGTTGACCTCCTTTACCAGGTACTGAACCACCTTTACATGACCCTGAGAAACACAGGGGGGGCTAACTGTAAATAGGCAGGCTGGGGGAAGACTGCAGGGCCTCATAGTGGAACCAGATAGTGAGGGGGCCAGGTGTTGCAGGGGGGAAGGGTCATCCTGTGACACAACCTACCTTGCGGAAGGCAGCCATGAGCGGTGTGATCTTGCGGTTGTCTGCAGCGTCTACGTCGGCCCCAGCCTGCACCAGCAGCTGAACCACATCAAAATGGCCGCCGTTGGCCGCCAGCCACAGAGGTGTGTTCCCTTTCTTATTGCGCACGTCAACGTGAGCCCCTCTGGGGAACGGAGGAAAACAGACAACAGATCAACACGGGATAAAAAGAAGACACGACCTTCTAGGGAAATTCCTGGTTTCAAAATGAATTCCCACTCAGACAAACACGTTGATTCATTCAGATTGATTGATTGGTTGGTTTAACACCAACCTATTGATCAGCAGCTCACAGAACTTGTAGTGGCCCTTGTCTGCAGCGATGGTGAGGGCTGTGTCCCGGGACGAGGGGACAGGAGGGGCGTTGACGTCAGCCCCTTTATCCAGCAGCACCCGGCCCACCTCAGCATAGCCCCCCGACGCTGCCTCCATTAGAGGGGTCAGACCAGTCTACCAGGGGAGGGGGAGGTAAACATCACACACTGATGTCAATGGGAGACGGAGTGACAATTATCAAGTTAGGATTCACCAGAGCCTATATGCACCTTGGCTCTGGAATCCCTTGATATACTACTATAACATGGACTGAACGGTCCCGTCTCCTCACCTTGGCTCTGGACTCCCTTGATATACTACTATAACATGGACTGAACGGTCCCGTCTCCTCACCTTGGCTCTGGACTCCCTTGATATACTACTATAACATGGACTGAACGGTCCCGTCTCCTCACCTTGGCTCTGGACTCCCTTGATATACTACTATAACATGGACTGAACGGTCCCGTCTCCTCACCTTGGCTCTGGACTCCCTTGATATACTACTATAACATGGACTGAACGGTCCCGTCTCCTCACCTTGGCTCTGTGCTCTACGTTGGCCTTGCGGTCAAGCAGCAGACTGACCACCTCAGCCCGGCCCTGGAAGCAGGCCAGAGTCAGAGCCGTGTTCCTGTTAGTCTCGATCTGAGCGTTGATGTCGGAGCCCATGTCCAGCAGCAGCTTGACCGCTGGTACGTGACCGTTCATCGCTGCCAGCATCAGGGGAGAGATACCCAGCTTACTGCCCGTCCTGGAGACAGAGCCAGACACACAGAAAGTCAGGCAGGCGGGCGACAGACAGACAGACAGACCGAGAGCCACAAGACAGCCAGACACAGGAAGACATTAAATGAGATACATGAGGAGATGTGCTTTCACTACCAAAGGTGCAGTCATCACTTATTTTAACAACCCAGTGGAAGTTTGATGAAGAAATGTATTTGATGAAGAAATGTTTTTGATGAAGACCTGGAAAAGTAAAAGGGTATCAGTTAAAAGAGAAGATGTGGCCTCGCCCTGTCCAGTACCTGGAGTTGATCTCTGAGCCGGCGTTGAGGAGGATCTTGATGATGTTGACGTAGCCTCCAGACGCCGCCAGGCTCAGAGGGGTGTAGTCTGACACGTTACGATGCTCTTTATTGGCTCCTCGTAACAGCAACAGCTCCACCACCTAGGAGAGGAGAATACAGTTCTGTAAGTAACGGCACATAGTAAAGACTATGTTTTCAATTTGCTATTTCAGTCAGTGAAAGGTGAGTCGTTCAGTGCGGTGATTCATAGAAGGGAAGTGAGCGTGTACCATAGAATTATTAAATATTAAAAACTCATATAAATCACACCTCTGTGGTGTGCAATCAGACCTCTGTGGTGTGCAATCAGACCTCTGTGGTGTGCAATCAGACCTCTGTGGTGTGCAATCAGACCTCTGTGGTGTGCAATCAGACCTCTGTGGTGTGCAATCAGACCTCTGTGGTGTGCAATCAGACCTCTGTGGTGTGCAATCAGACCTCTGTGGTGTGCAATCAGACCTCTGTGGTGTGCAATCAGACCTCTGTGGTGTGCAATCAGACCTCTGTGGTGTGTACCTCTTGTCGTCCCCCTGAGCAGGCCAGGGAGAGGGGCGTGTCTTTGGTTCTCTCTGACTGGGCCTCTATGTCGCCCCCTTTATCCAGAAGGAGCTCCACCACCCCTGCATGGCCCGCTGTGGCAGCCAGGATCAGAGGGGTGAACCCTGGGGAGAGGACGAGGAGAGGGTCACAACCAGATGTACAGATACACCCAATACAATGTCAAGCACTTTGAACACTGTATAAATCCTGCCTTGTGTGTAAATATAAATAAACTTGTATATATTCCTGATTAATCAGAAATGAAAACATGTCTTGTGGATAAAAGGCCCTAACACCGGACAGTAACGTGGTGTGTGTGTTACCTTTCTTGTCGCGGTGCTCGATGTTGGCTCCTCGTGCGATGAGAACAGACACCAGCTCCTCGTGTCCTCCAGCACATGCCAGCGTCAACGCTGTGTCATGGTTACTCTCCGTCTGAAAGGAGAGGGACACTTACAACAACGCTGTGTGTAGGTGTGGGTCTCTCAGCCTTGAATGGGCTTTACATGAGCACTGATAACCACAGGGTGTGTGAGGAGTGACTTACATGTGCGTCAATGTCCACAGAGGGGTAGAGGGGCAGTGGGGAGGGGGGTGAGCCCATGTTGGAGGGGGTCTGTGAGAGGGGGTCAGACAGGGGGGTGGGGGACGTCGTAGTGTTTAACATGGGTACTCTGCTGCCCACCGCTGCTGGAACAGAGAAAGAAGGAGAGAATGGAGGGAGGGGGAGAGAGAGGGGAGAGAGAGAGGAGTTAGTATGTTACTTTTCAGGCCTTTCTTCTGGGGAATTTGTTCATCAGTCCTGATCTTTCAAACCAGTGCAGTTGAAGGAAAGGAGAATTGTAAAGAAATGAGTTAAGACTATTGAGATGCAGCCACCCACAACAGGCAGAACAGCTGTTAGAGAGCGACTCACCTGCCATGATGTCATCCAGCGTGTCTGTAAGCGTCTGAGCGGGCGAAGCCACCATGAGTCCGTCTGGGGCCTGCTGCCCTACCATCCCTGGTCCGAACCCCTGACCTTGACCCGGCATCTGCCGGCCCACCAGTACCCTCTGCAGCTCAGGGCTGGTAGTGCCAGGGCAGGGGTAGTCGGCTGGGCACGGGCTGTACTCCGGTAGGGGTTGGATGGGCACAAAGGCGGTCTGGAGGGGGGGAGGAAGAGGGTGGAGATGGGAGTGGGGGGAGGACAGGGGCTGGGGGGAGGGCGAGGGGGGCAAGGGCGGCTGCTGTCCATCCCTGTAGAGGATAGTGTCCACCTGGGGTAGCTTAGCGTAATCTTCCTCCTCTCCTTCCATCTCGTCTTCATCTTCATTATCATCATCATCCTCATCATCCTGGAATAGAAATTAGGTAAACTTCTAAAAGTCAAACAAAGCATTAAATAAAACAGTTCACAAAACACAGCAGGGACGGATCAGTCAGTTTATTAGATACGAGGGAGCGGATCAGTCAGTTTCTATTAGATACGAGGGAGCGGATCAGTCAGTTTCTATTAGATACGAGGATACAGATCAGTCAGTTTCTATTAGATACGAGGATACAGATCAGTCAGTTTCTATTAGATACGAGGATACGGATCAGTCAGTTTCTATTAGATACGAGGATACAGATCAGTCAGTTTCTATTAGATGCGAGGGAGCGGATCAGTCAGTTTCTATTAGATACGAGGATACAGATCAGTCAGTTTCTATTAGATACGAGGGGACGGATCAGTCAGTTTCTATTAGATACGAGGATACAGATCAGTCAGTTTCTATTAGATACGAGGGGACGGATCAGTCAGTTTCTATTAGATACGAGGGAGCGGATCAGTCAGTTTCTATTAGATACGAGGATACAGATCAGTCAGTTTCTATTAGATACGAGGATATGGATCAGTCCGTTTCTATTAGATACGAGGGAGCGGATCAGTCAGTTTCTATTAGATGCGAGGATACAGATCAGTCAGTTTCTATTAGATACGAGGATACAGATCAGTCAGTTTCTATTAGATACGAGGATACAGATCAGTCAGTTTCTATTAGATACGAGGATACAGATCAGTCAGTTTCTATTAGATGCGAGGATACAGATCAGTCAGTTTCTATTAGATACGAGGGGACGGATCAGTCAGTTTCTATTAGATGCGAGGATACAGATCAGTCAGTTTCTATTAGATACGAGGGAGCGGATCAGTCAGTTTCTATTAGATGCGAGGATACAGATCAGTCAGTTTCTATTAGATACGAGGATACAGATCAGTCAGTTTCTATTAGATGCGAGGATACAGATCAGTCAGTTTCTATTAGATACGAGGGAGCGGATCAGTCAGTTTCTATTAGATGCGAGGGAGCGGATCAGTCCGTTTCTATTAGATGCGAGGGAGCGGATCAGTCAGTTTCTATTAGATACGAGGATACAGATCAGTCAGTTTCTATTAGATGCGAGGATACAGATCAGTCAGTTTCTATTAGATACGAGGGGACGGATCAGTCCGTTTCTATTAGATGCGAGGGGACGGATCAGTCAGTTTATTAGATACGAGGATACAGATCAGTCAGTTTCTATTAGATACGAGGGAGCGGATCAGTCAGTTTCTATTAGATGCGAGGATACAGATCAGTCCGTTTCTATTAGATACGAGGGAGCGGATCAGTCAGTTTATTAGATACGAGGGAGCGGATCAGTCAGTTTATTAGATACGAGGGAGCGGATCAGTCAGTTTATTAGATGCGAGGGAGCGGATCAGTCAGTTTCTATTAGATACGAGGATACAGATCAGTCAGTTTCTATTAGATACGAGGGAGCAGATCAGTCAGTTTATTAGATACGAGGGAGCGGATCAGTCAGTTTCTATTAGATGCGAGGATACAGATCAGTCAGTTTCTATTAGATGCGAGGATACAGATCAGTCCGTTTCTATTAGATGCGAGGGAGCAGATCAGTCAGTTTATTAGATGCGAGGGAGCGGATCAGTCAGTTTATTAGATACGAGGGAGCGGATCAGTCAGTTTATTAGATACGAGGGAGCGGATCAGTCAGTTTATTAGATGCGAGGGAGCGGATCAGTCAGTTTATTAGATACGAGGGAGCGGATCAGTCAGTTTATTAGATGCGAGGGAGCGGATCAGTCAGTTTATTAGATACGAGGGAGCAGATCAGTCAGTTTATTAGATGCGAGGGAGCGGATCAGTCAGTTTATTAGATACGAGGGAGCGGATCAGTCAGTTTATTAGATGCGAGGGAGCGGATCAGTCAATTATTAGATACGAGCTCCCTCGTATCTAATAAATATGAATGGAGGATAACACCAGAATCTCCTGATTACCCGTCAGACCAAAAAAAAAAAAAAAAACAGACCACCACCAACTCCTAACCTCTTCTTCCTCCTCTCTGTTCTCCTCTTCGTCAGACCCTGTATCCGACCCGGGCTGTGTGCGCACGTTAACCCCTGGTGATGCTGTGAGGACCCCAGGCATGGTAGTGTTGGCCCCTTCCCCCGGCCCTGGGCCCTGGCCTGCCTCCTGCTCCTCCTTCAGGCCCTTGGCCTCCATGTACTCTTTGGTGAACTGCTGCTGGGTGTTCAACTGCAGCTGGCGCTCCACCTTCTGCAGCTCCTTCAGGATCTTCTTCTTCTTCTGGACCTGAAAGACATGACGCCACGGGGGGAGAAATCAGACCCATAGTTCTATGGTCAGACCTCACGTCCATTCGTTGAAAGACTAGATGGGTGGAGCTTATCGATCCATCTGTCCCCTGCTCATTAGGCACCAAAACTAAATAAATGAAACAGGATGGGTCTACCTGGAATTAGAAACGCACATTTTCGCTTTGTGTTGCAAAAAGCTAAACGTTTCCGTTGTGTGCCCTATACTTGAGGGTCTATGACAGTGGTCCCCAAACTCGGTCCTGGGGACTCCCAAGGCTAATGAAGTCATCAAGATTTGATTATTTGAATCAACTGTGTAGTGCTGGAGGAAAAACCCCTTGGGATCCCCAGGACCGAGTTTGGGAAAGTAATTCAAAAGGATCTCTGTGGTCCAATAACTATGAATGATTCTCTCTGTCTGCTCTCACCTGCTCCTCCCGGCTCTTCTTCAGCTCTTCGATCTTGTCTTTGGTGAGCGGCTCCCCCTGGATGAGTTCCAGAGACTGCAGCTGGGCCTTCTCTATGGCTGAGATCCTCTGGCCCAGCTCATTAAGCTTCCCTTCTGTCTCCTCCACGATACACTCCAGGGGCTGGCACAGGTGGAAGGGGGGCAAGGCCTCTGCATCCCCGGGACCCGGATGTACCCCCACTGGACTGGAAGGGCTGGGAGGGATGGCAGACTGTCTCTGCTTGGACGAACCTGGAGAGGAGGGATGGAGGAAGAAGAGGGATGAAGAGGATGGAGAGAGATGGAGGGATGAGGGAGAGAGGGATGTTTTGCAGGATTAGGTCACATTACAACAAAGCCGATATATATACAGTGGGGCAAAAAAGTATTTAGTCAGCCACCAATTGTGCAGGTTCTCCCACTTAAGATGAGAGGCCTGTAATTTCCCCCCCGTTTATAACAGGCCAAGCCAAGGCCCCCCGTTCATAACAGGCCAAGCCAAGGCCCCCCCCGTTCATAACAGGCCAAGCCAAGGCCCCCCGTTCATAACAGGCCAAGCCAAGGCCCCCCGTTCATAACAGGCCAAGCCAAGGCCCCCCGTTCATAACAGGCCAAGCCAAGGCCCCCCGTTCATAACAGGCCAAGCCAAGGCCCCCCGTTCATAACAGGCCAAGCCAAGGCCCCCCGTTCATAACAGGCCAAGCCAAGGCCGCCCCCGTTCATAACAGGCCAAGCCAAGGCCCCCCCCGTTCATAACAGGCCAAGCCAAGGCCCCCCCGTTCATAACAGGCCAAGCCAAGGCCCCCCGTTCATAACAGGCCAAGCCAAGGCCCCCCCGTTCATAACAGGCCAAGCCAAGGCCCCCCGTTCACAACAGGCCAAGCCAAGGCCCCCCGTTCACAACAGGCCAAGCCAAGGCCCCCCCCGTTCATAACAGGCCAAGCCAAGGCCCCCCCCCCGTTCATAACAGGCCAAGCCAAGGCCCCCCCCGTTCATAACAGGCCAAGCCAAGGCCCCCGTTCATAACAGGCCAAGCCAAGGCCCCCCGTTCATAACAGGCCAAGCCAAGGCCCCCCCGTTCATAACAGGCCAAGCCAAGGCCCCCCCCCGTTCATAACAGGCCAAGCCAAGGCCCCCCATTTCACCTTTGCTGGAGACGGGTGGTGGGGACGTGGTGATGTTGGAGGGGGTTCTGTCTGGCTCCTGGGGGGGAACCACCATGGCCAGGGCCTGGAATGGGACACGAGGAACCTGGGGATAGATTAGTGGTCGTAAAACAACTAGTTAAGACAATGCCCATGCTGGCCATTTCCTGTTTCAATTGGGTAAAACAATTTCAGAAAAAAAGTCTAACCTGAGAGGGGTCTTGTGAGGGGGGTGTGAGTTGGCAGAGGTCGGGAGCGTGTACAGACAGGATGTTGTTAGGGAAGTCGAGCAGGTAGGACACCACGTTGGTGTGGCCGCCCTTCGCAGCTTCGATCAGCATCGTCGAGCCGTCCTATTAGAGGAGAAACAGGAAGTGAGTAAGTCTGCATGAGGCTTCATGGCTGAGTTAAACAGCTTCCTCGTGAGTTTGATGTGTGTGTTCTACCTTCACTCTGTGCGCGTGCGTGAGTTCTACCTTCACTCTGTGCGCGTGCGTGAGTTCTACCTTCACTCTGTGCGTGTGCGTGAGTTCTACCTTCACTCTGTGCGCGTGCGTGAGTTCTACCTTCACTCTGTGCGCGTGCGTGAGTTCTACCTTCACTCTGTGCGCGTGCGTGAGTTCTACCTTCACTCTGTGCGCGTGCGTGAGTTCTACCTTCACTCTGTGCGCGTGCGTGAGTTCTACCTTCACTCTGTGCGCGTGCGTGAGTTCTACCTTCACTCTGTGCGCGTGCGTGAGTTCTACTTTCACGTTGTGTGCGTTCTACCTTCACTCTGTGTGTGGGGTCAGGTGTGTGTGTGTGAGAGTTCTACCTTCAGTCTGTGTGTGGGGTCAGGTGTGTGTGTGTGAGAGTTCTACCTTCAGTCTGTGTGTGGGGTCAGCTCCGTGTGCCAGCAGCAGCTCTACCACAGCCAGGTGTCCTCCAGCGCAGGCCAGAGATACCACCGTGTGGTCCTTGTTAGCTGTCGCTCTGTTCACATTAGCACCTGGACACAAAACACAGGAAGTCAAATCTAAACCGCAGGAATATTACAGAGTTAAATTTTATAGAGGGAAATAAGTTGAATGAAATAAATTCATTAGGCCCTAATCTATGGATTTCACGCCTGGACAGGGGCGAAATGCAAAGCACTCACTTTGTCACTTCAACTTCTCCTTCCAGTGTCTGCCATAGTAGGACTTAGTTTTAAAGGGCGTTGTAGTGGTTTAAAAACAGTCTAACCCAACCCACCCTTGCTGATGAGGAACTGCACAGTGCAGAGGTGTCCTGCTCTGGCTGCCTTCATCAGGGGTGTCCTCCCCCCCTCGGACTCATGCTCCTGGAAAACAGACAAACAGGACGTGGATTTTAGGAGAGGACATGGGCGGAAGGAAAGAAAGAAGGAAAGAGAAGGAAAGAAAATAAGGATAGGGATATATGGAAAGAAGGAAAGGACATAAGGATAGAAGGAAAGAAGAGAAGGAAAGAATGAAAGAACAGGCGTACCAGATCGGCTCCAGTCTGCAGTAGAATGTCGGCCACGTCAGTGTGTCCGTTCTCACACGCGTACGTCAGCGCTGTGTCTCCCGTCGCCGTGGTAGCGTGCACATTCGCCCCTACAGAGAGAGTTCAGAGGTGAGCCAAAAGAAAAACTATCAAGCCCTGTTAAAAAGGCAGATGTTGTCAACTTGACATTCAATATCCATCTAGTTACCAGGCTAAGTCCTGGAGTCTCACATAAGTTCCCTACAAAAATACTAAAGATCAAACTAACCATCTTCAATATGATTCCCCATCTCACCTGCAGTCAGGTGTTTGACCAGCTCCAGGTGTGTGTGTACCTGCAGTCAGGAGGTGTTTGACCAGCTCCAGGTGTGTGTGTGTACCTGCAGTCAGGAGGTGTTTGACCAGCTCCAGGTGTGTGTGTGTACCTGCAGTCAGGAGGTGTTTGACCAGCTCCAGGTGTGTGTGTGTACCTGCAGTCAGGAGGTGTTTGACCAGCTCCAGGTGTGTGTGTGTGTACCTGCAGTCAGGAGGTGTTTGACCAGCTCCAGGTGTGTGTGTGTGTACCTGCAGTCAGGAGGTGTTTGACCAGCTCCAGGTGTGTGTGTGTACCTGCAGTCAGGAGGTGTTTGACCAGCTCCAGGTGCCCCTCCTGTGCAGCCTCCATGAGAGGCGTGGAGCAGCCCAGCTCGATGTCGGCCCCGGCCTTGATGAGGAAGTCGGCCACCTCCAGGAACCCTCCACAGCAAGACAGCGTCAGGGCTGTTTCCTGGGTCTCCTCCGTCTGGGCGTTGATGTTCGCACCTGGAGGGAGGGAGGAGAGGTTAGGGTCTATATTAGGAGTGAGACTCTCCCCAACAGGCCTGACAAAGCACTTCATTACACACAATAACAGTTATATATGTATATATGCAACTTGAACAGTGTGCAGGTATCCATCTATCTGCCAGTTGATTACCCTGAGCCAGTAGCAGGGCCACCATCTCTTCATGACCTTCTCTGGCTGCCTCCATCACAGGGGTGTAACCTTCATCATTCACCTGGACACATTAAAACATACTGTTACTCAGCGTCTGAATCCCAAAACACCCTCTGGCCCCTCCATTTCAGAGTTCACGCGCACCTCTGTCCCAAAGCTGAAGGAGTGAGAACGGTCCAGGGCGTAGGGGCTCATGACCCCTCCAGTAGGCACTTTGACTGAGCCTGCAATGCTGCCGGGGTCATAGCGAAGTGGAATCCCATAAGGCACCATGTTATTTTAAAGAATGGAAAGGGGTGCTGAAATGCGATGACACGTGATTTGGTTTGTCTGATGTTGAGACATGTAAAAGTTCTCAAATGAAACGTTTGAATGTTAGAGGTTTATATTTTGTAAAATGACAGGGGTTTTTACTATTGAACTGCGTGACGTTCGTCAGGCGTGTGTCCTGAAGTTGATGGGTTTAATGATCGCCTTGCCACTCTCTGGAAGTCACCCTCTGAGAGTGACAACCGAGGGCCCTTCAAGCGGATTGGTAAGGGCGAGGCGGTGGATTGGGATTCACCATCCCTCGCTCTGTGTTGGACACTAATCCATCAGGGCTGTGGCCTTCACCATTTACCTAGACACACATGAAAACACACACTCCAATAGGACTGTGTTGCTACTCACCTCCTCTAGGTTGGCCCCTCTCTCTATGAGCAGAGCTGCTAGATCCACATGCCCGCCGCAGGCTGCCAGGGTGAGAGGCGACTCGAAGGAGTCAGCTGGCATGTTGACCTGCGCACCGCTGTCCAACAGCAGCCGTGCCACCTCCACATGCCCATCCTGGGACAGGAAGCACACACACACAGGGACAACATAAGCACCTGAGTGGGTTATGACACAGGGTTACACACACACTAACACTGGAGAAAGAGAGAGAGAGAGATTCTAACACTGGAGAGAGAGAGAGAGAGAGAGATTCTAACACTGGAGAGAGAGAGAGAGAGAGAGAGAGAGAGAGAGATTCTAACACTGGAGAGAGAGAGAGAGAGAGAGAGAGAGAGAGAGAGAGAGAGAGAGAGAGAGAGAGAGAGAGAGAGAGAGAGAGAGAGAGAGATTCTAACACTGGAGAGTGAGAGATTCTAACACTGGAGAGAGAGAGAGAGAGAGAGAGAGAGAGAGAGAGAGAGAGAGAGAGAGATTCTAACACTGGAGAGAGAGAGATTCTAACACTGGAGAGGGAGAGAGAGAGAGAGAGAGAGAGAGAGAGAGAGAGAGAGAGAGAGAGATTCTAACACTGGAGAGAGAGAGAGATTCTAACACTGGAGAGAGAGAGATTCTAACACTGGAGAGAGAGAGATTCTAACACTGGAGAGAGAGAGAGAGAGAGAGATTCTAACACTGGAGAGAGAGAGAGAGAGAGAGATTCTAACACTGGAGAGAGAGAGAGAGCGATTCTAACACTGGAGAGAGAGAGAGAGAGCGATTCTAACACTGGAGAGAGAGAGAGAGAGAGCGATTCTAACACTGGAGAGAGAGAGAGAGAGAGAGCGATTCTAACACTGGAGAGAGAGAGAGAGAGAGAGAGCGATTCTAACACTGGAGAGAGAGAGAGAGAGCGATTCTAACACTAGAGAGAGAGAGAGAGAGAGAGAGAGAGAGCGATTCTAACACTGGAGAGAGAGAGAGAGAGAGAGAGAGCGATTCTAACACTGGAGAGAGAGAGAGAGAGCGATTCTAACACTGGAGAGAGAGAGAGAGAGCGATTCTAACACTGGAGAGAGAGAGCGATTCTAACACTAGAGAGAGAGAGAGAGAGAGAGCGATTCTAACACTGGAGAGAGAGAGAGCAATTCTAACACTAGAGAGAGAGAGAGAGAGAGAGAGCGATTCTAACACTAGAGAGAGAGAGAGCGATTCTAACACTGGAGAAAGAGAGAAAGAGAGAGAGAGAGAGAGAGACAGAGAGAGACAGAGAGAGACAGAGAGAGAGAGAGAGAGAGGCTGTGTGTTGGGTCACATGTTCATCATGCAGGGAGAGAGAGGAGAGAGGGGCTGTGTGTTGAATCATATGTTCGTCATGCCGGGAGAGAGAGAGGAGAGAGGGGTTGTGTGTTGGGTCATATGCTGACCATGCAGGCAGAGAGAGGAGAGAGAGGAGAGAGGGGTTGTGTGTTGGGTCATATGTTCATCATGCAAGGAGAGAGAGGAGAGAGGGGTTGTGTGTTGGGTCATATGTTCATCATGCAAGGAGAGAGAGGAGAGAGGGGCTGTGTTTTGGGTCATATGTTCATCATGCAGGGAGAGAGAGGAGAGAGGGGATGTGAGTTGGGTCATATGCTCACCATGCAAAGAGAGAGAGGAGGGGCTGTGTTTTGGGTCATATGCTCACCATGCAAAGAGAGAGAGGAGGGGCTGTGTTTTGGGTCATATGCTCACCATGCAGGGAGAGAGAGGAGAGAGAGGAGAGAGGGGCTGTGTGTTGGGTCATATGCTCACCATGCAGGGAGAGAGAGGAGAGGGGTTGTGTGTTGGGTCATATGGTCACCATGCAGGGAGAGAGAGGAGAGAGAGGAGAGAGGGGTTGTGTGTTGGGTCATATGCTCACCATGCAGGGAGAGAGAGGAGAGAGAGGAGAGAGGGGCTGTGTTGGGTCATATGCTCACCATGCAGGGAGAGAGAGGAGAGAGAGGAGAGAGGGGCTGTGTTGGGTCATATGCTCACCATGCAGGGAGAGAGAGGAGAGGGGTTGTGTGTTGGGTCATATGGTCACCATGCAGGGAGAGAGAGGAGAGAGGGGTTGTGTTGGGTCATATGCTCACCATGCAGGGAGAGAGAGGAGAGAGGGGTTGTGTGTTGGGTCATATGCTCACCATGCAGGGAGAGAGAGAGAGGGGTTGTGTGTTGGGTCATATGCTCACCATGCAGGGAGAGAGAGGAGAGAGGGGTTGTGTGTTGGGTCATATGCTCACCATGCAGGGAGAGAGAGGAGAGGGGTTGTGTGTTGGGTCATATGCTCACCATGCAGGGAGAGAGAGGAGAGAGGGGTTGTGTGTTGGGTCATATGCTCACCATGCAGGGAGAGAGAGGAGAGAGGGGCTGTGTGTTGGGTCATATGCTCACCATGCAGGGAGAGAGAGGAGAGAGGGGTTGTGTGTTGGGTCATATGCTCACCATGCAGGGAGAGAGAGGAGAGAGGGGCTGTGTGTTGGGTCATATGCTCACCATGCAGGGAGAGAGAGGAGAGAGGGGCTGTGTGTTGGGTCATATGCTCACCATGCAGGGAGAGAGAGGAGAGAGGGGCTGTGTGTTGGGTCATATGCTCACCATGCAGGGAGAGAGAGGAGAGGGGCTGTGTGTTGGGTCATATGCTCACCATGCAGGGAGAGAGAGGAGAGGGGGCTGTGTGTTGGGTCATATGCTCACCATGCTGGGAGAGTGCGGAGTGGGGCTGTGTGTTGGGTCATATGCTCACCATGCAGGGAGAGAGAGGAGAGGGGCTGTGTGTTGGGTCATATGCTCACCATGCAGGGAGAGAGAGGAGAGGGGTTGTGTGTTGGGTCATATGCTCACCATGCAGGGAGAGAGAGGAGAGGGGCTGTGTGTTGGGTCATATGCTCACCATGCAGGGAGAGAGAGGAGAGGGGCTGTGTGTTGGGTCATATGCTCACCATGCAGGGAGAGAGAGGAGAGGGGTTGTGTGTTGGGTCATATGCTCACCATGCAGGGAGAGAGAGGAGAGGGGCTGTGTGTTGGGTCATATGCTCACCATGCAGGGAGAGAGAGGAGAGGGGCTGTGTGTTGGGTCATATGCTCACCATGCAGGGAGAGAGAGGAGAGAGAGGAGAGAGGGGCTGTGTGTTGGGTCATATGCTCACCATGCAGAGAGAGAGAGGAGAGAGGGGCTGTGTGTTGGGTCATATGCTCACCATGCAGAGAGAGAGAGGAGAGAGAGGAGAGAGGGGCTGTGTGTTGGGTCATATGCTCACCATGCAGAGAGAGAGAGGAGAGAGAGGAGAGAGGGGCTGTGTGTTGGGTCATATGCTCACCATGCAGAGAGAGAGAGGAGAGAGAGGAGAGAGGGGCTGTGTGTTGGGTCATATGCTCACCATGCAGAGAGAGAGAGGAGAGAGAGGAGAGAGGGGCTGTGTGTTGGGTCATATGCTCACCATGCAGGGAGAGAGAGGAGAGGGGCTGTGTGTTGGGTCATATGCTCACCATGCAGGGAGAGAGAGGAGAGGGGCTGTGTATTGGGTCATATGCTCACCATGCAGGGAGAGAGAGGAGAGGGGCTGTGTGTTGGGTCATATGCTCACCATGCAGGGAGAGAGAGGAGAGGGGCTGTGTGTTGGGTCATATGCTCACCATGCAGGGAGAGAGAGGAGAGGGGCTGTGTGTTGGGTCATATGCTCACCATGCAGGGAGAGAGAGGAGAGGGGCTGTGTGTTGGGTCATATGCTCACCATGCAGGGAGAGAGAGGAGAGGGGTTGTGTGTTGGGTCATATGCTCACCATGCAGGGAGAGAGAGGAGAGGGGCTGTGTGTTGGGTCATATGCTCACCATGCAGGGAGAGAGAGGAGAGGGGCTGTGTGTTGGGTCATATGCTCACCATGCAGGGAGAGAGAGGAGAGGGGTTGTGTGTTGGGTCATATGCTCACCATGCAGGGAGAGAGAGGAGAGAGGGGTTGTGTGTTGGGTCATATGCTCACCATGCAGGGAGAGAGAGGAGAGGGGTTGTGTGATGGGTCATATGCTCACCATGCAGGGAGAGAGAGGAGAGGGGTTGTGTGATGGGTCATATGCTCACCATGCAGGGAGAGAGAGGAGAGGGGTTGTGTGTTGGGTCATATGCTCACCATGCAGGGAGAGGAGAGAGGGGTTGTGTTGGGTCATATGCTCACCATGCAGGGAGAGAGAGGAGAGGGGTTGTGATGGGTCATATGCTCACCATGCAGGGAGAGAGAGGAGAGAGGGGTTGTGATGGGTCATATGCTCACCATGCAGGGAGAGAGAGGAGAGAGGGGTTGTGTGTTGGGTCATATGCTCACCATGCAGGGAGAGAGAGGAGAGAGGGGTTGTGTGTTGGGTCATATGCTCACCATGCAGGGAGAGAGAGGAGAGGGGTTGTGATGGGTCATATGCTCACCATGCAGGGAGAGAGAGGAGAGAGGGGCTGTGTGTTGGGTCATATGCTCACCATGCAGGGAGAGGAGAGGGGTTGTGATGGGTCATATGCTCACCATGCAGGGAGAGGAGAGGGGTTGTGATGGGTCATATGCTCACCATGCAGGGAGAGAGAGGGGTTGTGATGGGTCATATGCTCACCATGCAGGGAGAGAGAGGAGAGGGGTTGTGATGGGTCATATGCTCACCATGCAGGGAGAGAGAGGGGTTGTGATGGGTCATATGCTCACCATGCAGGGAGAGAGGAGAGAGGGGCTGTGTGTTGGGTCATATGCTCACCATGCAGGGAGAGAGAGGAGAGGGGCTGTGTGATGGGTCATATGCTCACCATGCAGGGAGAGAGAGGAGAGAGAGGTTGTGTGTTGGGTCATATGCTCACCATGCAGGCCTCCATCAGGGCTGTGTGCATCTCATCCGTCTTGTGCTCCTGATCCGCTCCGGCCTCCAGCAGAAACCTCACCATGTCCAGATGACCTGAAGAAGGGAAGCCGTTTCATAGAAATGGACATTTTGTTGTCAGACTCTGAAAGATGTTTTTTTTTGGGGGGGGGGGGGGGCAGGAAACATTTTTAAAAACAAGGTAACACTTGAATACGTGGACAACAAGTGAAGAAGACCTTTGTAGCAGGCGAGTGTGAGGGCGCTCTCCTTGAACTCGTTGGAGTGTGTGTTGATCCCGGCGCCGTACTCCAGCAGAACCCTGGCCACCTCCACGTGGCCCGCACTCGCCCCCTCCATTAGAGGGGTGTGTCCGTTCTCGTTGTGGTCCTCGATGTTGGCCCCCTCCTTTAGGAGAACCTTCACCACATCTACGAACCCCCCAGCACACGCATACGTCAGGGCTGTGTTACCTACAGAGAGAGAGAGACCGTACGTCAGGGCTGTGTTACCTACAGAGAGAGAGAGACCATAAATCAGGGCTGTGTTACCTACAGAGGGAGAGAGAGACCATACGTCAGGGCTGTGTTACCTACAGAGGGAGAGAGACCGTACATCAGGGCTGTGTTACCTACAGAGAGAGAGAGACCGTACGTCAGGGCTGTGTTACCTACAGAGAGAGAGACCGTACGTCAGGGCTGTGTTACCTACAGAGGGAGAGAGACCGTACGTCAGGGCTGTGTTACCTACAGAGAGAGAGAGACCGTACATCAGGGCTGTGTTACCTACAGAGAGAGAGAGACCGTACGTCAGGGCTGTGTTACCTACAGAGGGAGAGAGACCGTACATCAGGGCTGTGTTACCTACAGAGGGAGAGAGACCGTACGTCAGGGCTGTGTTACCTACAGAGAGAGAGAGAGAGACCATACGTCAGGGCTGTGTTACCTACAGAGGGAGAGAGACCTACAGAGGGATGGGGAGAGAGATCTCATACAAGCAGAATTCTAAACACTTTGGTTTGGACAAAAAAATGACAATAAATAACCACGCACACACACACACACACACACGGCAGATGGAAAAGGAGTGTGTATTCGTACCGGTGGAGGACTGTGCGTTGGCGTCAGCCCCGTGGACCAGGAGCAGCTTGACGATGTCCACGTAACCGCCGCTCGCCGCCGCCATCAGGGGAGTGATGTCACCTTTAATCCCCCGGTCCTCCACGTTGGCGTGCATGGCCAGCAGCACCTAACAACCAATCACAGCAGGGGTCGGGGATCAGAGGTCATATAATGTAAATGTATGGTGTAAAGTGTTTGTGGGGTACTCAACCTCATCCTGACCTAACCCCCCAAAGAGACAATTCACCAAAGTTACTAAAATTACTTTTTTATTTTTTGAAAGGATCATTACACACACTGCACTGCTCTCCCTCCCTCACACACACACCAACACTGTTCTACTGTTCCCTCTCACACACTGCGTTCTCTCACACACACTGCACTGCGCTCTCTCTCACACACTGCACTGCGCTCTCTCTCACACACTGCACTGCGCTCTCTCTCACACACTGCACTGCTCTCTCTCTCTCTCTCACACACTGCACTGCTCTCTCTCACACACACTGCACTGCTCTCTCACACACACTGCACTGCTCTCTCACACACACACACACTGCACTGTTCTCTCTCTCACACACACACACTGCACTGTTCTCTCTCTCACACACACACACTGCACTGTTCTCTCACACACACTGCACTGTTCTCTCACACACACCTGTGCGAGTTCATAGTATCCAGCAGAGCAGGCGAGGCAGAGAAGACTCTCTCCTTCCTCAGTGTGTTCGTTGACGCTCCGGCCCTCGTCTAGCAGCTTCCTCACAGCGTTCACGTCTCCGTCCGAACACGCCTCAGCTAGACTCCGGCTGAAATTAACCAGACTGCTACAATTACTGCCCCTGTGACAGCAGAACCTCACACTTCTACTATTATGTTGAAAGAAAAACTACCAGACATATTGATGACACAGGTAACACACTGACTGATTGACATATTGATCACAGAGGTAACACACTGACTGATTGACATATTGATGACAGAGGTAACACACTGACTGATTGACATATTGATGACAGAGGTAACACACTGACTGATTGACATATTGATGACAGAGGTAACACACTGACTGATTGACATATTGATGACAGAGGTAACACACTGACTGATTGACATATTGATGACAGAGGTAACACACTGACTGATTGACATATTGATGACAGAGGTAACACACTGACTGATTGACATATTGATGACAGAGGTAACACACTGACTGATTGACATATTGATGACAGAGGTAACACACTGACTGATTGACATATTGATGACAGAGGTAACACACTGACTGATTGACATATTGATGACAGAGGTAACACACTGACTGATTGACATATTGATGACAGAGGTAACACACTGACTGATTGACATATTGATGACAGAGGTAACACACTGACTGATTGACATATTGATGACAGAGGTAACACACTGACTGATTGACATATTGATGACAGAGGTAACACACTGACTGATTGACATATTGATGACAGAGGTAACACACTGATTGATTGACATATTGATGACAGAGGTAACACACTGACTGATTGACATATTGATGACAGAGGTAACACACTGATTGATTGACATATTGATCACAGAGGTAACACACTGACTGATTGACATATTGATCACAGAGGTAACACACTGACTGATTGACATATTGATGACAGAGGTAACACACTGACTGATTGACATATTGATGACAGAGGTAACACACTGACTGATTGACATATTGATCACAGAGGTAACACACTGACTGATTGACATATTGATCACAGAGGTAACACACTGACTGATTGACATATTGATGACAGAGGTAACACACTGACTGATTGACATATTGATGACAGAGGTAACACACTGACTGATTGACATATTGATGACAGAGGTAACACACTGACTGATTGAAATGCAGGTTTTGCTATATTCAGTGGGTCTCACATACTTGTCAGCCTGGCCAGCGTTGAGTGGGTTTTCTGCTCGTGTATTGATGAATGGATGTGGCCTGTTTGATTCCCTCCGTAAGCCAATCAAACAGGCAACACGTCAGTATAGAGATAAAGTAGAGTCGCAATTCAACGGCTCAGACATATGTGGCAGGGTCTACAGTCCATCACAGACTACAAAGAGGTCTCGGACACCAACGTCTTGCTCCCAGACAAGCTAAACATCCAGATTCACCTGCTTTGAGGAGAACAGTGCCACCGACACTGCCTGCTTCCAAGGACTGTGGGCTCTCCTTCTCCATGGCCGACGTGAGTATGACATTTAAGTGTGTTAACCCTCGCAAGGCTGCAGTCCCAGACGGCATCCCCAGCCGCGTCCTCAGAGCATGCAGACCAGCTGACTGGTGTGTTTATGGACATATTCAATCAATCCTTATCCCAGTCTGCAGTCCCCATATGCTTCAAGAGGGCCACCATTGTTCCTGTATCCAAGGCGGCAAAGGTAACTGAGCTAAATGACTTTCGCCCCGTAGCACTCACTTCTGTCATGAAGTGCTTTGAGAGACTAGTTAAGAACCATATCACCTCCACCCTACCTGACACCCTTAATCCACTCCAATTTGCATACCGCCCCAATAGGTTCACAGAACACTGCAAACTGCCCTAACCCATCTGGACAAAAGGAATGCCTGTTCATTGTCTACAGCTCAGCATTCAACACCATAGTACCCTTCTAACTCGTCATTAAGCTCGAGACCCTGGGCCTCGACCCCGCCCTGTGCAACTGGGTCCTGGACTTCCTGACGGGCTGCTGCCAGGTGGTGAAGGTAGGAAACACCTCCACTTCGCTGATCCACAACATAGGGGCCCCACAAGGGTGCGTTCTGAGCCCTCTCCTGTACACTCATGACTGCGTGGCCATGCACGCCACCAGCTCAATCATCAAGTTTGCAGAAAACACTACAGTGGTAGGATTGTTTACCAACAACGACGAGACGGCCTACAGGGAGGTGGTGAGGGTCCTCGAAGTGTGGTGTCAGGAAACAGCAGAGGGAGCAGCGCCCCTATCCACATTTAAGGGACAGCATTGGAGCAGGTGGATAACTTCAAGTTCCCCGGCGTAAACATCACCGACAGACTGAAGTGTTCCACCCACACAGACAGTGTGGGGTACAAGGTGAAACAGCGCCTCTTCAACCTCAGGAGGCTGATGAAATTTGGCTTGGCACCAAAAACCCTCAAACTTTTACAGATGCACAATCGAGAGCATCCTGTCGGGCTGCATCACCGCCTGGTACGGCAACTGCAGCGACTGCAACCACAGGGCTCTCCAGAGGGTAGTGTGGTCTGCACAACGCATCACCGGGGGCAAACTACCTGCCCTCCAGGACACTTACAGCCCCCGATGTCACAGGAAGGCCATAAAGATCACCAAGGACATAACCACCCGAGCCACTGCCAGTTCACCCCGCTATCATCCAGAAGGCGAGGTCAGTACAGGTGCATCAAAGCAGGGCCTGAGAGACTGAAAAACAGCTTCTATCTCAAGGCCATCATACACACAGGGATGTGATGGCTATGTAACGATGCACCTTAGAGGCTGCTGCCTACACAAACAGACTTGAAATCACTGGCCACTTTAATAATGGAACACTAGTCCCTTTAAGAATGTTTAAATATTTTTGCTTTACTCATCTCATATGTATATAATGTATTCTATTGTACTGTATTTTAGTCAATGCCACGACAACATTGCTCGTCCTAATATTTATAGATTCTTTAATTCCATTCTTTTACTTTTAAGTTTGTGTGTATTGTTGTGAATTGTTAGATATTACCATACTGTTGGAGCTAGAAACACAAGCATTTTGCTACACCCACAATAACATCTGCAGAACATGTGTATGTGACCAATAACATCTGCTAACCATGTGTATGTGACCAATAACATCTGCTAACCATGTGTATGTGACCAATAAACTGATTTGATTTACAGACTGGGGTAGATACATACTTGTCGGCCTGGCCAGCGTTGAGTGTGTTCTCTGCTCTCATGTACTGATTGATAGATGGACTGGGATAGATACATGTCGGCCTGGCCAGCGTTGAGTGTGTTCTCTGCTCTCATGTACTGATTGATAAATGGACTGGGATAGATACATACTTGTCGGCCTGGCCAGCGTTGAGTGTGTTCTCTGCTCTCATGCGCGTCAGGGCAGCAGCCGCCTCGTCCAGGGCACAGCTCACTGACGACGTCAGCCTCCGCAGCACCTCGGGATCTGCGAACGCTTTACCATCCGCAGTTGACAGTTTACCAATGCCTTCCGGGTTAAAGGTCATCACAGGAAACACAGGCATGTGGGGCAAAACCACACCAATGAAGCCAGGCAGTTGGATCGTAGAGGCAAGTCCAGCCACAGCCAATCCATGGTTAGTAGAGGCATTCATAAAGAAACACAGGAAACACAAGGGTTAGATCCAAGTCAGGAATACTGATTTGACAAGCTTGGGTGTGTGTACACTGAGCGTTCAAAACATTAGGAACACCTGCTCTTTCCATGACAGACTGACCAGGTGAAAGCTATGATCGCTTATTGATGTCACTTGTTAAATCCACTTCAACCAGTGTAGATGAAGGGGAGGAGACATGTTAAAGAAGAATACGCCTGGAGACAATTGAGACATGGATTGTGTAACATACTGAGGGTAAATGGACAAGACAAAGAACTGAAGTGCCTTTGAACAGGGTATGGTAGTAGGTGCCCGGTGCACCGGTTTGAGCGTATGGTCCACCACCCAAGTTGACACAACTGTGGGAAGCATTGGAGTCAACATGGACCAGCATCCCTGTGGAACGCTTTCAACGCCTTGTAGAATCCATGCCCAACAAATTGAGCCTGTTCTGATGGCAAAAGGGAATTCAACTCAATATTAGGAAGGCGTTCCTAATGTTTTGTACTAGAGGTCGATTCATTTGGACCGACTTGAAGTTCTCATAACAACCGGTAATTTGCATTTTTGGATGCCGATTACGGCCGATTATACTGCACTCCACGAGGAAACTGCGTGGCAGGCTGACCACCTGTTACGCGAGTGCAGCAAGGAGCCAAGGAAGGTTGCTAGCTAGTATTAAACTTATCTTGTAAAAATAATCAATCTTAACCTAATCACTAGTTAACTACACATGGTTGATGATATTACTAGGTTAACTAGCTTGTCCTGCGTTGCATATATTCAATGCGGTGCCTGTTAATTTACCATCGAATCACAGCCTACTTCGCCAAACGGGTGATGATTTAAACAAAAACACAATCGTTGCATGAATGTACCTAATCATAAACGTCAACGCCTTTTCCCCCATGCTTACGACGCTCTTATGTCAGGACTAACACTGCCTGGGCTAGATAAACTCCGACTTAGATGGGTAAAGATCTGGGTATTGATCTTGATGAGGATCTATGGAGTGACCTATGCAGGGATGGTGTTACATCCACATTGAACTCCAGATACAGACGGATCCAGTTTAATTTCCTCCATCAGCTCTATATCACCCCATCTATACTACACAAGTTCAACCCAGATATCTCCTCCCTATGTTTTTAGATGTGTCTCAGATGAAGGAACATTCCTCCATTCCACTTGGCAGTGTTCAAAACTACACGGTTTCTGGCAGGGGGTATGCGATACCATATCCTCAATTCACGGGGTTGCATTCCATTTAGACCCGGAGGTCTGTCTACTGGGTAACTTTACTAACACCAATCTTAGGCAAAGTCACACTATAACGCGAACAGAATTATTGCTAGCGATTGCCAAGAAATGTATCGCCTTGAAATGGAAATCGGATTCCCCCTGCCAGTTGCAATGTGGCTATCAGAAGTTAATAGTTGTATCCCACTGGAGAAAATCACTTAATGCTTGAAGAATAAGTTAGACATCTTACTGAATTTTGCAACCTTTTGTCGATATGGAGAATCTCCCCATCGTGTCGCGTCGATATGGAGAATCTCCCCATCTCACTGGTCCCCCCCCAAAGCCAATTCCTCCTTTGGTCACCTTTCCTTCCAGTTCTCTGCTGCCACTGACTGGAACTAACTGCAAACATCACTAAATCTCCCTCACTAGCTTTAAGAACCAGCTTTCAGAGCAGCTCACAGATCACTGCACCTGTTCATAGCCCATCTGTATACAGCCCATCTATCTACCTCATCCCCATACTGTATTTATTTATTTTGCTTCTGTTGCACCACAGTATCTCTACTTGCACATCCATCTTTTGCACATCTACCACTCCAGTGTTTAATTGCCATATTGTAATTAGTTCGCCACCATGGCCTATTTATTGCCTTAACTCCCTTATTTGCACTCACTGTATATACACTTTTCACTCTACTGTATTATTGACTGTATGTTTTGTTAATTCCATGTGTAACTCTGTGTTGTTGTGTGTCGAACTGCTATGCTTTATCTTGGCCAGGTCACAGTTGCAAATGAGAACTTGTTCTCAACTAGCTTACCTGGTAAAATAAAGGTGAAATAAATAAATACATCTTTTTTAAATTATGACTTTATATATACACAATTATTATTATTTTACACTCATCCGTTATTGTCATTGTCATATTGTTGTCTAATATCTTTTCATTTTTGTTTTGAATGTTCTTATTTGGAAAATGAAAAAATAAAATATTTTTAAAAACCATCAATGCCTTTCTTAAAATCAATACACAAATATATATTTTTAGAGTCAAGGTTTATGCAACAGTTTGGGCCGCCTGGCTCGTTGCAAACTAATTTGCCAGAATTTTACATAATTATGACATAACATTGGAGGTTGTGCAATGTAACAGCAATATTTAGACTTATGGTTGCTACCCGTTCAATAAAATACAGAACGGTTCTATATTTCACTGAGAGAACAAAAGTTTTCGAAATGATTGTTTCTGGATTTTACCATATTAATGACCAAAGGCTCGTAATTCTGTGTGTTATTATATTATAATGAAGTCTATGATTAGATATTTGATAGAGCAGTCTGAGCGGTGGTAGGCAGCAGCAGGCTCGTAAGCCTTCATTCACACTTCACTGCGTTTGCCAGCAGCTCTTCACAATGCTTGATGCACAGTGCTGTTTACGACATCAAGCCTATCAACTCCTGAGATTAAGCTGGCAATACTAAAATGCCTATTAGAACATTCAATAGTCAAAGGTATATGAAATACAAATGGTATAGAGAGAAATAGTCGACGCGTCATAATTCCTATAATAACTACATCATAAAACGTCTTACCTGGGAATATTGAAGACTCGTGTTAAAAGGAACCACCAGCTTTCATATGTTTTCATGTTCTGAGCAAGGACCTTAAACGTTGCACTTTCACGTTCTTCTCCAACACTGTTTTTTTGCATTAATTAAACCAAATTGAACATGTTTCATTATTTATTTGAGACTAAATAGATGTTTTTTATGTATTATATTAAGTTAAAATAAAAGTGTTAATTCAGTATTGTTGTAATTATATTTTGTACAGTGTATGTGTACATGTTAAAAAGGTCTTCACACGAAGAACAGCTCCACCTTTCCCCCTGAGAGGCTAGGAGGAAATGTAGACATACTGCCTACACCGACTGACCCAGTCCTCACAGATCTAACCCCAAGTGCATGGGGTCTAGTCTAGGCTAAGCTAGGAGTCTAGGCTAAGCTAGGAGTCTAGGCTAAGCTAGGAGTCTAGGCTAAGCTAGGAGTCTAGGCTAAGCTAGGAGTCTAGGCTAAGCTAGGAGTCTAGGCTAAGCTAGGAGTCTAGGCTAAGCTAGGAGTCTAGACTAAGCTAGGAGTCTAGACTAAGACTAAGCTAGGAGTCTAGACTAAGCTAGGAGTCTAGACTAAGCTAGGAGTCTAGACTAAGCTAGGAGTCTAGGCTAAGCTAGGAGTCTAGGCTAAGCTAGGAGTCTAGGCTAAGCTAGGAGTCTAGGCTAAGCTAGGAGTCTAGACTAAGCTAGGAGTCTAGACTAAGACTAAGCTAGGAGTCTAGACTAAGCTAGGAGTCTAGACTAAGCTAGGAGTCTAGACTAAGCTAGGAGTCTAGACTAAGCTAGGAGTCTAGACTAAGATAGGAGTCTAGACTAAGATAGGGGTTAGGGTGCTACCTAAAGGGCTAGGGGGCCAGCTAGCGTCTAGGGCACGGTTGGGTGACTCCAGTCCGAGGGCCTGATTGGTGTCACTTTTTCTCCATCCCTAACAAAACACAGTTGATTAATCAAATGGCGTTCTAAACCGAGGATCATGATTAGGTGATTATTGGAGTCAGGTGTGTTAGCTGGGGCAAAACTGTGGCACCAATCAGGGCCTCAAGGACTGGAATTACCCACCCCTGGTCTAGGGGCTAGCTAGTGGTGAATTATAGATGGGGCCTACAGGGTGGCAGGGAGGGAGAGGACCGAGGACCGAGACGCGGGGAGGGAGAGGACCGAGACGCGGGGAGGGAGAGGACCGAGACGCGGGGAGGGAGAGGACCGAGACGCGGGGAGGGAGAGGACCGAGACGCGGGGAGGGAGAGGACCGAGACGCGGGGAGGGAGAGGACCGAGACGCGGGGAGGGAGAGGACCGAGACGCGGGGAGGGAGAGGACCGAGACGCGGGGAGGGACAGGACCGAGACGCGGGGAGGGAGAGGACCGAGACGCGGGGAGGGAGAGGACCGAGACGCGGGGAGGGAGAGGACCGAGACGCGGGGAGGGAGAGGACCGAGACGCGGGGAGGGAGAGGACCGAGACGCGGGGAGGGAGAGGACCGAGACGCGGGGAGGGAGAGGACCGAGACGCGGGGAGGGACAGGACCGAGACGCGGGGAGGGACAGGACCGAGACGCGGGGAGGGACAGGACCGAGACGCGGGGAGGGAGAGGACCGAGACGCGGGGAGGGAGAGGACCGAGACGCGGGGAGGGAGAGGACCGAGACGCGGGGAGGGACAGGACCGAGACGCGGGGAGGGACAGGACCGAGACGCGGGGAGGGACAGGACCGAGACGCGGGGAGGGACAGGACCGAGACGCGGGGAGGGACAGGACCGAGACGCGGGGGGAGAGGACCGAGACACAGGGAACAAGAAAAAACAGACTGCTTGTTCTGTTAACCTAGACTGAAGGACCTATTTCACAAGGAGCAAGACCCACTTCCCATCCGGGGAGGCCATCCAAGCCAAAATACTGTGTGTGCGTTGACACCAGAGATGTGGGAGAAAGTCAGTCGAAGTTAGAATGATCCCAACTCTCCCCCTGATGTTTGCCTCTAACCTACATTAGTGGAAGTAGAAGTTTCAAGTTGTAGTTGCCACATGCACAAGTACAGTGAAATTGTTAACTTGCAAGCCCTGCACAACAGTGAAGTAAAGACGAAATCACACACAAGCAAAGCTGGAACACAAGACACAGCCATACAGAACGGAGCCATCTTTGCAACAGAAAAGTTTAGAAGTAAAACTGTGTTAGTGGGTGGATCCTGCCAGTCAGTGTTTCCATCACCACTACCCTCTGCTCTGCCTGTGTGACTGAGTCAAACCTTAGCCTACACCTGGCCGTCCGGAGTTCACAACGTTGCCCCAGGCGGGCAGGCAGGCCAAGGGAAGTGGTGAAGGGCTGAGGTCTGGGTGGTTGATAGTTCTATTTCATGTCTAAACAACGTCACATGGGCTTTCGATAACAAGCATTATTAAAAAGAGGCTGTTTTTATTCATCTGGCTTATATTCATCAAAGCCTTCTGTTTAACCAGTGCATCTTGTTCAACACAGTCAGCAACCTAGGGTTCTCAGAAGATTGTTCAGGCTGGTTTGAAAACCACTCACAACATGCCTTCTCTGACGTTACCAACAAATGTACCTCAACCTGCCTGCCCTCCTAACATTCTCATGCTGAATGGGTTAGAGCTAGAGGAGGGCTGTCCATGACACCACCAAAAAATATTGGTCGACCGAGAGTCGTTTGTTCTTTCGAACAACCCATCGGACAACATTTTCTAACTTGTATTTTTCCATATATAGACATCCTATGCATTTTAATAAAATCAACTATATGCACTGAGCGTGTCTGATGCTTTAAGCACACTGTCTGATTAAATCATTAAGAGACAAAAATGACTAGAGGGGAACCGACCGCAATTGATTTGATTGTGCGGGCTTAGACTTGCTGCACGGTTTAAAAAAAAAATGACAGCGAGTGACTCTCTCTCTCCTCCCTGCTGCAGCGACCACCACACAACAGTGTTCATCACCCTGTCTCTCCTCCCTACTGCAGCGACCACCACAGAACAGTGTTCATCACCCTGTCTCTCCTCCCTACTGCAGCGACCACCACAGAACAGTGTTCATCACCCAGTCTCTCCTCCCTGCTGCAGCGACCACCACAGAACAGTGTTCATCACCCAGTCTCTGCTCCCTACTGCAGCGACCACCACAGAACAGTGTTCATCACCCTGTCTCTCCTCCCTACTGCAGCGACCACCACAGAACAGTGTTCATCACCCTGTCTCTCCTCCCTACTGCAGCGACCACCACAGAACAGTGTTCATCACCCTTTCTCTCCTCCCTACTGCAGCGACCACCACAGAACAGTGTTCATCACCCTGTCTCTCCTCCCTACTGCAGCGACCACCACAGAACAGTGTTCATCACCCTGTCTCTCCTCCCTACTGCAGCGACCACCACAGAACAGTGTTCATCACCCTTTCTCTCCTCCCTACTGCAGCGACCACCACAGAACAGTGTTCATCACCCTGTCTCTCCTCCCTACTGCAGCGACCACCACAGAACAGTGTTCATCACCCTGTCTCTCCTCCCTACTGCAGCGACCACCACAGAACAGTGTTCATCACCCTGTCTCTCCTCCCTGCTGCAGCGACCACCACAGAACAGTGTTCATCTCGCTGTCCGTATTGCTGAAGCTGTAACATTATTACAGCCATTTCCGAAATGAAATCTTGTGTTACCGAAATCACTCGTTTCGGAAGAAAACATACCCTCAACTCTCATTATGGGACTCTTACATTAAATGCAGATGACCAATAGGGCTGAACATATAGCATGTCATCACCACATCAATAAATAAGTTATAAACTCTGAACACATGACAGCAAAATGGATGCAGAGGATGTGAGGAATAAAACTCAAAATGGGGGATTGTTTACTGGTTGCTCAGGAGGTAACAGGAGGTGTGGAAGAAATGTGACGAGTTGTAGAAAATAGTGGAGATGAAGAAAAAGGAGAAAGCACTACATGTATATTATGTAGCCAAACAGCTGCTGTGAGATTACAATATCACTTCTCTGACCGTTTGGAACAATGGAAACACTCCAATTATAAGCATACCAGAGTGTTGTAACATTTGAAATAAATATTTTTTTTTAAACCTTTGTGTAATAAAGACTAAAAACATTTGTGCATTCGTGAATTCAATTTCTAAAATGGAACGTTTTTTTGTTTATGGTAATTATTCAAGTGTTGCGTTGTTATTTTATAACTAAAATGCTTGAATGCATTTCAAATCATGACTCGTATGCTGTACGATGACATGAACGGTTGATACAATACCGTAGCTTACATAAGAATTTACATATACAGTGCCTTAGGGAAGAATTCAGAAACAGAGACATTCTCCACATTTTGTTATGTTACAGCCTTATTCTAAAATGTATTAAGTGGCTTAAGCACCCGGGATGCACACACACAGGGAGAGAGGGGTTGTGTGTTGGTCATATGTTCACCATGCAGGGAGAGAGAGGAGAGAGGGGTTGTGTGTTGGGTCATATGTTCATCATGCAGGGAGAGAGAGGCTGTGTGTCGGGTCATATGTTCACCATGCAGGGGGAGAGAGGGGCTGTGTGTCGGGTCATATGTTCATCATGCAGGGAGAGAGAGGCTGTGTGTCGGGTCATATGTTCACCATGCAGGGGGAGAGAGGAGAGAGGGGCTGTGTGTTGGGTCATATGTTCACCATGCAGGGAGAGAGAGGAGAGAGGGGCTGTGTGTTGGGTCATATGTTCACCATGCAGGGAGAGAGAGGAGAGAGGGGCTGTGTGTTGGGTCATATGTTCACCATGCAGGGAGAGAGAGGAGAGAGGGGTTGTGTGTTGGGTCATATGTTCATCATGCCGGGAGGGGAGAGAGAGGAGGGGAGAGAGAGGAGAGATGGGCTGTGTGTTGGTCATATGTTCATCATGCAGGGAGAGAGAGGAGAGAGGGGCTGTGTGTCGTGTCATATGTTCACAATGCAGGGAGAGAGAGAGGAGAGAGGGGCTGTGTGTCGGGTCATATGTTCACCATGCAGGGAGAGAGGGGCTGTGTGTCGTGTCATATGTTCACCATGCAGGGAGAGAGAGAGGCTGTGTGTCGTGTCATATGTTCACCATGCAGGGAGAGAGAGAGAGAGTAGAGAGGGGCTGTATGTCGGGTCATATGTTCACCATGCAGGGAGAGAGAGAGGCTGTGTGTTGGGTCATATGTAAGTACTTTACAGTAATACGACTAAACAAGATGTACTCTAAGGCCTTCAGCTCCATGGTGGTTATAGGAGGCTGCTATACTAAGTCTACTAATGATAACGACATGACTTATTATAATGATGATGATCGTAACAAGGATATGGAGGGTTATATTTATAAATAGAATTTGACAATGTGGAAGTGTAAACAGTAAATAAATGATAAATAACAGCTGAGAGGCTGTTCCAGTGGAACAAACACATGTTCATCCCTTATCAGAGCAGAGAAAAGATTCTAATAAACTGACTTGGTAAAGCAAAAATATCCAACATGTTGGTACTCACTGAATCAGTATTCTATTAAACAAACAGTCAAACAGGCAACAGAAGCAGGATTTGTCTTATTTCTGTAGATATATATGGAATATTTATAAAGCCAGGCACATTTAACAGTTTGGCTATTGATTATAGACTTCATTTAAGTTGGTTTCCCCTCTCCTCACTTTTAAGTCATGAGCTCTTTTCTCCTGCCCTCATTCTGCTGCTGCCTCAACAGCATTGTTCTCTATACCAATATGCTGCTTAACTTGGCACATAGCAACATGGTCTAGGAAAAGACACCATTTCAACAGTGCACTGATGCGTTTCAGAACTGTGGACAGCGACCTCTATCCAACGCGGGAGGAGACGATATTTGCATTAGTGTGGCACCCTTGTGCCTACGTAATATAACCATATAGAATTTCAGTAGCACACAACTTAAGAGTGATGGACTGTACCATTCCCACGGCCTCCACAGCGGATTAGTCCACTCAGACAGGTGAGACACAATGATTATTTATTTTGTTTTTGCCGCTGCTCGACAAAATAAATCTTGGTCGACCAACAGCCCATCAACCTAACAGTCGACTAAATGGGCTCAGCCTTAATGTCGACACCTATAAATATCCTGGTATACGGCTGTACTGGTCACTGTCATTCCATACCCACCTCACCCACCTCCAGGGTAAAGTTACATCCACCGCAGCAAAAACATCCTTCACCCACCCTGCCAAGCACACCCTTGGAACAATGAACACACTGCCAATCCTGGACAACCGCAATGTGGTTTAAAGGCCCCAAAACCTCCCTCAAAAACTAGATGTACTTTACCACACTGCCATGAGCTTTGTTACCAGTGCCCCCTTCAACACTTATCACTGTGACCTTTACAGCCTGGTCAACTGGCTGTTTAGACCCCTCTACCTCTACCCCTCTACCTCGGCATCTCCACTAGCAACCTGCTCTCTGCTAGATGTAGAGCTGGTTATTCCCGTCAGTCATTCCAGTGTTCTGCAGCCAAAAACTGGAATGAGCTGCAAAAGACCATCAAAGCTTTACACATTCATCCCACCACTCCTTCAAAAACATTACCTGATCAATATACACCTGTTGATCATTCAATCTGACACCACACTCCTTCAAAAATATTACCTGATCAATACACACCAGAATATTCAGTCTAAGTTTTCATTTTTGCTGCCTGTTTGGGTTAGAGCAGAAATACCACGTGTTAATGTTTCTCATTAGGGCGGCAGCCTTGGGCTAGTAACCGAAAGGTCTCTGGATCGAATAGACGAGCAGTCAAAGTGGAATATCTGTCGATGTTTCCTTGAGCACTTGAGCACATTTCCTGCTGGGACACCGTACTACTACGGCTGACCCTGTAATACACCTATCAGGTGTATGTGACAAAACACACAGTGGGGCAAAAAAGTATTTAGTCATCCACCAATTGTGCAAGTTCTCCCACTTAAAAAGATGAGGCCTGTAATTTTCATCATAGGTACACTTCAACTATAACAGACATAATGAGCATTTGTTTTCTCCAGAAAATCACATTGTAGGATTTTTAATGAATTTATTTGCAAATGGTGGAAAATAAACATTTGGTCAATAATAAAAGTTTCTCAATACTTTGTTATATACCCTCTGTTGGCAATGACAGAGGTCAAACATTTTCTGTAAGTCTTCACAAGGTTTTCATATACTGTTGCTGGTATTTTGGCCCATTCCTCCATGCAGATCTCCTCTAGAGCAGTGATGTTTTGGGGCTGTTGCTGGGCAACACGGACTTTCAACTCCCTCCAAAGATTTTCTATGGGGTTGAGATCTGGAGACTGGGTAGGCCACTCCAGGACCTTGAAATGCTTCTTACGAAGCCACTCCTTCATTGCCCGGGCGGTGTGTTTGGGATCATTGGATGTCAGAAGGTGAATTCACCAATTTGTAAGTCGCTCTGGATAAGAGCGTCTGCTAAATGACTTAAATGTAAATGTCATGCTGAAAGACCCAGCCACGTTTCATCTTCAATGCCCTTGCTGATGGAAGGAGGTTTTCACTCAAAATCTCACGATACACGGCCCCATTCATTCTTTCCTTTACACGGATCAGACGTCCTGGTCCCTTTGCAGAAAAAAAGCCCCAAAGCATGATGTTTCCACCCCCATGCTTCACAGTAGGTATGGTGTTTTTTGGATGAAACTGTCTTCCAAACACGACGAGTTGAGTTTTTACCAAAAAGTTCTATTTTGGTTTCATCTGACATTCTCCAAATCTTCTTCTGGATCATCCAAATGCTCTCTAGCAAACTTCAGACGGGCCTGGACATGTACTGACTTAAGCAGTCTGGCACTGCAGGATTTGAGTCCCTTGCGGCGTAGTGTGTTACTGATGGTAGGCTTTGTTACTTTGGTCCCAGCTCTCTGCAGGTCATTCACTAGGTCCCCCCGTGTGGTTCTGGGATTTTTGCTCACCGTTCTTGTGATCATTTTGACCCCACGGGGTGAGATCTTGCGTGGAGCCCCAGATCGAGGGAGATTATCAGTGGTCTTGTATGTCTTCCATTTCCTAATAATTGCTCCCACAGTTGATTTCCTCAAACCAAGCTGCTTACCTATTGCAGATTCAGTCTTCCCAGCCTGGTGCAGGTCTACAATTTTGTTTCTGGTGTCCTTTGACAGCTCTTTGGTCGTGGCCATAGTGGAGTTTGGAGTGTGACTGTTTAAGGTTGTGGACAGGTGTCTTTTATACCGATAACAAGTTCAAACAGGTGCCATTAATACAGGTAACGAGTGGAGGACAGAGGAGCCTCTTAAAGAAGAAGTTACAGGTCTGTGAGAGACAGAAATCTTGCTTGTTTGTAGGTGACCAAATACTTATTTTCCACCATCATTTGCAAATAAATTCATTAAAAATACTACAATGTGATTTTCTGGATTCTTTTTTCTCATTTTGTCTGTCATAGTTGAAGTGTACCTATGATGAAAATTACAGGCCTCTCATCTTTTTAAGTGGGAGAACTTGCACAATTGGTGTCTGACTAAATACTTTTTTGCCCCACTGTATGCGTCTTTCTATAAATAATATGTGGCCAATGTGTGAAAAAAAAATGGTTTGAAACAAAAGGACTTTCATGCAGTTCCACATGTATACTTATAGGAATACTATGCTAATTGTCCCTGTACTCCACCGAGGACTATCTGTATTTTAACCAGGGTTCATGCAGAAATTGGCAAGTCAATTTCAAGGACTTTCAGGGACTTTTTCAAACACATTGTAATTTAAGGTCCTCAATGATATACAATGGCATAATTTATATAAGTGTACATTTATGGCCTGAAATAGAATGAGTAAATGTCTGATATTCAAGGTAGGCCTATTCCAGTTCTTAAATTTCTGGGCTCCAAATTCAAGAAGGCTGCTTCAAGCCACTTGTATTGTTTAAACTTGCAGGTCTAACATGAAAAACTAAATGTATTGACATGTTATTTCATTAACGGATCATATTATGAATAAGGACATAAGGCTACGTCATTTTAGTCATTATATGCAAAATAATAAACAGCAAGTGTTGGGTGTTGCGCAATAGTCTATCCGACACAATTGCGCACAGTAGACTTGGTGTCCAATCCGAGGCACAAAGACATGAACACGTTACCTTGATGCTTTCTCTTGAATCGAACAAGACCCTGCTGTAAATCAAGCAGACAGACTATCAACCTCAAATAGCGAGAGATATTCCATCCAACGTGGATCCAGGCAGAGTGTCTTCACCGACTTGACGAAGGAGACACCATAATATTATGGACATTACTCAAGCCCATTTCTTCCAGCACCTGGGCTGTTTTGGCATTGCATATGCTATCACAACAGATGCTCCCCACTTCACTGTCACTTGGAAAATTCCTTCCTGGATCGGATGTATGAAAATATCACAGAGTAGCTAAAAATCCGACGGACACCAAATGCACATCCAACAAGTACTTTGCATAATTATTGAAGTACCACATTAATGACAGTATCGATCAAGGTAATGTGACTTCCGGTTTTACGACCCACCAGGTGAATCCAGTAGCATTAATGTTTTAGAATCCAGTAGCATTAATGTTTTAGAATCCAGTAGCATTAATGTTTTAGAATCCAGTAGCATTAATGTTTTAGAATCCAGTAGCATTAATGTTTTACCGCCCACCAGGTGAATCCAGTAGCATTAATGTTTTAGAATCCAGTAGTATTAATGTTTTACCACCCACCAGGTGAATCCAGTAGCATTAATGTTTTACCACCCATCAGGTGAATCCAGTAGCATTAATGTTTTACCGCCCACCCGGGTGAATCCAGTAGCATTAATGTTTTAGAATCCAGTAGCATTAATGTTTTACCACCCATCAGGTGAATCCAGTAGCATTAATGTTTTACCACCCACCAGGTGAATCCAGCAGCATTAATGTTTTAGAATCCAGTAGCATTAATGTTTTACCACCCATCAGGTGAATCCAGTAGCATTAATGTTTTACCACCCACCAGGTGAATCCAGTAGCATTAATGTTTTAGAATCCAGTAGCATTAATGTTTTACCACCCATCAGGTAAATCCAGTAGCATTGTTTTACCAACCATCAGGTGAATCCAGTAGCATTAATGTTTTACCACCCACCAGGTGAATCCAGTAGCATTAATGTTTTACCACCCACCAGATGAATCCAGTAGCATTAATGTTTTACCACCCACCAGGTGAATCCAGTAGCATTAATGTTTTACCACCCACCAGGTGAATCCAGCAGCATTAATGTTTTAGAATCCAGTAGCATTAATGTTTTACCACCCACCAGGTGAATCCAGTAGCATTAATGTTATACCACCCACCAGGTGAATCCAGTAGTAATGTTTTAGAATCCAGTAGCATTAATGTTTTACCGCCCACCAGGTGAATCCAGTAGCATTAATGTTTTACCACCCACCAGGTGAATCCAGTAGCATGTGTTAGACTTCTAGAGTAGTGAATATGTATGTAGAGATGACATTTTCCACATCATTTAGTGGCAACATTTCAGTATAGGTGGTCATGTCCTGTGTAAGTGGCTGTGATCTGTTAAGAATTCCATTGTTACTGTGATACCCGTTTAATTACATTTAATAGTGTCATCCATGCACTGTTGCCTTGTTCTCTTCATCCACTGTATGGCCCAGTTTCTCCTGACCCTGTGGGGTCCATCTTTGTACTTGCACACTTGATTCAATTGACCAAATCATCACCAAACTTCTGACTGGAGTCGAGTGCGTTGGATGCGGGGGCAGTGATGTGCCACCTCGGGTCCCCGGGGACAGGACTGGGGTCATAGGCCAAACGGTGTTTGATTCCATTGTTATCTTAACACCTATTTTATTAATTGCATTTCATTTTCTCTTGTGTATTTATTTTCTGTCATAATTTTTTTTGTTTGACACCTTGGTGTGGGGTGGTTGGGGGGGGATAAAGGACTGGGGATGTTGTATTGCTGTCAATGTCAAATCAAAAATGTTTTTAGTCAGATGCACAGAATACAACATTTCACCTTGCAGTGAAATGCTTACTTACGAGCCACTTAACCAACAATGTAGTTTCAAAAAATACAGATAAGAAAAAAAGATAAAAGTAACAAGTAATGAAAGAATAGCTGTAAAAAAAAATATATATTTTTATACATATATACACACACACACACACACACACACACACACACACACACATATACACACACAGGGGGGTGCCAGTACAGAGTTAATGTGCAGGGGCACCGGTTAGATGAGGTAGTATGTACATGTAGGGAAAGTGACTGTGCATAGATGACAACAGAGAGTGGCAGTGGTGTGGAGGGGAGGCAATGTGAATAGTCTGGATAGACATTTGACAAGATGTTCAGCAGTCTTATGGCTTGAGGGTAGAAGCTGTTAAGAAGCCTCTTGGACCAAGACTTGCTCCGGTACCTCTTGCCATGCGGTAGCAGAGAGAGCGGTCTATGACCAGGGTGGCTGGAGTATTACAATTTTTACGGCCTTCCTCTGACACCGCCTGATAGAGGTCCTGGATGGCAGGAGGCTTGGCCCCATGTACTGGTCGTACGCACTACCATCTGTAGCGCCTTACAGTCAGATGCCGAGCAGCACCATACCAGGCAGTGATGCAACCCGTCAGATGGTGCAGAGTTAGAAGCATTTGAGGATCTGAGGACCCATGCCAAATCTTTTCAGTCTCCTGAGGGGGAATAGGTTTTGTCGCACCCGCTTTATGACTGTCTTGGTGTGCTTGGACCATGTTAGTTTGTTGGTGATGTGGACACAAAGGAACTTGACGCTCTCAACCTGCTCCACTGCAGCCCTTCGATGAGAATGGGGACGTGCTCTATGTTTTTCCTGTAGTCCACAATAATCTCCTTTGTCTTGATCACGTTGAGGGAGAGGTTGTTGTCCTGGCACCACACGGCCAGGTTTCTGACGACCTCCCTATAGTCTGTCTCGTTGTCGTCGGTGATCCGGCCTACCACTGTTGTGTCATCTGCAAATGTAATGGTGTTGGAGTCGTGCGTGGCCACGCAGTCATGAGGGAACAGGGAGTGCGGAAAGGGACTGAGCACACACCGCTGAGGGGCCCCTGTGTTGAGGGTCAACGTGGCGGATGTGTTGTTACCTACCCTTACCACCTGGGGGCAGCCCGTCAGGAAGTCCAGGATCCAGTTGCAGAGGGAGGTATTTTGTCTCAGGGTCCTTAGCTTATTGATGAGCTTTGAGGGCACTATGGTTTTGAACGCTGAGCTGTAGTCAATGAATAGCATTCTCACATAGGTGCTCCTTTTGCCCAGGTGAGAAAGGGCAGTGTGGAGTGCAATAGAGACTGCATCATCTGTGGATCTGTTGGGGTGGTACGCAAATTGGAGTGGGTCTAGGGTTTCTGGGATGATGGTGTTGATGTGAGCCATGACCAGCCTTTCTAAGCACTTCATGGTTACAGACGTCAGTGCTACAGGTCAGAAGTAATTTAGGCAGGTTACCTTAGTATTCTTGGGCTCAGGCACTATGGTGGTCTGCTTGAAACATGTTGGTATTACAGACTCGGACAGGGAGAGGTTGAAAATGTCAGTGAAGGCACTTGCCAGCTGGTCAGCACATGCTCTGAGTACATGTCCTGGTAATCCGTCAGGCCCTGCAGCTTTGTGAATATTAACCTGTTTAAAGGTCTTACTCACGACTGAGGAGAGTGTGATCACAGTCTTTGGTTACAGCTGGTGCTCTCATGCCTGTTTCAGTGTTACTTGCCTCGAGGCGAGCATAGAAGTAGTTTAGCTCGACCGGTAGGCCTGTGTCACTGGGCAGCTCTCGGCTGTGCTTCCCTTTGTAGTCTGTAATAGTTTGCAAGCCCTGCCATATCCGACGAGTGTCAGAGCCGGTGTAGTACGATTCAGTCTTAGTCCTGTATTGAAGCTTTGACTGTTTGATGATTCGTCAGAGGACATAGCGGGATTTGTTGTTATAAGCTTCCGGGTTAGAGTCTCGCTCCTTGAAAGCAGCAGCTCTAGCCATTAGCTCAGTGTGGATGCTGCCTGTAATCCATGTCTTCTGGTTGGGGTATGTACGTACAGTTACTGTGGGGAGAACGTCCTTGATGCACTTATTGATGAAGCCAATGACAGATGTGGTGTACTCCTCATGCCAGTGGAGGAATCACAGAACATATTCCAGTCTGTGCTAGCAGAACAGTCCTGTAGCTTAGCATCTGCTTCATCTGACCACTTTTTTTAATTGATCTAGTCACTGGTGCTTCCTGCTTTAATTTTTGCTTATAGGCAGGAATCAGGAGAATGGAATTATGCCGAATTATGGTCAGATTTGCCAAATGGAGGGCGAGGGAGAGCTTTGTATGAGTCTCTGTGTGTGGAGTACAGGTGGTCCAGAGTTCTTTGCCCTCTGCTGATAGGAATTTGGTAAAACTGACGTAAGTTAACCTGCATTTAAGTCCCCGGCTACTTGGAGCACCGCCTCTGGGTGAGCTTTTTCTTCTTTGTTTTTGGCCGAATACAGATTTTTCAATGCCATCTTCGTGCCAACCTCTGACTGTGGCTGGATATGTAAACAGCTACAATGAAGCTTATCATGAGAAGCTCTTAGATATCGTGCACCAGTTGTTGTTTACAAAAATACATAGATCTTATCTTAACAGACGCCGCTGTTCTATCCTGCCGATACATCGTATAACCAGCCAGCTGTTTGCTGATATTGTTGTCGTTGAGCCACGACTGTGAAGCATAAGATGTTACAGTTTTTAATGTCCAGCTGGTAGTTTAATCATTCCCAATAACTCGTCCATTTTATTGTCCACAGATTGCATGTTATCAAGCAGAATTGAGGGGCGTGGGGGTTTATTCGAGCGCCTCCAACTTCTCAGAAGGTATCCCGCCCTCTCTTTCTCTGCCTCCTCTTCACGCAGATGACTGGGGTCGGGGGAGAGAGCCGTATATCCTCCGCCTCGGGCTCGTCAGAGTCGAGAAGAAAAAGGATTCTGCTAGTCCATGGTGAGTAATTGCGGTCCTGATGTCTAGAAGATCTTTTGGGTCATAAGAGACGGTAGCGGCAACATTATGTACAAAAACTGTAAAAAAAAGAATAATATTTTTTTTAAAGTTACAAACAACGCAAATTAACACAATCAGTTGGGGGCACGTAAAACCTCTGGCTTCTGCTCCGGCGCCATCTTACACACAACATCTTTCCACACAACATCTCTATGTTCTCAAACTTACAAATTAACTATTAAAGTATCTATATATAGTGCATTCAGAAAGAATTCAGACCCTTTTACTTTCTCCACAATGTGTTACGTTACAGCCTTATTCTAAAATTAACCAAGTTATTTTTCCCCCTCAATCTGAACACAACACTTCATAATTACAAATAAAACCTGTTTGCAGAAATTTTTACAAATGTATAAAATAAAAAAACTGAAATACCACATTTACACAAGTTCAGACCCTTTACTCAGTACTTTGTTGAAGCACGTGTGGCAGTGGTTGCAGCCTCGGGTCTTCTTGGGTATGAAGCTACAAGCTTGGCACACCTGGAATTGGAGCGTTTTTCCCCAGTCTTTTCTCCAGATCCTCTCAAGCTCTTTCAGGTTAGATGGGGAGCGTCGCTGTACAGCTATTTCCAGGTCTCTCCAGAGATGTTCGATAAGGTTCAAGTGCAGGCTCTGGCTGGGCCACTCAAGGACATTCAGAGACTTGTCCCAAAGCCACTCATGTGTTGTCTTGGCTGTGTGCTTAGGGTCATTGTACTGTTGGAAGACGAACCGTCGCCCCAGTCGGAGGTCCTGAGCGTTCTAGAGCAGGTTTTCATCAAGGATCTCTGTACTTTGCTCCATTCATATTTCCCTCGATCCTGACTAGTCTCCCAGTCCCTGCCACTGAAAACCATCCCCACAGCATAACGCTGCCAACACCACGAGTCACTGTAGGGATGGTGCCAGGTTTCCTCCAGACGTGACACTTGCGATTCAGGCTAAATATTTTTTATTTTTTTTAAGGGGCGAATCAGCTTTAATATTTCAGAAAGATTGTTGCTTCCATCAATGAAATAGTCTTCATCACTTCAAATCCCCCCTATATTTTTTGGGAAGAGACAACTTTTTTAAATTTATTTATTTAGAAAATACCTTTATTATTCTCCGCAAACCCAACCACCCCTCCCCAAATTAGAGTAAACTGATACAATAACTCAGGAGAGCCTGCACTTGAACCTTATCGAACATCTCTGGAGAGACCTGGAAATAGCTGTGCAGCGACGCACGAGTTAATACATAAATCTACTTTACAATAGTTATATTTTGTTTGTTTTTAGTCCTTCCTCCATTTCTGAACTGTTCTATTATAGCTTCTATAGACTGTAAATTAAAACATAATTGCTAAAATAATTATTGTATTATTGACTGAATATGACTTTTCAAAATCACTCAGTATTGCTATCTGCAGTGTTAGTTCTAGGTAAATTATGCAATTATTCAGCCATTCCTAGGCCTGTGACAAAAACGAGCTACATATGGCCAATACCAAAATAAATGATCTAATGACTGCCTCCTCACAGCAAAATCTGGAGAGCTGGGAAGATTATATATATAACACGGGGATACATTCTATTGGTTGCAAGAAATTTGTTTAATAATTTTAAAAAATTAAATTTGAAGTTTTGAATCCAGCGTTGTTTTGCGTGTCAATTGATAAACCTTGTGCCATGGAATAGGAAAATGGAAAATCTTTTCAACTATTTTCCAATTCAAAGAGCACATTTTTGGTAATTAAATTGGTATAGGGTTTTATTCATCACAATTTTATTTATCCATTTACGGTCTTTAATGCAGAGCCGACAGACAAGTTCAATCTTGGTGTTATCAAATCAAATGTAGTTATATAGCCTTTCTTACATCAGCTGATATCTCAAAGTGCTGTACAGAAACCCAACCTAAAACCCCAAACGACAAGCAATGCAGGTGTAGAAGCACCAGAGAATTTTATTTCTCATTGTCAGAGTCCTCTAACTCCAAGCGGAGAGTCATGTGCCTTTTACTGAGGAGTGGCTTCCGTCTGGCCATTCAACCATAAAGGTCTGATTGGTGGAGTGCTGCAGAGATGGTTGTCCTTCTGGAAGATTCTCCCATCTCCACAGAGGAACTCTGGAGCACTGTCAGAGTGACCATCGGGTTCTTGGTCACCTCCGTGACCAAGGCCCTTCTCCCCTACCAAATTTGGTCCGGGCATCCAGCTCTAGGATGAGTCTTGGTGATTCCAAACTTCTTCCATGAAAGAACGATGGAGGCCACTGTTCTTGGGCCCTTCAATGCGGCAGAATATTTTTTATACCCTACCGCAGATCTGTGCCTCGACACAATCCTGTCTCGGAGCTCTACTAAAAATTCCTTCGACATCATGGCTTGGTTTTTACCTTATATAAACAGGTGTGTGCCTTTCCAAATCATGTCCAATCAACTGAATTGACGACAGGTTTCTACAACTTCATTGGAATCCACATCTCAAGGACGATAAATGGAAACAAGATGCACCTGAGCTCAATTTTGAGTCTCATAGCAAAGGGTCTGAGTACTCAGGTAAATAAGGTAACCATATATATATATATATATCATACACACACCACACGCAAACATTTCTAAAAAAAAGGTTTTTGCTTCGTCATAATGGGATAGTCTCTAGATTGATAACAACATGTTTTTATATAATACATTAACCAGCATTTTGTTACGTTACGGCCTTGTCTTGCCATAATATGGACTTGGTCTTTTACTAATCTTCTGTATACCACCCATACCTTGTCACAACACAACTGATTGGCTCAAACGCATTAAGGAAAGGAATTCCACAAATTAACCAGGTACACCTGTTAATTGAACTGCATTTCAGGTGACTACCTCATGAAGCTGGTTGAGAGAATGCCAAGAGAGTGCATAGTTGTCATCAAGGCAAAGGGTGGCTACTTTGAAGAATCTGAAATATATTTGGATTTGTTTAATTAAAACTTTTTTTGGTTACTACATGATTCCATATGTGGTATTTCATAGTTTGTCTTCACTATTATTCTACAATGTAGAAAAGTATAATAGAAAAAACCCATGGAATGAGTAGCTGTCCAAACTTGACTGATAATGTACAACACATACACACACATATATATATATATTTTTTTAATGCATTCACATGTATTATTTTGGATTTTTGTGCCCATGAAAACTTTTAACCCCATAACAGAGACAAAATGTTAGGTAGTTCTCAGAATTTCCGTGTCTCTATATAAATAAAACTGACAGCTAGTTCTTTCAGAAAGGATTTCCTTGAACACCACAACGCTTTATTATTTGGGACAAAAAGTTAATTTCTTGGCCAAATGTTTTGCAGTATTAGTTAAGTGCCTTGTATACAGAATGCATGTTTTAGAATATGTTTATTCTGTACAGGCTACCATCTTTTCACTCTGTCATTTAGGTTAGTATTGTGGAGTACCTACAATGTTGATCCATCCTAATTTCTCTCATATCACAGCCGTTCAATGCTCTAACCATTTTAAAATCATCATTGGCCTCATGGTGAAATCTCTGAGCAGTTTCCTTCCTCTCCTTACATGGCTGTATTGGTGGGGTCGACATTCAAAAATTAGGTTAACCACTATTATTGAACACGGACCGAGTCTAAGCAACTTGTGACTTGTTAAGCACATTTTTACTCCTGAACTTATTTAGGCTTGTCATAACAAAGGGGTTTTAAATACTTATTCACTCAAGACATTTCAGCGTTTCATGTTTTATTCATTTCTCAAATGTTCTATAAACAGAATTCCACTTTGACATGGGGTAATGTGTTTAGATCAGTGAAACAGAATTCCACTGACATGATGGGGTAATGTGTTTAGATCAGTGAAACATAATTCCACTGACATGATGGGGTAATGTGTTTAGATCAGTGAAACATAATTCCACTGACATGATGGGGTAATGTGTTTAGATCAGTGAAACAGAATTCCACTTTGACATGGGGTAATGTGTATAGATCAGTGAAACATAATTCCACTTTGACATGGGGTAATGTGTTTAGATCAGTGAAACAGAATTCCACTTTGACATGATGGGGTAATGTGTATAGATCAGTGAAACATAATTCCACTTTGACATGATGGGGTAATGTGTTTAGATCAGTGAAACAGAATTCCACTTTGACATGATGGGGTAATGTGTTTAGATCAGTGAAACAGAATTCCACTTTGACATGATGGGGTAATGTGTTTAGATCAGTGAAACAGAATTCCACTTTGACATGATGGGGTAATGTGTTTAGATCAGTGAAACAGAATTCCACTTTGACATGGTGGGGTAATGTGTTTAGATCAGTGAAACAGAATTCCACTGACATGATGGGGTAATGTGTATAGATCAGTGAAACATAATTCCACTGACATGATGGGGTAATGTGTTTAGATCAGTGAAACATAATTCCACTGACATGATGGGGTAATGTGTTTAGATCAGTGAAACAGAATTCCACTGACATGATGGGGTAATGTGTTTAGATCAGTGAAACAGAATTCCACTGACATGATGGGGTAATGTGTTTAGATCAGTGAAACAGAATTCCACTGACATGATGGGGTAATGTGTTTAGATCAGTGAAACAGAATTCCACTGACATGATGGGGTAATGTGTATAGATCAGTGAAACATAATTCCACTGACATGATGGGGTAATGTGTATAGATCAGTGAAACAGAATTCCACTGACATGATGGGGTAATGTGTTTAGATCAGTGAAACAGAATTCCACTGACATGATGGGGTAATGTGTTTAGATCAGTGAAACATAATTCCACTTTGACATGATGGGGTAATGGGGTAATCCACATGTTAATCTATTTTAAAATTCAGGCTGTAACATGTGGAAAAAGTAGAAGGGGTGTAAAAATGAAAAAAAAATGTAATTATGTGTTTGATGAACCTTCTCTGTATATAGTGCGTTATGTTTAGTGCTATTGTGTGTTCCGTTATACCTCTTGGCCAGGTCGTCATTGTAAATGAGAATAGGTTCTCAATTGACTTGATTAAATAAAGGTGAAATAAATAATTAAGGCAGCACAGAAACTTTGTCCGAAATGGCAGCCTATTCCCTATATAGTACCATACTTTTGATTAAGACCCATGGGCCTCTGGGATAGGGAATAGGATGACGTTAAGGATGCGGCCTGTGTGTGAGAGAATGAAGACAACATTGACGTTTTCCTGTCATATGCATTTTCTGTTGATATTTATGCGGAACCAAAATATTTTTACAGTAACATTTACATTCTTGAATACTGTGTTACTGTAAAACCTAGAAACACACCCATGTCCAAATAACACACACAGAGAATGTTTACCCATAAGCACCTGCTCTAACACTACAACACTGAAGAGCCGGACACAGGTAGGCTATGCGCGCGCACACATACATTAGAAACATCTCTTCCTGGCTTCCCAACACGCTGACGTTCCCCTGTTTGAAATGCCTCCTTCCTTCCCCAGAAGTAATCAGTGATGGTCAGATGACGGGTGAAAGCTATACTGTGTTCGATGCAGACAACCACATGTTCACTTCAACAAATCAAGCAGAACTGCAACAGACAAGACGGCAGGTTTGGGGGCGGTACTAGATGGGGAGGGTTGGGGTCTGGTAGGGTAGAATGGGGTTGCTGGTGGGGTCCTTTCAGGTCAAGTAGGGTTGGATGGAATTGGTTTGGATGGGGGAACTAGGCCGAAGTCCTAGGGTGAGATGAGTTTGAATTGAGTTCAATTAAATAGAGGCAGGTTAGGGAAAGGGCTGAACCGTGGGATCAGGCACAGTTGGGTTCTGAACGACAGCGGCCAGGGTTAGGGCCCAGTGATGGATTCAGGCTCGTACCTGCAGTCTCAAGCAGTGCCTTGAAGGCAGGCCCGTGTCTAGGTGAGGGGTTAGAGGTGAGGGTTTAGAGCGCGTACCTGCAGCCTCTAGCAGGGCCTCGAGGCGGGCCTGTGTCTCTGGGTCGACAGTGCGGAGGTCCACTCCGTCTGTGGCGCTGGACAAAAGCAGCTCCGAGGCCGTCTTCATGATGGGGTTCTCCAAGTCCTCCTGGTCCAAGATAAATGACTCCACCTGGGGTAAGAAGAAGAGGGAGAGAGACATGTGTAAGCAACGCATAACATATAAAAGCACATAACAGCAGAAGGGGAAATCTCACTTGATGTTGCATCTTGATCTGCAGCCAACCCCCAAAATGTGTAATATTACATTGCTTGAAAATCTGTATCCATAGGTCTTATTCAACTCTGTCCATCAACAACTGTGACTGGAGTCATGTAATGTAAACGAGCACAGTTCTTCAGGTTGACTGGTGTCCTGCACATATCCACTCTTATTTACATGACGGGATGTTTTTCTCCAACACACCACCTCTTCATGAGTGAGTGAAAACATCAGATAACCAACTGCAGCTGAAACGGATTGACCGTGGCGTGTTGCGGGTAGAAAGGATCGGTCATCTACTCTGGACAATTGACCAATCAAATGAGGGGTGTGGTTCCATGTTTCTAACATTTACTAGATAATTATGTCAGAGATTTTTATTGTTTATAAAAAAGGGGAGGTTCAGTTACATCTCACCATTTTGGTCCAAAGTTGTGTCTGTATGAGACGTAAGGCATCCGCATGCTTCCCATCCGGAACAGTTACACAACATATTAGGAGCACATTGTGAAGTGTGAAGTTGTTAGTTGGTCTTCTGCAAGGTTTTTTTTGTTGGCCCAAGTCGGTAGTCGAAGTGTACGTCCCTTCGCCGGTGATTGGTCAACAGTAGGGATTCTTCAATTAATTGTTTGTCATTCAATGAGAGACTAATCATTTTCATGTACATTTTTTCACTTGGGAAACACTGAACCAAACATCTTAGTTAGATGTAAAATTGTGCAATTAAGATCACCTCAGCAAAAAAGTCAATTAATGAAAGATTTTAACTATCGTAGATTCATTCAGACGATTTTGAGGAAGTGTATGAGTCACTTTGACATCTCAAAATGGACAAACAGTACGATTGCTGCTTTCTCGTTTTTTAAGGGAGAATGCGAGCCCTCGTTCCTAGCATACTCGCCAGCCGAACTGAAGCATGCGGAAGGCTTTAGTCCGAGCCTCAAGTTTTCCCTGAACGTGTGTATAGGTCACGTTCATGTTTCCCCTGAACGTGTGACCTGACCTGAACTATGGGACAGCTAGAAGGCAGGGACAGTGAAAACAAAACCTCCCTCTGTCATTTCTCAAGGAGTCCCTGTCCAATATGTAGGTCTCAGGCCTGCGTTGGTTTTTTCCACTTGTTGACCTAGACATTAGGCACTCTGTACACACCCAGGTGTCTCTTAGGGTCTGATTCCCTCCCTCCACCCGTAGCCTCTGGGGCAGCAATGCAGCCTGACACACTCATTGGCCCAGAGGCCTGATTAATGACACGGTCTGGGCATTGAGGAAGATTCCGCCAAGCCAAGGCTTCAGATAGATAAACCACTGAGCCTTATTTGAGGAAAAAGAAACAAAGATTCTTAAAAAAGGTATGCACACACTGTGCTGTGACGCTCTTTAGATCAGGGATGGACAACTAATGTCCTCAGGGGCCTGATTAGTGGCACACTTTTGTCCCAGCCCCAGCTAACATACCTGGCTCCAATAATCAACTAATTATAATTGTCAGTTTAGAATGAAAATATACTGAACAAAAACCATGAACGCAACATCTAAAGTGTTGGTCCCATGTTTCATGAGATGAAATTAAAGATTGCAGAAATGTCTCAAATTTTGTGCACAAATGTGTTTACATCCATGTTAGTGAGCATTTCTCCTTTGCTGAGATAATCCATCCAGCTGACAAGTGTGGCATATCAAGAAGTTGATTAAACAGCATGATCAATACACAGGTGCACCTTGTGCTGGGGATTATAAAAGGCCACTAAAAAGTGCAGTTGTGTCACGCAATACAATGCCACAGATTTCTCAAGTTGAGGGGGTGTACAATTGGCATGCTGACTGCAGGAATGTCCACCAGAGCTGTTGCCAGAGAAAAGGATGTTAATTTCTCTACCATAAGCCACCTCAAACTTTAATCTTTTAGAATTTGGCAGTATATCCAACCGGCCTCACAACCGCAGAACACGTGTGGTGCGGCAGGTAGCCTAGTGGTTAGAGCGTTGGGCCAGTAACCGAAAGGTTGCTAGATCGAATCCCAGAGCTGACAACAATCTGTCGTTCTGCCCCTGAACAAGGCAGTTAACCCAGGCCATCATTGAAAATAAGAATTTGTTCTTAACTGACTTGCCTAATTAAATAAAAAATAATACATTAAAAATAATTTCCTCATAAAAACTGTACCTCAGTAAAATCATTGAAATTATTGCATGTTTATTTTTGTTCATTAGAGACTCCAGAGCACGTGAGTGGAGTGAAGTGAGGAGCGAAGCAAGCCCACTTTGACTGGAGCGCAGAATGAGTTCCCGAAAGTTACCAATTTCACTCCAGCATCGCTTCAGTGGCACTCACTTCATGAGCTCAGGGCATGCATGGCCCAGCATGCATTTGTAGGTTACTTGTGTGCTGCTAAAGCCCCTTGCTTTAGCTACGTTCATGGAGTTCGCTAAATATTTTCATACAGAAACTGAAAACACATAGGTGCAAAATCAAGGTGACTTAAAAGGATGAGGACCAAGAGCAAGACAGGGTGTGCAGTGATGTAGTCTCTACAACTAAAGAATCATTGTGGAATCTGAAGAGACACGTATCCCGAAAGCATGATAGTGTACTATGTGCACATGCTAACAGGAAGGAACGAAGTGGGTAGCTAGCTGTGTCATTCTAGCAAACTATTTATAAACAACAACAAAATCTGATATCTTAAAAGTTTGGTTCATTTTTTCCATTTAGCTATAAAATAGGCTATGATTGATTTTGACCCAATAGGCCTGACATATTTGTTCTTCCAAGGAGCTTTCATAGGTTTTTAGGCAAAATAACTATTGGCCTACCTATTAGTGCGGTCCCCAACTAAAGAAAATATTGGTCGAGTGAAAGTTCTTTCGACCAAATCGATTGGGCGAAATGTTTAAACATCCTTTTCCATACATAGACACACCATATGTTTTAATTAAATCAACTAATAATAAATAAACAAATCAACTAATAATAAATAAACAAATCAACTAATAACAAATCAACTAATAACAAATCAACTAATAACAAAACTAATAACAAACCAACCAACCAACCAACCAACCAATAAACCAATAAATCAATAAATATATACGTTCAAAAGTTTGGCGTCACTACTGGCAGCTTCATTAAATAGTAGCCGCAAAACACCAGCCTCAAAAGTGAAGAGGCGACTCCGGGATGCTGGCCTTCTAGGCAGTTACAAAGAAAAAGCCACATCTCAGACTGGTCAATAAAAATTAAAAATTAAGATGGGAAAAAGAACAGACACTAGACAGAAGAACTCTGCCTGAAAGGCCAGCATCATGGAGTCGCCTCGTCACTGTTGACCTTGAGGCTAGTTTTCGGCTACTATTTAATGAAGCTGCCAGTTGAGGACTTGTGAGACATCTGTCTAGTTTGAATAACAATGTCATGTACTTGTCCTCTTGCTCAGTTGTGCACCGGGGCCACCCCTCTTTCTGTTTTCGTTAGAGCCAGTTTGCTCTGTTCTGTGAAGGGAGTAGTACACAGTGTTGTACGAGAGATTCAGTTTCTTGGCAATTTCTCACATGGAATAGCCTTCATTTCTCAGAACAAGAATAGACTGACGAGTTTCAAAAGGAAGGTCTTTGTTTCTGGCCATTTTGAGCCTGTAATCGAACCAACAAATGCTGATGCTCCAGATATTCAGCTTGTCTAAAGGACAGGAGTGATGGTTGCTGCACACATGTCGATATTCCATTTATTTATTTATTTATTTTATATTTATATATTTATATATATATATATATATATATATATATTTAAAAATCGGCCATTTCCAGCTACAATAGTCATTAACAACTTCTACAATGTATTTCTGATCAATTTCATGTTATTTGAAAATGGACAAAATTTACTTTTTTTTTATTCAACAACAAGGCCATTTCTAAGTGACCCCAAACATTTGAACGGTAGTGTATATTCATTGAGCTGGTCTAATGCTATAAGCGCACTATTTCATGAATTAAGCCACAAATGACTCGAGGTAGCCGGAGCTCAAGATAACCAGAAGAAAGAAATACTTGACCATCCTTCTCCCGCTCCTCCTGGATTTCACAGATTCGGACAGTAACACAAGGAGAAGGCAAACTTTCTCATGTGGAACGCCAATTTATATCTTACCATTTCTACCGATCTGCCTGCCAGTTACGGTTTTCATATGCACATTTTTAATTATAATAACGTCTTATAAAAATGGCCAATAAAGCCAACAAATAAAAAACATTGCAGCCTGCAGGAAGAAAATATCCTGATAAATATCCTATACATCATGTTGACTTATCATGGCCTGTCTGCAATGAACTTGAAACATTGTATCAAATGGGGTCCAGCCAGAAGCTCCTGCAGGCTAACTTGCAACACTGTATAAAATATTCTGGGCCTTCAGTTTCCTGGCTGCCAGCAAGCTCAGGACAGACACAGCTGTAGGCTATTTGCACAAGGGATAAGAAGTAATCAGGTAGGCCTATTTTATGACGTTTCCACTGGATCAGAGCATGACGTTTTTCCCCTTATACGCTGAGTGGTTATTGAAAGGGAGAGGGCTGGAAAGATTTTTCAAATACATTGAGGAACGAACTATTGTCATTCTCAGTGGATGTAAAAACAGACATTTGCTTGCTGTTCGAGGTGAAGAAAACATTACTGTGAGAGGATGCACAGCTCATTAGAGGAACGTGAAGCTAAATCAGAAAAACTATCAGGTCCCCAAATGGGCACATATATAGTGCATCTGGAAAGTATTCAGACCCCTTCCCTTTTTCCACATTGTGTTACGTTACAGCCTTATTCTAAAATGGATTAAGCCACTCCTCAGCAGCAGGAACTGGGAGACTTGTCAGGATCGAGGGAACGATGAACGAAGCAAAGAACAGAGAGATCCTTGATGAAAACCTACTCAGGACCCTGGAAGGTGAACCTTCGTCACAGTCTAATAGGACAACGACCCTAAGCACACAGCCAAGACAACGCAGAAGTGGCTCTGAATGTCCTTGAGTGGCCAGATCCCGGACTTGAACACGATCTAACATCTCTGGAGAGACCTGAAACTAGCTGTGCAGCAACGCTCCCCATCCAACCTGACAGAGCTTGATAGGATCTGCAGAGAAAAATGGGAGAACCTCCCCAAATACAGATGTGCCAAGCTTGTAGCATCATACCCAATAAGATTCAACGCTGTAATCACTGCCAAAGGTGCTTCAACAATGGACTGGGTAAAGGGTCTGAATATTTTACATTTACAAACATTTCTAAAAACCTGTTTTTATTTTGTCATTATGGGGTATTGTGTGTAGATTGATGAGGGGAAAAAAACAATGTAATCTGTTTTAGAATAAGGCTGTAACATAAATTGTGGAAAAAGTCAAAGGGTCTGAATAATTTCCGAATGCACTGTGTGTGTGTGTGTGTGTTACATATATTTATTTTTTTACTACTGCTTGAGTAAAAAAAAAATATTGATCAACCAACAGCCTATCGACCAAACAAACAACTAATTTGGGACAGCCATACTGCCTATAAAAAAAAAATTGTTTTAAAATTTAGTTCCATGATCTAGCCCGGTTAGAATAATTGAAAAGGCCATCATAATTGATCTTGTGGAGTTCATATGACAAATTATTCTGGATTTATTAACACGCCTGTTTAGGCCTGTATTAAATGTAGGCTACATGTCTGACTGGGTTTATATCCACGACTGGGTTTATATCCACAACTGTACATGTCTGACTGGGTTTATATCCACAACTGTACATGTCTGACTGGGTTTATATCCACGACTGGGTTTATATCCACGACTGGGTTTATATCCACGACTGTACATGTCTGACTGGGCTTATATCCACGACTGTACATGTCCGACGAGGCTTATATGCACAACTTTACATGTCTGATTAGGCTTATTTTGATGTTATTTAATTAAGGTAGGCTATCATAAGGCTAATTTAATTCGTATTTATAGAGAAGGAAACACAGCAGCAACAAACTTTGCAGAAGAAAGACACATTCCAAGCTTACTTTTCTGAACGTAAAGCCCCAGCAGTGTCGCGGGAGAGAAAGAGGTCATTGGATGATTCTTTCTTTAAAAATGGTTTACTTGACTAGGAGCCCTAAACTAATGGATGCTGTACTCTGCAAGCGCAGCTCAATCAGGCTCCACACCGCCTTGCTAAACTACGGTCCAAGACATCCTCATGCCCTCCAAGAACTGGAAGCCAATCTGAGACCCATTGCAATTAGTTGAAGGTTTTAATATAAAGGCCTCAATGTTGATGAATTGCGAGCACATACAATGTCACCAAACAGCAGGAGCCATTTAGTATGATTGTTTATTTAATTGGGCAAGTCAGTTTTAAGAACAAATTCTCATTTACAATGACGGCCTACCAGGGAACACTGGGTTAACTGCCTTGTTCAGGGGCAGAACAGATTTTTACCTTGTCAGCTCGGGGATTTGATCCAGCAACCTTTCAGTTACTAGCCCGCCCCATTTAGCTTAACCCGGAAGCCAGCCGCACCAATGTGTCAGAGTAAACATCGTACACCTGGTTACAGTGTCAGCGTGCTCGCCGGCCACAGGAGTCGCTAGAGCGCGATGGGACAAGGACATGCCGGCCGGCCAAACCCTCCCCTAACCCAGACGACACTGGGCCAATTGTGTGCCGCCTCATGGTTCTCCCGGTCACGACACAGCCTAAGATCGAATCAGGATCTGTAGTGACACAGCTTGCACTGCGATGCAGTGTCTTAGAGCGCTGCACCACTTGGGAGGCCCCATAGCTGACCCTTTAACACAACAACACACCAGCATTGACGAGGAAAACAGCATGCAGCAAATTCAGTACATACAGCATGGGCACCCCTCACACAGCTCCATGCTGGGACTGGAGCTGCCCAAGGTCAGGGTCAGAGAGAAGGACTTGTGTCTGTCTGTGTACCAAACAACATTCCGACTAACCTGTTCCAGTTCCAAACTAGCGTACTGTTCACTAACATTGCTTGGCAAAGATTTGAGGAAAGTGAAGCAAGTGCTTATGAGGAAGTGCAGATAAAACAAGGGAATACATACTGTGAATTCAACACTAGCAGTATTCAAAGAGCATGAATGTGGTAAAACTTCAGACAATAGGTAATAAACAGTTTGAAATTCACTAAAACATTTCAATAATTGTGACAAAATGTTCACATTCCTAGTAGTACAGGATACTAATATATGTAATGAAAACAATGTGCCACCTGTAACTGTCAAACAGCATTCAAAAAACAAAACAAAAACAAAGAGTTGACTGAACTAACTCAGCTACTGGGAGTCCACAGACTCAGTAACAGTCTGTGTGAAGGAATGTAGCGATACGCTTGGAATGCAGAACCAAATGACCTTTGGGGGATGTAGTTCCAAGAGGACCAACAAACAACATTGGTCATCAGTCTGGCCCATCAATGAACTACAGTTCCCACCACTGTGTGGCATCTGGAGAGCTGGAAAGGCCTGGAAAGGCATCTGCTTAATCCTGGAGCTCAGAGTTCAGCTGTTGCCCACAGGAGTGAGCTCTCCACTAGGCTAACGTTTCACAACAAGACCTCCCTTTCAGCCAGATCCTCATGGAGGGGTGCCAGGTAGTCTAGTGGTTAAGAGTATTGTAAACGAAAGGGCACTCATTCGAATCCCTAAGCCAACTAGGTGAAAAATCTGTCAATGTGCCCTTGTGCAAGGCACTTAACCCTAATTGCTTCTGTAAGTCACTCTGGATAAGAGCTTCTTGCTAAATTACAAATTTAAATGTAAAAAAAAAATTGTAAAATTCCTTTAAGGCCACAAAACATGAACGGTATCAGACATACACCGTACATTCAGCCTCAACATATTCCTTACAGACACGAGAGCCATAGCTGCCCACTCTCATCTCCTATCCTTAGTTGAAAACTTATTAGTGGATTGGTTTTCCAGTATCATCTGGGTTTGGGCCCCCTAGCCCTGAGCCACCATCAAGTTATTGTCTGGGCTGACAGTTCCAACATATCACACATGACCCTTGCCTGGAAACCCGATTGCATTGAATTCTACGTCAAGCAGAAATTAGCGGTTGAGCCAGGAACATTTTCTCTCACCACCTCTACAAGCCTGAATATTGAATAACATTTTATTTTAACAGTTGTCTGTGTGGTTGGTCCTTTCGCAGGTAGGAATGAGATGCATTGTATCCACAGGAAAGTATGATAACATCAACTTTTCAAAGAGCTGGTAGTGTATTCAGATGAATCACCTGAAGCATGGGCACAATATGAAAAAGCACGCATTCTTGCAGAGCTCATGCAGGATTGACATTGTTCTGCCCATGCTTCACGTGATAGAAATCTCAACTCACTACCAGAGCCTTGATAAGGTGATTTAATTATACTTTCCTGTGGATAGATTGTCTCACATTCCTACTGTCAAAAGGAACAGCAGTAACAACCAGTAGTGTTTAAAATGTAATTTTATTCAACATGCTGGGTTGTAGAGGTCGTGAGAGAACGTTTTCTTGATCAAAACACTCATTTTTGCCCGACGTAGAATTCATTGCAAAGTCGGGTTTCCAGGAAAACATGATCCTAGACAGTTGCTAGAATGGGATTCTATACTGTCACATCACACCATGCAAGCCTAATTACATCTCAACAGTTAGAATGACAAGGCAGGCATGGTGTTTTTGTAGCCCATGTAGGAAGTGGACAGAATAGCCAGACAGGTAGAGATGTGTCAGTCGCACAACCAACTTGAGTGTCATGGTTGGCCACCACAAATCCACAGACAGGTTAGAGTAGGGTAGGTTAGAGTAGTGCAGGTTAGGGTAGGGCATGGTAGGTTAGAGTTGGGTAGGTTAGAGTAGGCCAGGTTAGAGTAGGCCAGGTTAGAGTAGGGTATGGCAGGGTATGGTAGGGCAGGGTATGGTAGAGCAACCACTGATGTGTCTTCAAAAGTCACACCTTCACCTGACCTGGAAATGGATGTTGATTAGTTGGTGGTGAGGGCAAACGGTGTAAGGGAACCAGTCGACATAAGAATGATTTTAGAGTTAAACCCGTTAATTTGTCATCAACATTAGAAGATGACAGAACAGGAGATCGTGGTTTGTGTGACTATGTTGGAGCTCGCGATATCAGCTCAACAGACGTGTTTCAACCTCAAATATGGTGTCCTGTGATTCTGCCAACACATGGAAAGTTGGCCACAACTCTGAAAAGGGACTGCTATGAATTGTAACAACGCAGGACAGTGATATAGAGTTGGCACTGCCTCGCGAGGCTGAGACAAATATCATCTGATATTTCTGTGTTATTTATGACAGCCCGATGACAACTAGTTAGGACAGTTAACGCTAGCTAACAGTTGGATTTAAAATGTATATACACTTCAGAAAGGTGACGTAATTGCACCATTACCATAAAATGGTAGCTAGTTTTAATATTGGCAAGATTGACAGCCCTTGCTTGTTCTGGCCGTGTGTGAATACGTGCTCTCCCACCAATGTGTACAGTGTGCGAAGTCGAGAATGTGCGTCTGTGCTGTGAGACGATTGCTAACTTACTAGCTAGCTAAAGTTAGCTAGCTAATGCTGTCGATGGCATGATCGCTTCCATCCGAACTAGGCCGTGGTCACAGCCTACGCCGCATAAATAAAACATTCCATCGATTATCGTGCAATTATGTCGGTGTCTTGCACTATTCTCCTTGTCTGACAACCCATGAGAAATTGAGTTTGCTGGAGACATGTTTCGCGCAAATTCGTAGTTGTTTTATAGATTATTTCGTCAGCCTAGGAGGGGGTGGCTGCAGACAGCTAGCTAGCTGTCTAGGCAATGAGATGAACGTTAGCTGGCTAACTAGCATATCTAGCAAACGTTACCTCCGATACCTCGTCTTCGTCGCTGTTGGATCCGGGACCAGAGGAAAGGACTGCAGCAGCAGCCAGTTTGAAATCCAGTCTGTCTGTAGGAGGCCCACCGGGCTCGCCGAACAATCGTACTTTCTTTCCGCCCACACCAATCCCTATGCCCCGGAGTCCGACTCCTGGTGTTCCTCCGACCCCCATCCCTACCGATGGGGTGCGAGGAGTCACCGAGTCAATCTCGTCCTCGAAGCCGTCCGTCAGCATTCTCGTCCCGGCTACTGCATCCTGCATACTTATATTGACAATACGTATATTAGCGTTCTTATTGTTGACCTTAACTTCCTTTCGGGGTATCTCTTGTGGAATAGTCGGTTGTTTTTACTTCAGGAAATCCTGAAACTCTCCCAAAGCGAGGGTTGAGGAGGATCTCTTTCCCCCAGCCATTAGCTAACTTTCTAGCTAACAACCTAACTCACTGCGCACCGTTTCTCAGAAACCCCGCCTCTAAACATAATACTGAAATCGCTATTGGCTGATGTAAAACATTGACTGACAATGATTGGTTTATAGTGGTGCTTGTCAAGTGAAAACACGCGACGTCACGTTAGGTTTACCGATATCACGAGTCTCTCAGAACGAACGTCAAGACGTGCTGTGGCCTCACTGGCCCTGGCATTTCACTGGTATTAAAAGTAAATTGGTATAAACTGGAATATTCCATAATTTACTTTCATGTCAACATGATATTTGGAACGCCATAAACAGGGACTTCAAAAGGAAAGTAACTGAACTGAATGACTACCGACCTGTAGCACTCACTCCCATCATCATGAAGTGCTCAGAGAGCCAAGTCAAAGACCACATCAGCTCCTCCCTCCCCAAATCGCCTACCGGCCCCGATAGATCCACAGACGAAGCAATCGCAATTGCACTGCACACTGCCCTCACCTACCTGGACAAAAAGAATGCATATGTGAGGAATGAATGTTGTTCATTGACTACAGTTCAGCCTTCAATACCATAGTGTCCTCTAAACTCACCACAAAGCCAAGGGACTGAACTCCTCCCTATGCAACTGGGTCCTGGACTTCCTGATCAGCTGTCTCCATGGTGAATTTAGGCAACATTACCTCCTCCACACTGATCCCCAACAGAGGGCCCCACAAGGGTGTGTCCTCAGCCCCCTCCTGTATTCCCTGTATGCCCACGACTGCGTGGCCTTACGCAGTTACAACTCCGTCATCAAGATGGCTGACGACAGAACAGTAGTAGGCCTGATTACCAACAATGACAAGACAGCCTACAGAAAGGAGGTAGGCACTCTGACGGCGTAGTGCCAGGTAAACAACCTGTTCCTCAACGTCAGAGAAACAAAGGAGCTGATTGTGGACTTCAGGAGGAACCAAACTTGGCCAGCCCCCCTCCTCATCAACGGGGCTACCGTGGAGATGATCAAAAATATCAGGATCCTCTGGGTACACATCTCCAAAGAGCTGAAATGGTCAAACCACATGGACCCTGTCGTGAAGAAGGCACGACAGCGACTCTTCAACCTCAAGAGGCTGAAGAAATGTGCCCTGTCCACGAGGGTCCTTGCAGTGTTTTACAGGAGTACCATCGAGAGTATACTGTCGGGCTTCATCATGGCCTGGTATGGCAACTCCACCACCGCTGACCGCAAGGCTCGACAGAGGGTGGTATGTTCAGCTGAAGGCACCATTGGATGCACACTGCCTGCCCTCCAGTCGCAGGTCGGCCAAGAAAATCATCAATTACCTCAGCCACCAAAACCATGCCCTGTTCTCCCCGCTTCCATCACTAATACGCAGGCAGTAAGGAGCATCATGGCAAAAACTGTCAGACTAACCAATAGCTTCTACCCCGAGACCATCAGTCAGATCCAACAGCAGATCTCTTTGTTTCTTGGGACCTAGAACTAGCTTTTCTGTTTTGTCTGAGTTTAAAAGTAATACATTTTCCACCATCCACTTCCTTATGTCCTTCCTTACAGGCTTCCAGGGTAGGCAATTTTGGGGCTTCACCATGTTTCATTGAAATGTACAGCTCCGAATGACATCCCCAAGAGGTAGAATATATAGTGAAAACAATAGTGGTCCTAAAACGGAACCATGAGGAACGCTGAGACGTGCAATTGATTTGTCAGAGGACAAACCATTCACAGAGACAAACTGATATCTTTCTGACAGAGAAGAACTAAACCAGGCCATAACTTGATCGTGTAAACCAAATAGGGTTTCGAAGGTCTAAGAGCACGAAGACGGATGCAGAGCCTTGGTCTGACACCATTAAAAGGTAATTTACCACGTTCACGAGTGCAGTCTTAGTGCTATGATGGGGTCTAAAACCAGACTGAAGCATTTAGTTTACATTATTTGTCTTCATGAAGGCAGTGAGTTTCTGCGCAATAGATTTTTCCATTTGTTTGAGAGGAATGGGAGATTCAATATAGGCTGATATTTTTCTACATTTTCCGGGCCAAGGTTTAAGAGAGGCTTTATTACTGCCACTCGTAGAGGGTTTGGTCCACACCCGGTGGATAGGGATCTGTTATACTTAGCTTCGGCTGGTGGAGGTCCTGTAGAACCATGTCCAGATAAAGCGTCCAGGGTGAAAAAGTTGAGCAAGGGGAAAAAACTAAGACGAATGTATTAAAAGTTTTAAAAACAAGTAACAGCACGGAAGTTGTTGCAGTTGTGAAATATGTATATGTTATAATTTTTTATTATTGTTTCATTTACTTCACTTTTTGACCTGCACTGGAGTTTAAGAATTTCACTGTACCCTGCAATTACATCTGCGACCGTGTACATGTGACTAATAAAATAATCTAATCATCTCAAATCGAATAATCTAATAACATCAAGAGGAAAGTAGAAAGATTGACCCTCACTAAAGTGTACAGTAAATTACAGTATTCTATGTGGTTAGCATAAACCCATTCTGCCATTAGGTTACTTGTTAAGCTGCTGTACTGGTCCAAAATGTCAACTTGTAACTCAGGTCCAGGTCTGGTCCTGTTTGATTGTCACATTACATTTACATTTAAGTCATTTAGCAGACATGTCCTGGGTCTATGGTACTACAGCTTATATATCCGGGTGGACCCAACCGGACCAGACCACGGCTCTGCATAGCCTATTTATTTGATGCTAAGAAGGCAAAGTTGTTGGTGTATAGTAAGCCTACTGGTGATTTGGACTGAAATAGGTTCTGGTACTCATTTTGTATTCTGGTACGGTTTATATTTAGGTGCAGGAACTCTGCATTAATTTTGAGCTAATATTCTATAAGAGGTGCAGGAACTCAAGCAGTAGAACATTTGAGATGCCGGTACTTAGTTCCGGTGAGCTCCTTCCCAAGTCCAGCTATGCCGAATAGCCAATACACAGAACATTAAGAACACCATCCAGACAACTTGACATAACTTTGGGAAGCATTGGACTCAACATGGGCCAGCATCCCTGTGGACCGCTTTCAACACCTTGTAGGGTCCATGCCCCAATGAATTGAGGGTGTTCTGAGGGAAAAAGGTGCAACTCAGTACAAAATGTGTTTTTAATGTTTTGTACACTCTGTACAGGCATAAATGTTAAGCAGAAAAGAAACTTAGTTGATAAACATTATTATGAATTAAATACAGTCCTTCTTCTGTTCCTCTCCTGTGCACAACACTCCAACACACTGCACATGTTTGTAGGAGTGCAACAGAGTCCGCCGCAGAACAGCGCCCCTGGTTTAGAGACTAAGTGCCTTGATCAAGTGCACAACATCAGGAGATGGTCCCTGGGGTCTGCGATGAATGCTTACATCGTTGGGTTACTGTAATGGTACAGGCGCAAAGAGACCCTGTAATACACTTGTCCACTTACTCATACATGTAGTTCTATGCCAAGGAGTACCTACCATCATTCCTGTTCCCAAGAACTCTAAGACTTCATGCCACGATGACTATTGCCCTGTAGCACTCACATCTGTAATCATGAAGTGCTTTGAAAGGCTGGTTATGGCACGCATCAACTCCATCATCCCAGACACCCTAGACCCACTCAAATTTGCATACTGCCCCGACAGATCCACACACACTCATCTAGACAAGAGGAACACCTATGTGAGAATGCTGTTCATTGACAACAGCTCAATGTTCAAAACCATTGTCCCCTCCAAGCTCGTCACCAAGCTTAGGACCCTGGTACTGAACACTGGATCCTGGACTTCCTGACAGGCCGACCCCAGGTGGTGAGGTTAGGCAACATCACCTCCGCCACGTTGACCCTCAACACGGGGCCCCACAGGGATGTGTGATTAGTCCCCTCCTGTACTCCCTGTTCACCCACGACGGCGTGGCCACGCACAACTCCAACGCCATCATCAAGTTTGCTGACGACACAACGGTGGTAGGCCTGACCACCAGTCATGATGAGACAGCCTACAGGGAGGAGGTCAGTGACCTGGCAGTGTGGACCAAGGAGCTGATCGTAGACTACAGGAAATGGGGGGGGGGGGGGGGGGCGAGCACACTCCCATCCACATTGATGGGGCTGCATTGGAGAGGGTCGAGAGCTTCAAGTTCCTCAGTGTCCAAATCACTGAGGACTTAAAATGGTCCACTCACACAGTCTTCAAGAATGCGCGACAGCGCCTCTTCCCTCTCAGGAAGTTGAAAAAGTGTGGCATGGGCCCTCAAATACTCAAAGTTCTACAGCTGTACCATTGAGAGCATCTTGACAGGCTGCATCACTGATTGGTATGGCAACAGCACCGCCCTCAGTTGCATTGCGTTACATAGGGTGGTGCGGACAGCCCAGTACATCACTAGGTCCTAGCTCCCTGCCATCCCTGACCTCTATATCAGACAAGGAAGGCCCAGAAAATCGTTACCCAAGCCATAGACTGTTCTCTCTGTTTCCGCATGGCAAGCGGTACCGGTGCATCAAGTTTGACACCAACAGGCTCCTGAACAGTTTCTATTCTCAACCCATAAGACTGCTAAATAGCAAACAGAATGGCTACATGGACTATTTTTGCACTCTATGCACACTCACAGGACTCTACACACTCACAGGACTCTACACACTCACAGGACTCTACACACCCACAGGACTCTACACACTCACAGGACTCTACACACCCACAGGACTCTACACACTCACAGGACTCTACACACTCACAGGACTCTACACACTCACAGGACTCTACACACCCACAGGACTCTACACACTCACAGGACTCTACACACCCACAGGACTCTACACACTCACAGGACTCTACACACTCACAGGACTCTACACACTCACAGGACTCTACACACTCACAGGACTCTACACACCCACAGGACTCTACACACTCACAGGACTCTACACACTCACAGGACTCTACACACTCACAGGACTCTACACACTCACAGGACTCTACACACTCACAGGACTCTACACACTCACAGGACTCTACACACTCACAGGACTCTACACACTCACTCACACACACTGAAACTCAAACACACACTCACAGGACTCTACACACTCACAGGACTCTACACACTCACAGGACTCTACACACTCACTCACACACACTGAAACTCAAACACACACTCACAGGACTCTACACACTCACAGGACTCTACACACTCACAGGCCTCTACACACTCACTCACACACACTGAAACTCAAACACACACTCACAGGACTCTACACACTCACTCACACACACTGAAACTCAAACACACACTCACAGGACTCTACACACTCACAGGACTCTACACACCCACAGTACTCTACACACTCACAGGACTCTACACACTCACAGGACTCTACACACTCACTCACACACACTGAAACTCAAACACACAATCACAGGACTCTACACACTCACTCACACACACTGAAACTCAAACGCACACTTAACATGCATTGCACACACATTTATACTGACTCTACAAACACGCACACGCACACACACAATCCTCATTTACACTGCTTCTACTCTGTTTATCATATATCCTGATGCCTAGTCACCTTACCCCTATGCATATCTACCTCTGTCACTCCAGTATCCCTGTACATTGTAAATATGGTACTGGAACTGAGCCTGTATAAAGGTTTTTACTTTCTCGTGTTCTTATTTTTATTTCTTGTGTATTTTTTTTTATACCTTATGTTATTTGTAGTGCTTCAGTAGCTAGGTTTCCTTCCAATTGGCCACAGAACTAAAGAAAATAAAGAAAATGTGCTAATTTTACCACCAGCGGTATGTTCCCAACCAGTGGTATGTTCCCAACCAGTGGTATGTTCCCAACCAGCGGTATGTTCCCAACCAGAGGTATGTTCCCAACCAGTGGTATGTTCCCAACCAGTGGTACGTTCCCAACAGCGGTATGTTCCCAACAGCGGTATGTTTCCAACCAGTGGTATGTTCCCAACCAGCGGTATGTTTCCAACCAGAGGTATGTTCCCAACCAGCGGTATGTTTCCAACCAGTGGTATGTTCCCAACCAGAGGTATGTTCCCAACCAGTGGTATGTTCCCAACCAGTGGTATGTTCCCAACAGCGGTATGTTCCCAACAGCGGTATGTTTCCAACCAGTGGTATGTTTCCAAACCAGCGGTATGTTTCCAAACAGCGGTATGTTCCCAAAAGCGGTATGTTCCGAACCAGCAGTATGTTCCCAAAAGCGGTATGTTTCCAACCAGCGGTATGTTTCCAACCAGCGGTATGTTTCCAACCAGCGGTATGTTCCCAACCAGCGGTATGTTCCCAACCAGCGGTATGTTCCCAACCAGCGGAATGTTCCCAAAAGCGGTATGTTTCCAACCAGCGGTATGTTCCCAACAGCGGTATGTTTCCAACCAGAGGTATGTTTCCACCAGTGGCATGTTTCCAACCAGTGGTATGTTTCCAACCAGAGGTATGTTCCCAAAAGCGGTATGTTTCCAACCAGCGGTATGTTTCCAACCAGTGGTATGTTCCCAACCAGCGGTATGTTCCCAACCAGCGGTATGTTCCCAACCAGTGGTATGTTTCCAACCAGTGGTATGTTTCCAACCAGCGGTATGTTCCCAAAAGCGGTATGTTTCCAACCAGCGGTATGTTTCCAACCAGCGGTATGTTCCCAACCAGCGGTATGTTCCCAACCAGCGGTATGTTCCCAACCAGTGGTATGTTCCCAACAAAGGTATGTTTCCAACCAGCGGTATGTTTCCAACAGCGGTATGTTTCCAACCAGTGGTATGTTTCCAACCAGCGGTATGTTTCCACCAGTGGTATGTTTCCAACCAGCGGTATGTTTCCAACCAGCGGTATGTTTCCAACCAGTGGTATGTTTCCAACCAGCGGTATGTTTCCAACCAGCGGTATGTTTCCAACCAGCGGTATGTTTCCAACCAGTGGTATGTTTCCAACCAGCGGTATGTTCCCAAAAGCGGTATGTTTCCAACCAGCGGTATGTTCCCAACCAGCGGTATGTTTCCAACCAGCGGTATGTTCCCAACAGCGGTATGTTTCCAACCAGCGGTATGTTTCCAACCAGAGGTATGTTTCCAACCCGCGGTATGTTCCCAACAGCGGTATGTTTCCAACAGCGGTATGTTTCCAACCAGTGGTATGTTTCCAACCAGCGGTATGTTTCCACCAGTGGTATGTTTCCAACCAGTGGTATGTTTCCAACCAGCGGTATGTTCCCAAAAGCGGTATGTATCCAACCAGCGGTATGTTCCCAACCAGCGGTATGTTCCCAACCAGCGGTATGTTTCCAACCAGCGGTATGTTCCCAACAGCGGTATGTTCCCACCAGTGGTATGTTCCCACCAGTGGTATGTTCCCAACAGCGGTATGTTCCCACCAGTGGTATGTTCCCACCAGTGGTATGTTCCCAACAGCGGTATGTTCCCACCAGCGGTATGTTCCCACCAGTGGTATGTTCCCACCAGTGGTATGTTCCCACCAGTGGTATGTTCCCAACCAGCGGTATGTTTCCAGCCAGCAGTATGTCCCCAACAGCGGTATGTTCCCACCAGTGGTATGTTCCCACCAGTGGTATGTTCCCAACAGCGGTATGTTCCCACCAGCGGTATGTTCCCACCAGTGGTATGTTCCCACCATTGGTATGTTCCCACCAGTGGTATGTTCCCACCAGTGGTATGTTCCCAACAGCGGTATGTTCCCACCAGCGGTATGTTCCCAACAGTGGTATGTTCCCACCATTGGTATGTTCCCACCAGTGGTATGTTCCCAACCAGCGGTATGTTTCCAACCAGCGGTATGTTCCCAATAGCGGTATGTTCCAACCAGTGGTATGTTTCCAACCAGCGGTATGTTTCCAACCAGCGGTATGTTTCCAACCAGTGGTATGTTTCCAACCAGCGGTATGTTCCCAAAAGCGGTATGTTTCCAACCAGCGGTATGTTCCCAACCAGCGGTATGTTTCCAACCAGCGGTATGTTTCCAACCAGCGGTATGTTCCCAACAGCGGTATGTTCCCACCAGTGGTATGTTCCCACCAGTGGTATGTTCCCAACAGCGGTATGTTCCCACCAGTGGTTTGTTCCCACCAGTGGTATGTTCCCACCAGCGGTATGTTCCCACCAGCGGTATGTTCCCACCAGTGGTATGTTCCCACCAGTGGTATGTTCCCACCAGTGGTATGTTCCCAACCAGCGGTATGTTCCCAACCAGCGGTATGTTTCCAACCAGCGGTATGTTCCCAACAGCGGTATGTTCCCACCAGTGGTATGTTCCCACCAGTGGTATGTTCCCAAAAGCGGTATGTTCCCAACAGCGGTATGTTCCCAAAAGCGGTATGTTCCCAAAAGCGATATGTTTCCAACCAGTGGTATGTTCCCAACAGTGTTATGTTTCCAACCAGAGGTATGTTTCCACCAGTGGTATGTTTCCAACCAGTGGTATGTTTCCAACCAGTGGTATGTTTCCAACCAGCGGTATGTTCCCAAAAGCGGTATGTTTCCAACCAGCGGTATGTTCCCAACCAGCGGTATGTTTCCAACCAGCGGTATGTTTCCAACCAGCGGTATGTTCCCAACAGCGGTATGTTCCCACCAGTGGTATGTTCCCACCAGTGGTATGTTCCCAACAGCGGTATGTTCCCACCAGTGGTATGTTCCCACCAGTGGTATGTTCCCAACAGCGGTATGTTCCCACCAGCGGTATGTTCCCACCAGTGGTATGTTCCCACCAGTGGTATGTTCCCACCAGTGGTATGTTCCCAACCAGCGGTATGTTCCCAACAGCGGTATGTTCCCACCAGTGGTATGTTCCCACCAGTGGTATGTTCCCAAAAGCGGTATGTTCCCACCAGCGGTATGTTCCCAAACGCGGTATGTTCCCAAAAGCGGTATGTTTCCAACCAGCGGTATGTTCCCAACAGCGGTATGTTTCCAACCAGCGGTATGTTTCCAACCAGTGGTATGTTTCCAACCAGCGGTATGTTTCCAACCAGCGGTATGTTTCCAACCAGTGGTATGTTTCCAACCAGCGGTATGTTCCCAAAAGCGGTATGTTTCCAACCAGCGTTATGTTCCCAACCAGCGGTATGTTTCCAACCAGCGGTATGTTCCCAACAGCGGTATGTTCCCACCAGTGGTATGTTCCCACCAGTGGTATGTTCCCAACAGCGGTATGTTCCCACCAGTGGTATGTTCCCACCAGTGGTATGTTCCCAACAGCGGTATGTTCCCACCAGCGGTATGTTCCCAACCAGCGGTATGTTTCCAACCAGCGGTATGTTCCCAACAGCGGTATGTTCCCACCAGCGGTATGTTCCCACCAGTGGTATGTTCCCACCAGTGGTATGTTCCCACCAGCAGTATGTTCCCAACCAGCGGTATGTTTCCAACCAGCGGTATGTTCCCAACAGCGGTATGTTCCCACCAGTGGTATGTTCCCACCAGTGGTATGTTCCCACCAGTGGTATGTTCCCACCAGTGGTATGTTCCCAACAGCGGTATGTTCCCAACAGCGATATGTTCCCACCAGTGGTATGTTCCCACCAGTGGTATGTTCCCACCAGTGGTATGTTCCCAACAGCGGTATGTTCCCACCAGCGGTATGTTCCCACCAGTGGTATGTTCCCACCAAACTGACTTGTTGTGGATAAAATCATTGCGTGATGATGGAGTGCACGCGAAATGTACTTTTTCATGTAAGTTTTCATGTACAGAGTAAAAATCGAAAGTTGAATGTGTTTCCATTGCATTTTCAACTCTATCGATAGTTGTCACAAAAACTATTACGTTAAATAGCAAATGTGACTACTCTGGTCCTGGTACCTGCACTCTAACCAACAGCGGGCAGATACAGTTTACAAGTGCGGGTAGGCTGTGAGGACCACACCATACACACCAAATTGACTTCAATATGATGGTTATTATATCAATATTTGAGCATAAAGCGTTTCCACTGCTATTTTCCAGATCATTTATTTTACCGACACAAAAATAACCCACCATGTTGAACTAACAAATTATCTGTCAGCCATTATGTAGCTGGCATTTATGCAAGATTTTGTTTCTGGGTTGCTGAGATTACACATTTGATAATGGAGGAGGTAAGGGATAAATGTATAATTTTATAATCATTTGGTAGGTGCTCACATTTGTCCTTTATGTTTATTATCTATGCACTTTACCCCTACCTACATGTACAAATGACCTTGACTAACCTGTACCCCCGCACATTGACTATATACCGGTATCCCCTGTATATAGCCTTGTTATTGTTATTTTATTGTGTTACTTTTCATTTTATTTTTTACTTTATTTGATTTAGTAAATATTTTCTTAACTCTATTTCTTCAACTGCATTGTTGGTTAAGGGCTTGTAACTAAGCGTTTCTGTTGTGTTCGGCGCATGTCACAAATAACATTTGATTTGATCATTCAGGATGATTTAAGGTAACGAAATGTATCTTAAGGATCCTGTGGGATCCTTTAAGATAACATAAGGTTAAAAAATAACCTTAAGGTTCATTTAAGAACCTATAGTCTGCCGTCAGTTCGTTGTTGAACCTTTGTAGACTTAAGGGGTGCTTTGAAGAACCCTTTCCAAAAGAGGGGTTCATTTTGGAACCATCAGTGTGCTCGTGAATAAAGGGCGCTGGTGCATATTTAAGTGATTATGCCCTCGAAGCCGGTGTTTGGAGGATATATTGGTTTGTCTCTGGCGGCCAACCGTGCCAATATATCCTCCAAACAACGTCTTCAAGGGCATTATCACATTTATACAACGGGTTACCAACATATTCAAATAATGATTGACATATTTTCATTAAAAAATGTTATTTTCATGAATTTATTCATACTACTGTATTTCATCCCACAAAATATAGTCCCGACACAAATCTAGGCTTGCTACCCAAGCCAGCTGGTCGTTCGTTCTATCGGTTCGGTCAACAGAGGCGTTGAGTTGTTCAGTCTTTTTTTCTGTTTCTATGGACGTTCGTTCTAAATGTTCCATTGCCATACTGGCTGGCAATGTTCTTATCCCTTGCTTACCAACTACCGCTAACTTACAGTCGCATAAAAAAAAAATTGCCAGCATAACAAAGGTAGGTACATTTTCATTTGTTTAAGCTGTTTTCTAGTGACGTATGTTTTTATAAAAAAATATATATAAATATAGTTGTTATTTGTACTTCTATCCCTTTTTCTCCCCAATTTCGTGCTATGCAATTGGTAGTTACAGTCTCGTCTCATCGCTGAAACTCCCGTACGGACTCGGGAGAGGCGAAGGTCAAGAGTCGTGCGTCCTCCTAAACACGACCCTGCAAAGCCGCACTGCTTCTTGACACAATGCCCACTTTAACACCGAAGCCAGCCATACCAATGTGTTGGAGGAAACACCGTACACCTGGCTAACGTGTCAGCGTGCATTGCGCCCGGCCCGCCACAGTAGTCGCTAGAGCGCGATAGGACAAGAACATCCCTGCCGGCCAAACCCTCCCCTAACCCGGACGACGTTGGGCCAATTGTTCACCGCCCCATGTGTCTCCCGGTCACGGCCGGCTGAGACAGAGTCTTGACTCAAACCAGGATCTCTAGTGGCACAGCTAGCACTGCGATGCAGTGCCTTAGGCTACTGCACCACTCGGGAGGCCCCCTAGTGATATTTATCTGGATACATCCATAACAATGAGCTGAGGTGCGATTTCGCCTGGCATAGCAAATGTGCTCACTTGTCAGTACACTGTTGTTCAAAAGAGCTAGCCAACAACACAGCTAACACAATCACTTCAAACTGAAGCTGGATGTATATATCCATAAAAATTATGCCAGCTGATTCATGATTTTGACTGGCTGAGAAACGCTGTCTGCCTGTCGGTCTAAAAGAAATGTGAGACAATGTCTAGATGATTTTTACAGTGGAGATCAAGTTTATAAATTGCTTGGCTGGGCTAATGAGACAGTGTATTGTGCAGTCAGATGAGAATCTGACAGTACATCCTAATACTTAATCAAACTGCTAAAGTAATGTACTCTTCGTATTTCATCATCTAGCCATGCTAAATAGCCTGTAATTGTCACGTCTAATCAAGGTGGGTGGAATCAGGCGCAGAGAGCAGATAGCGATATGAAAGTTTATTCTTCGGTGAACAAGAAACACGGTCAACCCAATACACACAGGGTGAACAATCCAACACAGGATAAAAGACGAACCGGAGAATATGAACACAAGATACACCAACTGACATGAATGACAAATAAACAATCCCGCACAAAACAAGGGCGGGACAACCTACTACATATACAGACACTAATTAACTAAACAACACACAGGTGAAACCAATCAGACAAAACCAACAGATACACGAAAAGGGATCGGTCGTGGCTAGTAGGACGGTGACGACGACCGCCGAGCACCGCCTGAACAGGCAGGAGAGCCAACCTCGGCGGAAGTCGTGACAGTAATGTTATCTGGTAATTGTTGTTTACGTGTTGGTACGTTTTAGCTAACATTAGCTAGCTAGTAAAGTTACTCAATATTGAGAAATGTTAGTCCTCATTTCAACCCATGATACACTCCCCCTCCCTTTAGTACCTGGCTTATCATGGCCCTGTCCAGTTAAATGGTGGAGAGTTCAGGAGCTGTGAGTTCTGATACAGCAATGCATCAACCTACATGAATAGGTAAGACACACACACACACGCGCAGACGGCCCAATGAATGTTAAATTTGACAAAAAGAAGAATACATAAAACAGATCTGATTAGTTACATGCATTGAATACTCATGTTGTTTATGTTGTGTTTGTGTCTAATTGATGTCTTTCAGGTTGGTGTATTGGGGTGGCCTGTTCTGTCCTCTGTATTTCAGACCAAGGCAAGACAATGTTTAAAGCTTACCATGGATCTACAAACAGGTTAGCCTCTATAACATCTTTGGATGTATTTGCAGTGTGATTATAGTTTGTTCTGTGTTATTCCTTTGTCTTTTCCAATACTAACTGAATGGTGAATTAATGTATTTACAGTCAATCAATCAATCAATCAATACAGTGTGATCATTGTGTGTTCTGTGTAATTCCTTTGTCTTTTCCAATGCTAACTGAATGGTGAATTAATGTATTTATAGTCAATCGATCAGTCAATACAGTGTGGTTATAGTGTGTTCTGTGTAATTCCATTGTCTTTTCCTACATTAACTGAATGGTGAATGTCTGGTGTCATTGTGTCTTCTTGTTGTATGTGAGAAGAGAAGTTGTTTCTTAGGGAAATGTTTCTTTCACATTCTGTATATACTAACCAAATTAATCTCCAATTTAAGAACTGGGATAAACTGTAAATCTCATTGTGGGGTAGGCCACGTTATAAATATGGTTATAGCTCATAAACTGAATTACGTTATCAGCATGTTTCATTGTCCATACCTGCCTTCACCTTTAACACCATAGACAAAATGATTACTCAGTTTATTTGGACTAGTAAAAGGGCAATAATTAACCGAGCTTGATTACAGGCAAGAGTTTAGAAGGGAGGATTTAACTGTAATTTATACTGTACAAAAATATAAACACAATGTAAAGTGTTGATCCCATGTTTCATGAGCTGAAATAAAAAATCCCAGAAATGTTCCATATGCAAAAAAAGCTTAGTTCTCCCAAATGTTTTGCACAAATTTGTTTACATCCCTCTTAGTGAACATTTCTCCTATTCTAAGATAATCATTCCACCTGACAGGTGTGGTATATTAAGAAGCAGATCATAAACAGCTTGATCATTAGCAAAGTGCACCTTGTGCTGGTGACAATAAAAGGCCACTCTAAAACATTAAGTTTTGTCATACAACACAATGCCACCGATGTCTCAAGTTTTGAGGGAGCATGCAATTGGCATGATGACTGCAGGAATGTCCACCAGAGCTGTTTCAGATAATGTAATGTTCATTTCTCAACCATAAGCCACCTCTAACATTGTTTTATAGAATTTGACAGTACATCCAATCTGCCTCACAACTGCAGACCACATATAACCACACCAGCCCAGGACCTCCACATCTGGCTTCTTCACCTGCAGGATCATCTATGACCAGCCACCTGGACAGCTGATGAAACTGAGGAGTATTTCTGTCTGTAATAAAGCTCTTTTATGGTGAAAAACTTATTCTGATTCCCTCAGCCTGGCTCCCCAGTGGGTGGGTCTGGCTCCCCAGTGGGTGGGTCTGGTTCCCCAGTGGGTGGGTCTGGCTCCCAAGTGGGTGGGTCTGGTTCCCCAGTGGGTGGGTCTGGTTCCCAAGTGGGTGGGTCTGGTTCCCCAGTGGGTGGGTCTGGCTCCCCAGTGGGTGGGTCTGGTTCCCCAGTGGGTGGGTCTGGTTCCCCAGTGGGTGGGTCTGGTTCCCCAGTGGGTGGGTCTGGCTCCCCAGTGGGTGGGTCTGGTTCCCCAGTGGGTGGGTCTGGCTCCCCAGTGGGTGGGTCTGGCTCCCCAGTGGGTGGGTCTGGCTCCCCAGTGGGTGGGTCTGGTTCCCCAGTGGGTGGGTCTGGCTCCCCAGTGGGTGGGTCTGGCTCCCCAGTGGGTGGGTCTGGCTCCCCAGTGGGTGCGTCTGGCTCCCCAGTGGGTGCGTCTGGTTCCCCAGTGGGTGGGTCTGGCTCCCCAGTGGGTGGGTCTGGCTCCCCAGTGGGTGGGTCTGGCTCCCCAGTGGGTGGGTCTGGCTCCCCAGTGGGTGGGTCTGGTTCCCAAGTGGGTGGGTCTGGCTCCCCAGTGGGTGGGTCTGGCTCCCCAGTGGGTGGGTCTGGCTCCCCAGTGGGTGGGTCTGGTTCCCCAGTGGGTGGGTCTGGCTCCCCAGTGGGTGGGTCTGGCTCCCCAGTGGGTGGGTCTGGCTCCCCAGTGGGTGGGTCTGGCTCCCAAGTGGGTGGGTCTGGCTCCCCAGTGGGTGGGTCTGGCTCCCAAGTGGGTGGGTCTGGCTCCCCAGTGGGTGGGTCTGGTTCCCAAGTGGGTGGGTCTGGCTCCCCAGTGGGTGGGTCTGGCTCCCCAGTGGGTGGGTCTGGCTCCCCAGTGGGTGGGTCTGGCTCCCCAGTGGGTGGGTCTGGCTCCCAAGTGGGTGGGTCTGGCTCCCCAGTGGGTGGGTCTGGCTCCCCAGTGGGTGGGTCTGGCTCCCAAGTGGGTGGGCCTATGCCCTCCCAGGACCACCCATGGCTGCACCCCTGCCAAGTCATGTGAAATCCATAGATTAGGGCCTAATACATGTATTTCAATTGACTGACTTCCCTAAATGAACTGTAACTCAGTAAAATCGTTGAAATTGTTGAATGCTGCATTTATATTTTTGTTCATTATATATCAAGAAGCCTTTAACTGACCAAATAGGCTCACTCTCTTTATTGACAACTTTAATAGGCCACTTTGGGTTGACATATAAGAAGAACTTAATGCCCAATTTGGAGCATCATATTATCTGAGTCAACACTTAAATATGGAACTGCAGAATCCCATAATGTCCCATACTTAGAAATATGGCGTCAGATAAATAAGAGAGACGTCTTCACCAGCTCTGCTTCGTTATAGAACAACCATCAATAAATATTAGAAGGACAGGTGGTTTTCTAGAAAGAGTGGTATGGGTTTTGTTTTATCCTCCACACGAATGCACTTCACTTTTGCTTTTAGTGTCAACTTGAATTTGAGTGTGGCTGTGGGAGACTGGTTCCTTGATGATGTCTGCAATGATCTCTGATTACATCCCGTCATGCCAAGGTTCACAATCTGTCTGAAGAATGCCAACTCTATTCAATTGTCCACTTTGCAACAAGGCAGGATCAAGGGAAAGAGGAACAGAGCAAAGTACAGAGAGATCCTTGATGAAAACCTGCTCCAGAGTGCCCAAGACCTTAGACTGGGGCGAAGGTTCACCTTCCGACAGTAGGTTCACCTTCCAACAGTTCGCAACATGTAAAGTGTTGGTCCCATGTTTCATGAGCTGAAAGAAAATATCCCAGAAATGTTCAACGACTCTAAGCACACAGGAAAGACAATGCAGTAGTATCTTCGGGACAAGTCTCTGAATGTCCTTGAGTGGCCCGGACTTGAATCCAATTTAACATCTCTGGAGAGACCTGAAAATAGCTGTGCAGCGACGCTCCCCATCCAACCTGACAGAGCTTGAGAGAATCTGCAGAGAAGAATGGGAGAAACTCCCCAAATACAGGTGTGCCAAGCTTGTAGTGTCATACCCAAGAAGACTCAATGCTGTAATCGCTGCCAAAGGTGCTTCAACAAAGTACTGAGTAAATGGTCTGAATACTTATGCTAATGTGATATTTCCGTTTTTTATTTTTAATACATTTGCAAAATTTCTAAAAACCTGTTTTTGCTTTGTCATTATGGGTTATTGTGTGTTGATTGATGAGGGGGTTTAAAAAATATAGATTTTTAGAATAAGGCTGTAATTTAACAAGATGTGGAAAAAAGTCTAGGGGTCTGAATACTTTGTAGATGTTTCATCACCTATCGGTCACAGATGTACCTGTCACGCCTGCTCCCACTCTCCCTCTCAGGCTGCCCTTCATTGCGCACACCTGTCACCATCATTCCGCGCATTAGCACTCACTGGACTCAACTGGACTCCTTCACTTTGTTGATTACCTTCCCTATTTCTGTCTGCTTCCGCTTTTGTTCCCTGTGTCAACATTAATGTCATTATGTGTTCATGTCCAGACGCTGTCCTGTTTTATGTCCGTTGATTATTAAAAGCTCACTCCCTGTACCTGCTTCCTGTCTACCAGCGTAGAGCCTTACACTACCGAAACCAGAGATCAACACTTAGCAGCTAATCGAAGGTCTCAAAAAGAATATCTGTATTTTTATTTTGAAAATCAGGGAAGAACACTTCCTCCCAGCTACGGTACATAATAGCATTGTTGAAGACCACAGAACAATTTTTGATGCATTTATGACACACTACAGTGATGCCCTCAGGTTTCACCTTACAAATTAGTAAATACATGTGGATGAAGATGGTGAGGAATGCATTAGATGCATAAGCTCTGAGTGGATACTGAAGCATTACTGTGTGAAGTAATTTGGCATGGTCAGGCCAAGTGTCACAACTCCTACCGAAGGTGGCTCCCCTTCCTGTTTGGGTGGTGCTCGGCGGTCGTCTTCACCGGCTTACGAGCTGCCACTGATCCCTTTTCCCCTTTCTGTTTATTGGTTTCACCTGTTTTGTGTATACGCTGATTAGTCGGGCTATGTGACCCAGTAGGCCCGCCTGCTCTTTGTGCGGGATTGTTTTGTGTTGCTCTGAGCACGTTCGATGTTGACGTGTTTCGTTCGTGGGTTTTTCTCCGGACTGTTTGAGTCCCCGTGTTTGGGGCATTTGTTGTGTGTGCGCCCTGTGTTTCGTGGGGTGGCTTATGTTCGCCGTGGCAATAAATAGCACTACCCTGTACTCTCTGCTTCCTGTGCCTGACTTCACACCCACTACGCCCAGAGTGTTACACCAAGTGAAGTACCCCTGAGCAACAAAGAAGGTTATGAAACAAGGTCATTTGAATACATCCCATTGGTCAGCATACTGCAACAATAGCAAGTAATGAAGAGGTCTGGACCACCTTGAATCAAGACCAAAAGCCACATAATGATGAGATTCTAGAAGACGTTACAGACGGTGAATTGTTCAAATCCCAACCTAACAAAGCAGAGCCTCCATCTGCAGTTTAACCTAGATGAATTGGAAGTTGTCAATCCACTGGGTTCTAAAAAAGGCAAGCACAAATTGACCACTGTGTACTTTAGATTAGGAAATCTTGACCACAAGGATACTCCCCAACTCCAGAATATATACCTCTCCACATTGGTTCATCACCGCCTCATTCGAATACAAGTCATCACTTACTAAGAAGCATTGGAGCATTTGATACATGACATCCAGGAATTGGAAGCACTGGGTGTGAAGTTAACATGCAATGGTGAAAACAAAACCTTCTGAATAACAATCACAACAGTCTCAGCAGATGATCTCTCCTCACGCAGGGTTGCAGGGTTGAGAAAAAAAACGTTTCCTCTGGTCGCATTTTTCGCTTCCAGACATTGCATCGATGTATTGGCATCAAAAAAGCCTGTTGCTTCTCTCAGCTGAATCATGTGCCATCTCCCATTATGTATCTGTTTCCACCGGACGTCATGCATAACATTCACGAGGGCATCATACCCACATTGCTCAGACTGGTGTTGCAACAATTACTCTTGTCCAGATCAACTATGAGGTTGAGAACTTGTCTTATGGCAACGAGATGTGTCTTCTAAACCTGCTCCACTATCCGAGAGTCCAAAGGAAGAATGGCCATCTATCAGGAAGTTCATCAGAACAATTTGCACGTTTTTGTTTACTCCCCCAAATGATTGGTAGTCAAATACAAAATGGCAGTGCTTGGGATCTCTACCTCCTGTTTTGAGAGGTATCTGATGTCATCTTGGCCAGCGTTTTAAGAAGATCCTAGATCCCATATCTGGCAGAAAAAAATCTCCGAATTTCAAGCTCTCTTCCAGGAGCTGTTTCCAGGGAAGACAATCGCAAATATGCACTACCTCGTCCACTACCCTAGCCTGCTATGGACCTTTGATGCACCAGTCCTCCATGTGATTTGAAGAGAAACACCAGTATTTCAAGAGGCTCTTAGCAGTTGTGGAAAACCTTAAAAATACAACGAAGACCCTGGCTAAAAGACATTAGCTCAGACAATGCTGGGAGCAAACCAACAACAACTGCCTTGGCAACAACAACACACTGTATGGACATAAGAGACTTCTGAGACGTCCCATGCATGCACTTCCAAACTCTGCCCATGTAGTGTTAAGTGCCAGATTCGGAGAAATCATCAGAGCAAAATGTGTCACCAAGACAATGTCCATTGCAGTGAACAACGAGCGGTACAATGTAGGAGACTATCTGGTTATCGACACTCATTCAGAAGAGATTCATGTGTTCATGGAAGTGTGTGGAATATACAGATTCCTTGGTGCTGCTACCAGCCAGTTTCACCACACATACATGGTTCAACACAGTCAACAATGGTTTCTATAAGCCCTGTTGAGGAGATGGATTTCCATGGGTTAGATGGATACAGGGACCCAGAGGGAAGAGTGTCCATTCCTTTCTGCCACTGGGTTGCGGTTAGTTCACATCATAGATTCATTCATTTAGGAAGCACAATGCACTTTTATTTTCATATGTGTTTCCTATCCTGATACACACTGACCAAAACACTGCCATGTTATTTTTATTTAGGGTATGTTTCCCCACAGAACACCACATTGATGGAGAGACATTGATGTCACTGGACCAAAGAATGGTGGAGCAAATTGTTTCAGTAATCTAAGTTTGAATCAAATTCACAAAATTAATTAATTATTAAAATTAATAAATATGTAAGCCAATGTATGACTATCATCTGCATCATTGACTCTTATCACATTGATCCTATTCACATTCTCTGCTCTTTTGTTTTCTTTCTGAGCCTGAAAGCACAATAAACGGTATTATTGTCAGTTCCCAGCAAATGACCCAGCAGCATCTGTCCAGCAAAATGACCCAGCATCTGTCCAGCAAAATGACCCAGGATCTGCCCAGCAAAATCACCCACCAATTGGCCTTCAGCATCAGGAAACATAATTCAGCCCGAATCTGGCCATCTAGGCTTAGACTTCCAGAATTTCCAGACATATTAAAAGAAAAACTTGAAAACAAAATGTGACGATCTCCGTTGCCCTGCGGTTCTCTCGAAGTGGAGGTCTCAGATTGGGCAGGTGTTGTTTGCCTTCATGTGTCCCTATACGTGGTGAGTATAGTTATGTAGTAAACTGATGTTAGCTTAATGTTAATGACATACGTTCATACATTATGCTTGTTTGTTTGTGTGTGCATCAGACTGAGCCCTTCTCCTGTCTCTGTCCTCCATACTCTGTCTTCTCATAATCACTGCAGCTTATAGCATAGCACACAACTTCTACATGATGATAATCAACACCATCAGTCAATGTCATTTGTATTATGAACATAAATGTTAGTCTAGCTGTATTCTTGTATGTTTCTACTCTTGTTGAGAGACCAGACAGGGAAGGGATATGTACGAATTCTTCAGTTTTCATACTCACGCTAATAACCTTTTTACACTATTGTGCCTACCCAGATCATAATGTGCTGGCTTGGATATTTTCTTCTCACATTGTAAACCATCACATTTCCAGCAGCATAACAAGACCATCTCTATTCTGCTCCTCTGACCTCAGTCCCAATAATCCATCATTTCTCCTCTCCACATTTTATTTTTTAAGGAGTCATGGCACGGCATGATAAAGAATAAATACAAGTACAGGAAATGCAGAAGAAGTTTAGGGGACAAGGGAAAAAATTAACCCAGATGACATCAAAAATGAAGACCTGACCAAAATAGCCAAGGTAACTATTGGTATACAGATAAGGGCCCATATTCAGTTTGTCAAAGTCGAACCGCTGATCCCAGATCTGTTTTTAAGATCATATATATACGATTGTATGGACAGGTGTGGACCTGATCCTACAACAGCACTCTGAGATGCTTTGTGAATAAAGGACATTTTGCCTTTTTCAATAGACTTTGATCGTGTTTGATGCTGTATGTATCAACATTTGATGATATTTATATTTGATTTTCAGATTGAGATTGGTGAGGATTCCTTCAGTCAAGAGTTACATGTTGAACAGATGCAGGTGGAGTGACAAGAAAAGAGACCGAACATAAGTTCCCTACAAGACAAAACGAAAAGGACTGAAAAATAACGTTTTTATGAAACAAGGCACCAAGGATATCTTAAAACAGTGCCCAGCACTCCATTTGTCAGCCAATGTAGAAAGAAATGGTAAAAAGCACAACTAATGTAGAATAGCCAAGAACTGTCATCTGAATCTAAGATATATTGGTAATGCATTATAAACAAATAGACTTTCAGATTTTCTCAGAGATGAGAAACAAATTCGGTATGGATGTGGACAGAAACATTCTGCCAGGATTCAACCCAATGGCCGACAAAATCATTGCAGAGGGGGGTGTGCCGTGGAGTTGCTGAATCTCTACAATAATGCAGCTGTTCTAATTCTATTGATTCTAATCTAGCCATTTTATTACACACCCTATTACACAGGTCTGAAGGTCACTGCAGCCATTTTATTACACACCCTATTACACAGGCCTGAAGGTCTCTGCAGCCATTTTATTACACAGGTCTGAAGGTCTCTGCAGCCATTTTATTACACAGGCCTGAAGGTCTCTGCAGCCATTTTATTACACAGGCCTGAAGGTCTCTGCAGCCATTTTATTACACAGGTCTGAAGGTCTCTGCAGCCATTTTATTACACAGGTCTGAAGGTCTCTGCAGCCATTTTATTACACAGGTCTGAAGGTCTCTGCAGCCATTTTATTACACAGGCCTGAAGGTCTCTGCAGCCATTTTATTACACAGGTCTGAAGGTCTCTGCAGCCATTTTATTACACAGGCCTGAAGGTCTCTGCAGCCATTTTATTACACAGGTCTGAAGGTCTCTGCAGCCATTTTATTACACACCCTATTACACAGGCCTGAAGGTCTCTGCAGCCATTTTATTACACAGGTCTGAAGGTCACTGCAGCCATTTTATTACACACCCTATTACACAGGTCTGAAGGTCACTGCAGACATTGTATTACACAGGTCTGAAGGTCACTGCAGCCATTTTATTACACACCCTATTACACAGGCCTGAAGGTCTCTGCAGCCATTTTATTACACAGGCCTGAAGGTCACTGCAGCCATTTTATTACACAGGTCTGAAGGTCACTGCAGCCATTTTATTACACACCCTATTACACAGGTCTGAAGGTCACTGCAGCCATTTTATTACACAGGTCTGAAGGTCACTGCAGCCATTTTGCTCCTCCCCTACCTCTTCAAAGAAGATCCAGGTGGGCTGTACGTCACAGGGTATGTATTTCCCTGCAGACAAATAAATGAATGCAAAGTTAGTAGTAATGTGTAAGGTGTGATGTGCTCAGTTGTTAACTTACTGTTTCAAATATGATTTGAGTAACCTTCATTTAACTTTTTTTGTTTTACTTCTTTACAGTGAGGGGAATACCTTTATGGATGAGAGCCACATTCAACACTTCCTGGATGGAGAGGAGCTACTCACTGAAGAGCTGGAGAACATCTCCATGGGATTGGGAGTGGCAATGGGGGGTCCATTTCCTTTTTAATATTGAGTATGCAGCATCGTTAAAAAGCACTATGCTGTTCATTCAGAAATGTGTTCTGGGAATTGATAAAGGAGATAAATTACCAACAAATGTTGTACGAATGGCAAACGTTTTGCAGTAGAGAGGGATAAGGGAGACCAGAGATTTCTGTGACGTCTGCAAGTGAGATTTCTGGGACTTAAAGTCAATAAAATGAATTTGTGACTTTACAAGTTCACCACTCAATGTTATTTGTATTATTATTGTTAATAGTATTATTATTGTTATTGTTCAAAATGGAATACATGGGACATTAAAGTTTCCTACAGGAACCTTAACGCCCTAAAAGGTTATTTGAGGAACCTTTTTAAAAGATTCCTCAGGGAAAAGGTTCCTGAAAGCAAAGAGAGTTCCAAACCTCTCTGCCAATGGGCGAATTCGATTATAGACCGGACACCGGTCTGTGGCCTGTACATGTTGTCAACAAGGCAGCATGTTGCGTCATCCAGAAACGCACATCTCTTTTCTACAAAATACATGTTCGATTTTTATTAAAAGTAATTACTTTTGCATGTGAAAACACATAATCCTACTCATTACCTTTCGTAGGTCACTTTTGTTTTGTGCAGATTTCGCAGTGGGGTTTGAACTGGGCATCTGCCTCATGCCTGGGAGGAATCCCGGTTTCAAAACTAATCCAATCAATTTTCACCCGGTGCAAAACACTCATACTGTCACGATTTCCACCGAAGGTGGCTCCTCTCCTTGTTCGGGCGGTGCTCGGCGATCCATTTTTTCTTTTCGTTTGTGTCTGTCTGTTTTTTCTTTACACCTGTGTCCTATTAGTTCATTTCGTTGGGTTTATTAACCTGCGCTGCCTGCTATTCTGTGTGCGGGATTATTTGCTGTTGTTGCTATGTTAGGGGTGCGTGGTTGCGCCACGGGATTTTCTTTTAGGAGTAGAGGTTTCTCTCCGTGTGTTGCGTTTATTCCCTGTGTGTGGCGACTTTGTTTGGGCGTGTTCTTCCACCTGTTGTTGTTGAGTTGGGACTTCTAATAAACGATTGTGCTACTGGGGCTTCCTTGGTCTCCTGCTCATGACTCCTGAACCTCCTTCATTTTAGGAGGCACGCAACACATACCCAGGCCAGATTAATCAAATCCCCTCATCCTCCGCTATTTTTCAGTTCCCCCTCACCCCCACCCCCACTCAGACAGTCGTAGGCCAATTGTGCGTCGCCCCACAGACCTCCCGGTCGCACTAGTGCGAACCTCGAGTCTCCGGTGGCACCGCTGGCGCTGCCTTAGACCACTGCACCACCCGGGAGTTAACTCAATTAAATTTGTGTTCCTCTGTGAACTTGACATTGGAGATTTAAGGCACGTTCCAGTATAGGTTGTTTTCATTGTCAGGCACTCTTCACAGATGATCAGATGAGAAATGCACTTAATCCCATTGCGCCACACTCTTACTAAGAAAAGGTTTCTGGAGGCACCTTTGGGTGTTCCTCAGATTGCAACACTGGCGGAACCCCTATAGGTGCTTAAATGTTATATTAGGGATGTACCTGAGAGTAATGTTAGTGCATTTTTTTCTCACGAGTATTGGAAAGCTATGTAATTGTTAAATTTGACAGCAAGAAATAGCTTGCAAGTTTCCCAAGAAACTAGATAGGTGTCGTTTAGTCTTCAGCATTGGTACAGTTTTCATTTGAAAGATTCCTCAGTGAAATGGGGACACAGACAGGGCCCAGATAGGCTACGTCATACTTGGGCGTGGACCAAGTTAGCAAGCTAGGAGCTAGCTAGCAGAAACAGACCGACCTGACACCGCGAAACACAGCTAGCTAGCTATACTACCAATCGTAGTAGTGATAATATTGTCACTGAATTCAAATTAACAGGTATCTATGTTTATTTTTCAACGAATGTGATTTGTGATAATACCTTTAGCTTGTGAGTCCTTGCTTGCTGTTTAGGTCAGCCAATTTGATTAAGCTAGCAAGCCAGGTAGCGAACGTTAAGCGCTAATTTATCGAGCTAACGCCAGGCCTGACATTTGTGTCTGACTGTCGACGATAATGAAATTATTCTTATCTAATAACGTTAGACACATTAACTTAATCTAGCTAGTTTGATATGTGTAAATGAAATAGTATGTTTCGTGATAATGGATTTAGCTAGCCAGCTAAATGAATATAACTGACGTTAGCTAGCTAGAGGCAACAATGCGCTAGCCTGTTAGATAGCTAATCATGTCTTGTGACGTTATACATTCTAAATCGCTGCAAATGCTACATAACTTCATTCACTTATCTAAAAGTAAAATACAATGTAGATGGCCAGCTCGGTAACTAGCTAGCTGAGTAAAGGTAATTAGCTAACGTTATCTAAGCATTGCAAACATACTGTACCCTGGTGCATCTTTACTTTCCTCAGGTTTAAGAGAATACCAACCATGTCTGATGGAGAGGGTTACGTGGTGCGTGTGAGAGGCCTACCATGGTCCTGCTCTGTGGATGAAGTACGGAGGTTCTTCTCAGGTAATAACACCTTTATGATAAAACCTGAATAGCTTGCTACAACACCTTTATAGCCAACACCTCTCACATCTGAGGTAACTGTGAGTCCCTCTACCCTCTTCTTGGCATATAGATTGTAAAATCGCCAACAATGGCACCAGCATCCATTTTACCTCCACGCGTGAGGGCCGACCCAGCGGAGAGGCCTTCGTTGAGCTGGAGAATGAGGATGACCTGAAGATCGCTGTGAAGAAGGACAGAGAAACCATGGGCCACAGATATGTGGAAGGTGTGTGTGTTTGTGTGTCACTGTCCAAGTCTTCCTGAAGTTTCAGTGTTTGCAGCTGAAGCATAATATGTGCCTTGGGACTTCACTTTAGGCTACATTTCTTAACCTTTTACACTATGTAACACTAGCAGTAGTGACTTTGGTCTTTGTGTTGACTTGTTTGTCCACAGTGTTTAAATCCAACAACGTGGAAATGGACTGGGTGATGAAACATTCTGGTCCAAACAGCCCAGAAACGACTGGAGACGGCCTGGTCAGGCTCCGAGGCCTCCCCTTCGGCTGCAGCAAGGAGGAGATTGTCCAGTTCCTCTCAGGTACCAGTAGCTAACTCCCACTGGTTCACATGAACACCCCCATGACATCCTGTAGGAGGAGGTAAACCGTCCTCAGCTCTCATCAATGATCCAGGATAATTTACATTTTTCAGTCATTTAGCAGATGATCTTATCCAGAGCGACTTACATTATATAAGCTATAGTTTGTCCAGGATTTCCCCCATCACCTAAGTTTCTCTATCACTGGTTTGGTCCCAACAAACACTTTTTTTAAATGAATTATTCTGTACAATAATTTGGCTTGACATGCTAGTCCCGTCTGTCACTTTTCTTTGACAGTTGTCCTTTGGTGTTTTCCCATGAACCCACTATATCATAACAAATATGTAATTCATCCCACTGGGACAATTATAGAATGGGTGGGTACTAAAGGTAACACAAGTACTGCCAGAGCCACTTATTTTCATTCCTTCACAGCTACAATCGCTTCCTCTTCCGTATCCTTCTCGCTCTCATTTTCTCCCTCTCATTTTCTCCCTCTCATTTTCTCCTTAATTTCCTCTAATTTTCTCCCTCATTTTTTTTCACATTTTCTCTCTCTCGACACTCTTTCCTCTCATCCTCCTTTATGTTCCCCCAAATGCAGTAAAAGTAAGTAGCCTGAATGGTTGCTGAGTCTCATTGGTTAAAAATACTCACCTGGTATGTACAGTACATGTCGTAATGCATAGTTTTCATGAATAAATAAAGCAACAACAGAGAAAGCTACCTTTCTGTAACTGGGCATGTGATTTACTGTGTCCCCCACTGGGGTTATCTGTCCTTGGGTTGAAGGGTTGGAAATCGTGCCAAATGGGATAACATTGCCGCTGGACTTCCAGGGGAGGAGTACGGGGGAGGCCTTCGTGCAGTTTGCTTCACAGGATATAGCTGAAAAGGCTCTAAAGAAACACAAGGAAAGAATAGGGCACAGGTGGGGATGGTTGGCTGGTTGGCTGGATAAAGTTGCTGTTCTTATGGTGTACAACTTACAAGCATTAACAGGTATAACTGACACTCAACAGAACAGTTAATTTAAGACAACACATACTCCGATATTGATTGTATAAAGACACATAGTTACAATATTAGATCAGAACACACTAACACTCATTCACTCACAGCAGTCTTTGGGAAAATGAAGCACATTATCTTGTTCTTAAACCATTGGGAGATAGATCATATTCTGAGTTTAGTGCCGAGGTGTCTTGTAAGCTCTCGGGTTTGTCACCAAGTTTGGTTGAGAGTGCAGAGTAAAAATTGCAGTTGAATTTGGGCATATCCATTTGACCCTGATTCTTAAGAGTGAAGCTGATTGGTTCCTGGGCACTAAACATCACTACAGGTAGCCAATAGACAGACAGGATTCTCACAGGTGTTCTAACTCACTGAGGGCCAATCAACACGAGGACACGGACCCTGCACACTGTCACTCACAGGTAATGTTCAGAGAGTGGGTCTCCATGGATAACAACAGGACAATGACCATAGCAGGGACACAGATTGTACTGTAACCTCAGTGTTAACTGTATCGGGTATCTGCAGGTGACCATAAGAAAAGTGCCTGTTGTACTGTCAAGGCTTTTATACTAGACAGTATACTGTTACCCACCAGATCAAGTCTCACATAGTTCAAGACTCACCTACCTATGGAGCAGTACTGCACTTGGCAGCACTTGTCCTGAATTGCCCAACTTTGTCAGTACCCTCAATGACAGGCAAATACACTAAAATGTCAGCTTATCACCTGCATATTGAACACCCAACTTTATTGGTACCCTTTCCATTTGAACAGACACATTGATTCAGCCTTAGGAGCTGTACAGTAGCTAGCTCTAGTCTACACCCCCTCCTGTGTGTGGTGGTCTTCATGGTGGTGTGTGTACTGTATGCATCTCAGGTACATTGAGATCTTCAAGAGCAGCCGTGCCGAGGTGAGGACCCACTACGAACCCCAGAGGAAACCTATGGGGATGCAGAGACCGGGGCCCTATGACAGACCGTCTGGGGGCCGTGGGTACAACATGATGGGGGGCCGAGGAGGGGGCTCCTACGACAGGGCTAGACGCGGAGGCTATGGTGGAGGTGTGTGTTGGGGAGAGGGTGTGTGTGTGATGTCTGCACAGTGTAAGAAGATCTTGTTTTGTTTCAGCCGACTGGATTAATTGGGAGCCATTATCAGTCATAAATGTTTATGGATCATAACATGATGGTCTCCCAGTCATGCTCTTCCTAGCCCTCTATCATGATGGTATGATGTCGCCAGTCATGCTCTTCCTAGCCCTCTTTCATGATGGTATGATGGTCTCCAGTCATGCTCTTCCTAGCCCTCTATCATGATGGTATGATGGTCTCCAGTCATGCTCTTCCTAGCCCTCTATCATGACGGTATGATGGTCTCCAGTCATGCTCTTCCTAGCCCTCTATCATGACGGTATGATGTCTCCAGTCATGCTCTTCCTAGCCCTCTATCATGACGGTATGATGGTCTCCAGTCATGCTCTTCCTAGCCCTCTATCATGATGGTATGATGTCTCCAGTCATGCTCTTCCTAGCCCTCTATCATGACGGTATGATGTCTCCAGTCATGCTCTTCCTAGCCCTCTATCATGACGGTATGATGTCTCCAGTCATGCTCTTCCTAGCCCTCTATCATGACGGTATGATGTCTCCATGCCCCAGACCAGTCTCTCCATAACTAAGGTGTATACGTCTAATCTCAGGTGTGTCTGATGGGCGGTATGGTGACAGTAGCTCCTCCTTCCAGAGCACCACTGGTCACTGTGTTCACATGAGGGGTCTGCCCTATAGAGCCACAGAGACTGACATCTACAACGTGAGTTCAAAGATATACTACTAAGAATGGTCTGTGTGAGAGATGATGAGAATAACACTGCTCCCTCTCTCTCTCCGTAGTTCTTCTCTCCTCTGAACCCAGTGAGAGTGCATGTAGAGATCGGTCCTGACGGCAGAGTGACAGGAGAGGCTGACGTGGAGTTTGCTACACATGAGGATGCGGTGGCAGCCATGTCGAAGGACAAGGCCAACATGCGTGAGTCTTTTTATAATTTTTTTTTTTAGCTGGCCACCGCCATTATGAAAGGCACTCTTAAAAACTGTTTCTCTCTTCCTCCCCAGCCTTCCCACCTTAATATGATGAAATGCATGTACTAACCAGCAGTCTCTGTCCTGCAGAGCACCGCTATGTGGAGCTGTTCCTGAACTCTACAGCAGGGGGCAGTAATGGCTCGTACGGCAGTCCGATGCAGGGGGGTATGGGGAGCCAGTCGTCCTATAGCAGTGGAGGGCTGAGCTCTGGATACTCTGGAGGCTACAGCAGCCAGGGCAGCATGGGAGGTTACAGTGACTATAGTGAGTATCAGCTCTGTAAAACACACCCACCTGTTCACATGTATCTACGCATGACCCGGACTGTCAAGCTTTAGACTGTGTGATCTCTGAACTCCTCGGTCCTATAGTGTGTATCTCTCTCCTGTCAGGTAACCAGGGCGGTATGAGCAGCAGCTACTATGGCGGCAGTGGAGGCAGGAGTTCCAATGGCCTGGGGTCAGGATGGGGGATGTAGGTCTTTAACCCAGCATGTGTTCGGCTGGAAGGACTGGAATTGTAGTTCCCACCTGGTCTTTTGGATGGGTTTTGTAGTTCTGAGCCAATTTATAGTGAGGGTTGGGAAATGTATTGTTTTAGACAGATTGTATTCATGATTGAGGCTCCTTTGAAGTTAGGTTGGTAGAAATGAGAGCCGTTTTGTTTCCATCCTCTCCTCCTGTTGTTTATGACATGACTGCAGCAACACAAACTATGACCGTGGTTGTTTCATCTTTACCAGGAAGTGTGTGTTTTTGTTGTTTTAACGAAGATTCAAAAACAACCAACTGTGATTGACCCAGTCTGTCTATTTAACCCACAGTAGTTCACTTTGTTGATCTGAGCTTTTATTTGACCATTAAGTGACTGACTTCAGGGTTGGGGTAAATTCAATTTAAATTCCAGTCAATTCAGAAAGTAAACCAAATTCCAATTCTACATTTTCACAAGTGAAAAGCATTGACCCTGCCGGACTGTCATATGAGCGTATGAACCAACACTTCTGTAAATAGTCTTCTAGATGTTCCTGGACTTTTCTCCAGTAGCTGCAAAGATATCTAGCCTTTCTGTTGAAGTCTGAAACAATGTTAAAATAATGGTGTGTGAAGTTGACATTTTACATGGTGAACAAAGAGCACGTTTAAGTTTTATATGGGAGGGTTTGGGGGAATTCTCCGAGGGATGGATGCTTTACTTAGTTGGCAAACAAACCTGAAGTGTTTCTGTTTAAGGTTTCTTTCTGCCTATGCAGAATTCTTTGTATTTCTTGTAAAGTGAATACAATTTGAAGATGTTTTACATGTCTTTGTTTGTCTTGTTTGAGGTGAGTAGTTTCCTATACAGTCAAGAAGAAACTCATTCAGATAAGTTTATTAAATATCTTGATAGAAAACATTGCTCAAACCCCCCCACCCAATGACTGGCCCGAAAATGGCTGTTAGTATACATAAAACTCATTATATACATTCTGAAATAACACATCAAGATGTCTAAGAACATTCCTTTGCGTCACGAAGTGAAACTTTCACATGATTCTATATAAATCAGCTCTAAGACTTTTTCAAAGCTAAATGAAAAAGTTCTGCTCTAAATTACTATAATAAAGTCAATCAACGTTGCTTTTCTTGAACTGACCTTCAATAATAGCATTGAATTGAAATAGTTAATCTAACATTTCCCCACAATTGAGATAGTTGCATAGTCGGTCATTCATATTACAACAAACACTGATGTTCCAATAGCCTGTGGCTCCCTTCAACGACAACTATCATTTTAAATGTGGCGTCTTAGAGGGTATATATGGAGTATAACTGGGAATGGAGTTTGTTCGTAACAATGAAACAATTAGCCCCGCTGACTCACTATTGTTTATTGATCTTATTTAGTGAAATCCCTCCAGATGAGTTTAAAAGAGAGAAGGCAGTATTAGCCCAAGAGGAGGGTAGAACCCTCTACAGTTAAAGTCAACCATTCCCAAAGATCCTGAATTTCAGGTAAGTGGCGAAACAACTTTATAGCTCACACCAGATTTCCTGCTCAAATTGGATTAAAATGTGTTCTCAATGACCAAGAGTACTGTGGGCTTTGAGCACAGCCTAGAGAGAAGAAAGATTGAGTGTCTACTTGTGTGTCAAGAGGAGTGTGTGTATGAGGGTCTGCTTGTATCAAGGAGTGTGTGTATGAGGGTCTGCTTGTATCAAGGAGTGTGTGTATGAGGGTCTGCTTGTATCAAGGAGTGTGTGTATGAGGGTCTGCTTGTATCAAGGAGTGTGTGTATGAGGGTCTGCTTGTATCAAGGAGTGTGTGTATGAGGGTCTGCTTGTATCAAGGAGTGTGTGTATGAGGGTCTACTTGTATCAAGGAGTGTGTGTATGAGGGTCTACTTGTATCAAGGAGTGTGTGTATGAGGGTCTACTTGTATCAAGGAGTGTGTGTATGAGGGTCTACTTGTATCAAGGAGTGTGTGTATGAGGGTCTACTTGTATCAAGGAGTGTGTGTATGAGGGTCTACTTGTATCAAGGATTGTGTGTATGAGGATTCTACTTGTATCAAGGAGTGTGTGTATGAGGGTCTACTTGTATCAAGGAGTGTGTGTATGAGGGTCTACTTGTATCAAGGAGTGTGTGTATGAGGGTCTACTTGTATCAAGGAGTGTGTGTATGAGGGTCTACTTGTATCAAGGAGTGTGTGTATGAGGGTCTACTTGTATCAAGGAGTGTGTGTATGAGGGTCTACTTGTATCAAGGAGTGTGTGTATGAGGGTCTACTTGTATCAAGGAGTGTGTGTATGAGGGTCTACTTGTATCAAGGAGTGTGTGTATGAGGGTCTACTTGTATCAAGGAGTGTGTGTATGAGGGTCTACTTGTATCAAGGAGTGTGTGTATGAGGGTCTACTTGTATCAAGGAGTGTGTGTATGAGGGTCTACTTGTATCAAGGAGTGTGTGTATGAGGGTCTACTTGTATCAAGGAGTGTGTGTATGAGGGTCTACTTGTATCAAGGAGTGTGTGTATGAGGGTCTACTTGTATCAAGGAGTGTGTGTATGAGGGTCTACTTGTATCAAGGAGTGTGTGTATGAGGGTCTACTTGTATCAAGGAGTGTGTGTATGAGGGTCTACTTGTATCAAGGAGTGTGTGTATGAGGGTCTACTTGTATCAAGGAGTGTGTGTATGAGGGTCTACTTGTATCAAGGAGTGTGTGTATGAGGGTCTACTTGTATCAAGGAGTGTGTGTATGAGGGTCTACTTGTATCAAGGAGTGTGTGTATGAGGGTCTACTTGTATCAAGGAGTGTGTGTATGAGGGTCTACTTGTATCAAGGAGTGTGTGTATGAGGGTCTACTTGTATCAAGGAGTGTGTGTATGAGGGTCTACTTGTATCAAGGAGTGTGTGTATGAGGGTCTACTTGTATCAAGGAGTGTGTGTCTGAGGGTCTGCTTGTATCAAGGAGTGTGTGTATGAGGGTCTGCTTGTATCAAGGAGTGTGTGTATGAGGGTCTGCTTGTATCAAGGAGTGTGTGTATGAGGGTCTGCTTGTATCAAGGAGTGTGTGTATGAGGGTCTACTTGTGTGTGTCAAGAGGAGGTGGAAGAGGTGCTCCTCTGCAGCAGTAGGGAGTGGCAGATGTCACAGACCCGTACAGGTCGAGGGTAGGAGGGCAGGGCCAACTCATTACTAGAACAACTGTTACAGTAGATATCTCCACAGTTCCTACAGTGGTGCTGCAGAGAGGGAGAGAAAACACAAATGTCCAAGTATAACTATTTGTAACACTTGTGGCAAATGAGAGCGTTTCAAACGAAGGCATTTATACACTGAACAAAATTTTTAAAAACGCAACATGTTGGTTTCATGAGCTGAAAACATCCAGAAATGTTTCAAACACACAAAGCTTACGGTTAAATTTTGTGCACAAATGTGTTTACATCCCTGTTGGTGAGCATTTCTCTTTTGCCAAGATAATCCATCCACCTGACAGGAGTGGCAAATCAAGAAGCATGATCATTACACAGGTGCACCTTGTACTGGGGACAACAAAAGGCCACAAAAATGTGCAGTTGTCTAAAGTTAAGGGCACGTGCAATTAGTATGCTTGACTGCAGGAATGTCCACCCGAGCTGTTGGCAGAAAATTCAATGTTCAGTTCTCTACCTTAAGCAGCCACTAATGTCATTTTAGGGAATTTGGCAGTACGTCCAACCGGCCTCACAACCGCAGACCACATGTAACCACGCCAGCCCAGGACCTCCACATCCGGCTTCACCTGTGGGATTGTCTGAGACCAGCCACCCGGACAGCTGATGAAACTGAGGAGTATTGCTGTCTGAAATAGTCATTTTGTGGGGAATAACTCATTCTGATTGGGTGGGCCTATTCCCTCCAGGCTACACCCCTACCCAGTCATGTGAACGCCATAGATTAGGGCCTCATTTATTTCAATTGACTGATTTCCTTATATGAACTAACTCAGTAAAATTGTTGTCATGTTGCGTTTATTTTTGTTCAGTATAAATCTTTCTTTACATCTGCCACAGACCATAGTCCACAACTGATGGATGGACAGAGCTTTACCTTTCTGCGAGCGATAGAGAACTCCTTCTGACAGTGTTTACACTGTGTAGCCTCATCGTCTTTCAGCCAGGCTTGGCCCTGATGGACACAGACAGAAAACAACGCTCAATCACAAATGATTACAGAAATGAGTGAGCGTGTGTCTGTCGTGTAGGTGGGGGTTATAGACTTCTCCTGAAGGACCCTATGACCAGAGGTGAATTTCTATGTCTCGTCTGTTCTTCACTAGTAAACTCCATAGAGACTTGGTATAACGGTGGGCTAGGGGAAGTGTTCATGTAGGACAGGGAACCCCTTACCTTCAGGGCTTTGTTGACCTCTTTGAAATCCTCCATCTTCAGTTTAGACCTATGAGAGAGTCACAAAAAGATGGAACAAAGGAAGTAAATGAAGAGGGATGTTAAGAGGATTAGGAGTGGGCCTAGTTCAGTACTCACTGGCTGAGGTGTAGGCCCATTTCTTGTAAGGCCGCCTAGTACGGTACTCACTGGCTGAGGTGTAGGCCCATCTCCTGTAAGGCCGTCTAGTACAGTACTCACTGGCTGAGGTGTAGGCCCATCTCCTGTAAGCCTGTCTAGTACAGTACACACTGGCTGAGGTGTAGGCCCATCTCCTGTAAGCCTGTCTAGTACAGTACAGTACTCACTGGCTGAGGTGTAGGCCCATCTCCTGTAAGGCCATCTAGTACAGTACTCACTGGCTGAGGTGTAGGCCCATCTCCTGTAAGCCGTCTAGTACAGTACTCACTGGCTGAGGTGTAGGCCCGTCTCCTGTAAGGCCGTCTAGTACAGTACTCACTGGCTGAGGTGTAGGCCCATCTCCTGTAAGGCCGTCTAGTACAGTACTCACTGGCTGAGGTGTAGGCCCATCTCCTGTAAGGCCGTCTAGTACAGTACTCACTGGCTGAGGTGTAGGCCCATCTCCTGTAAGCCTGTCTAGTACAGTACAGTAATCACTGGCTGAGGTGTAGGCCCATCTCCTGTAAGCCTGTCTAGTACAGTACTCACTGGCTGAGGTGTAGGCCCATCTCCTGTGAGGGCGTCTAGTACAGTACAGTACTCACTGGCTGAGGTGTAGGCCCATCTCCTGTAAGGCCGTCTAGTACAGTACTGACTGGCTGAGGTGTAGGTCAATCTCCTGTAAGGCCGTCTAGTACAGTACTCACTGGCTGAGGTGTAGGCCCATCTCCTGTAAGCCTGTCTAGTACAGTACTCACTGGCTGAGGTGTAGGCCCATCTCCTGTAAGCCGTCGAGTACAGTACTCACTGGCTGAGCTGTAGGCCCATCTCCTGTAAGGCCGTCTAGTACAGTACTGACTGGCTGAGGTTTAGGCCCATCTCCTGTAAGGCTGTCTAGTACAGTACTCACTGGCTGAGGTGTAGGCCCATCTCCTGTAACGCCGTCTAGTACAGTACTCACTGGCTGAGGTGTAGGCCCATCTCCTGTAAGGCTGTCTAGTACAGTACTCACTGGCTGAGGTGTAGGCCCATCTCCTGTAACGCTGTCTAGTACAGTACTCACTGGCTGAGGTGTAGGCCCATCTCCTGTAAGGCCGTCTAGTACAGTACTGACTGGCTGAGGTTTAGGCCCATCTCCTGTAAGGCTGTCTAGTACAGTACTCACTGGCTGCGGTGTAGGCCCATCTCCTGTAAGGCCGTCTAGTACAGTACTGACTGGCTGAGGTTTAGGCCCATCTCCTGTAAGGCTGTCTAGTACAGTACTCACTGGCTGAGGTGTAGGCCCATCTCCTGTAAGCCTGTCTAGTACAGTACAGTACTCACTGGCTGAGGTGTAGGCCCATCTCCTGTAAGGCCGTCTAGTACAGTACTCACTGGCTGAGGTGTAGGCCCATCTCCTGTAAGGCCGTCTAGTACAGTACTCACTGGCTGAGGTGTAGGCCCATCTCCTGTAAGGCCGTCTAGTACAGTACTGACTGGCTGAGGTGTAGGCCCATCTCCTGTAAGGCCGTCTAGTACAGTACTCACTGGCTGAGGTGTAGGCCCATCTCCTGTAAGGCCGTCTAGTACAGTACTCACTGGCTGAGGTGTAGGCCCATCTCCTGTAAGGCCGTCTAGTACAGTACTCACTGGCTGAGGTGTAGGCCCATCTCCTGTAAGGCCGTCTAGTACAGTACTCACTGGCTGAGGTGTAGGCCCATCTCCTGTAAGGCCGTCTAGTACAGTACTCACTGGCTGAGGTGTAGGCCCATCTCCTGTAAGGCCGTCTAGTACAGTACTCACTGGCTGAGGTGTAGGCCCATCTCCTGTAAGGCCGTCTAGTACAGTACTCACTGGCTGAGGTGTAGGCCCATCTCCTGTAAGGCCGTCTAGTACAGTACTCACTGGCTGAGGTGTAGGCCCATCTCCTGTAAGGCCGTCTAGTACAGTACTCACTGGCTGAGGTGTAGGCCCATCTCCTGTAAGGCCGTCTAGTACAGTACTGACTGGCTGAGGTTTAGGCCCATCTCCTGTAAGGCTGTCTAGTACAGTACTCACTGGCTGAGGTGTAGGCCCATCTCCTGTAACGCCGTCTAGTACAGTACTCACTGGCTGAGGTGTAGGCCCATCTCCTGTAAGGCCGTCTAGTACAGTACTCACTGGCTGAGGTGTAGGCCCATCTCCTGTAAGGCCGTCTAGTACAGTACTCACTGGCTGAGGTGTAGGCCCATCTCCTGTAAGGCCGTCTAGTACAGTACTCACTGGCTGAGGTGTAGGCCCATCTCCTGTAAGGCCGTCTAGTACAGTACTCACTGGCTGAGGTGTAGGCCCATCTCCTGTAAGGCCGTCTAGTACAGTACTCACTGGCTGAGGTGTAGGCCCATCTCCTGTAAGGCCGTCTAGTACAGTACTCACTGGCTGAGGTGTAGGCCCATCTCCTGTAAGGCCGTCTAGTACAGTACTCACTGGCTGAGGTGTAGGCCCATCTCCTGTAAGGCCGTCTAGTACAGTACTGACTGGCTGAGGTTTAGGCCCATCTCCTGTAAGGCTGTCTAGTACAGTACTCACTGGCTGAGGTGTAGGCCCATCTCCTGTAACGCCGTCTAGTACAGTACTCACTGGCTGAGGTGTAGGCCCATCTCCTGTAAGGCTGTCTAGTACAGTACTCACTGGCTGAGGTGTAGGCCCATCTCCTGTAACGCTGTCTAGTACAGTACTCACTGGCTGAGGTGTAGGCCCATCTCCTGTAAGGCCGTCTAGTACAGTACTGACTGGCTGAGGTTTAGGCCCATCTCCTGTAAGGCTGTCTAGTACAGTACTCACTGGCTGCGGTGTAGGCCCATCTCCTGTAAGGCCGTCTAGTACAGTACTGACTGGCTGAGGTTTAGGCCCATCTCCTGTAAGGCTGTCTAGTACAGTACTCACTGGCTGAGGTGTAGGCCCATCTCCTGTAAGCCTGTCTAGTACAGTACAGTACTCACTGGCTGAGGTGTAGGCCCATCTCCTGTAAGGCCGTCTAGTACAGTACTCACTGGCTGAGGTGTAGGCCCATCTCCTGTAAGGCCGTCTAGTACAGTACTCACTGGCTGAGGTGTAGGCCCATCTCCTGTAAGGCCGTCTAGTACAGTACTGACTGGCTGAGGTGTAGGCCCATCTCCTGTAACGCTGTCTAGTACAGTACTCACTGGCTGAGGTGTAGGCCCATCTCCTGTAAGGCCGTCTAGTACAGTACTGACTGGCTGAGGTTTAGGCCCATCTCCTGTAAGGCTGTCTAGTACAGTACTCACTGGCTGCGGTGTAGGCCCATCTCCTGTAAGGCCGTCTAGTACAGTACTGACTGGCTGAGGTTTAGGCCCATCTCCTGTAAGGCTGTCTAGTACAGTACTCACTGGCTGAGGTGTAGGCCCATCTCCTGTAAGCCTGTCTAGTACAGTACAGTACTCACTGGCTGAGGTGTAGGCCCATCTCCTGTAAGGCCGTCTAGTACAGTACTCACTGGCTGAGGTGTAGGCCCATCTCCTGTAAGGCCGTCTAGTACAGTACTCACTGGCTGAGGTGTAGGCCCATCTCCTGTAAGGCCGTCTAGTACAGTACTGACTGGCTGAGGTGTAGGCCCATCTCCTGTAAGGCCGTCTAGTACAGTACTCACTGGCTGAGGTGTAGGCCCATCTCCTGTAAGGCCGTCTAGTACAGTACTCACTGGCTGAGGTGTAGGCCCATCTCCTGTAAGGCCGTCTAGTACAGTACTGACTGGCTGAGGTTTAGGCCCATCTCCTGTAAGGCTGTCTAGTACAGTACTCACTGGCTGAGGTGTAGGCCCATCTCCTGTAAGCCTGTCTAGTACAGTACAGTACTCACTGGCTGAGGTGTAGGCCCATCTCCTGTAAGGCCGTCTAGTACAGTACTCACTGGCTGAGGTGTAGGCCCATCTCCTGTAAGGCCGTCTAGTACAGTACTCACTGGCTGAGGTGTAGGCCCATCTCCTGTAAGGCCGTCTAGTACAGTACTGACTGGCTGAGGTGTAGGCCCATCTCCTGTAAGGCCGTCTAGTACAGTACTCACTGGCTGAGGTGTAGGCCCATCTCCTGTAAGGCCGTCTAGTACAGTACTCACTGGCTGAGGTGTAGGCCCATCTCCTGTAAGGCCGTCTAGTACAGTACTCACTGGCTGAGGTGTAGGCCCATCTCCTGTAAGGCCGTCTAGTACAGTACTCACTGGCTGAGGTGTAGGCCCATCTCCTGTAAGGCCGTCTAGTACAGTACTCACTGGCTGAGGTGTAGGCCCATCTCCTGTAAGGCCGTCTAGTACAGTACTCACTGGCTGAGGTGTAGGCCCATCTCCTGTAAGGCCGTCTAGTACAGTACTCACTGGCTGAGGTGTAGGCCCATCTCCTGTAAGGCCGTCTAGTACAGTACTCACTGGCTGAGGTGTAGGCCCATCTCCTGTAAGGCACTCTAGTACAGTACTCACTGGCTGAGGTGTAGGCCCATCTCCTGTAAGGCCGTCTCCTGGTCCTGACAGGTCAGCTGGAGCTGCTTCTTCTCCTGATGAACTTCCTGCAGCTCCTAGAAACCCACAGAAACCAGCTCAGAAGAAAAACGGGAGGTAGACTTCTCTTCTCTCTCTCTGATTGTGTGAGAGACACTGACCGTGTGTAGCCCCTGTATCTGTTGTAGTTGGGTGCGTAGCTCGGTGCTGTTGTCCTGTTCTCTCTGCAGAGCTCTCTGAATGGCCTGTCTCTGCTCCTTCTCACTGCGCAGATCACTCTCCAGACCCAGCCTAGAGAGACAGGGGAGAGTTGATCACAACGAGTGTGTGTGTGTGTGTGTGTGTGTGTCCATACGTACCTCAGTGTGTCCAGGTCAGACAGCTGTTTCTGTAGGGAGTCTACTCTGCCCTCCAACTCGGCCCTCATGTCTCTCTCTGTCTGGTCACTCTGTCTTCGATCACGCTCAGAGTTCTGCAGTCTGAAAATAGATGGGCTACAATTAGTTTTCAATCATGTTAAAACACAGAAACCATTACGGACACCACTCTGCACCACACACACAGTCTTGTACAACTGAACTTGTGGGGACACACAATTCAGTCCCATTCAAAATCTTATTTTCTCTAACCCTTACCCTAAAACTAACCCTAGTTCATTATCCCAAACCCAATTCTAACCTTTACACTAAACCCCCTAAAAGTAGCATTTGACATTGTGGGGAGTAACAAAATGTCCCCAAATGTAGTATGTTTACTATTCTTGTGGGGACTTCTGGTTAAACACGTCCACACAAACCTCTGCTCCATCTCTTTAATGGTGGTCTCCATCTGGTTCATCTTCTCCTCCAGTTGTCCCTCTTCCTCCTCCTTCCTCTGGGCCTCGCGCTCACAGTCCTACACACACACACTCTCTCTCCGTCAAGAGGTGTTGCTGCGTAAGTGAGAGTGTGTGTGTCATGTTTGCGTGAGCTTGTGTGTGTGTATTTCTGTCCGTGTGTGTTACCTGTGTCTTATGGAACATCTGCAGGTTGAGGGTTTTGACCTGGTCTAGTTGTTGTCGGAGGGCTTGCAGTGTGTCCTGTTTCTCATGCGTGTCTTTCTCCAGAAGCCTCATGGCCATCTCCATCTCCTGCTTTAGTCCTACCTGCAGTTTCAGCTCCCTCTCCAACTCCTACACACAGAAATAAAAGGTACAGGAACACACACACAGCTATTGTAGAGGCAGTATAACACATGCTAGTTAGCTAGGATCTCAAAGAAATGTAGAGATAGTTGTTTATCACACACACACCTGTCTGATGCGTTTCTCCTCCTGGTACTGTTTCCACACCACACTGTACATCTCATCCAGGCCCTGTCGTGTCTGTCTGTATGTCTCCAGCTCTACTGCACTGTCCTCCAGGGTCGCCTAGGAAGTCACACAGGACGTGAAATGCCATATCTTCATATTGTCTGACTTCGATGGCGGTCGTGCAGACTGAAAACGGTTGCAGATGCATAGGAAGTGAGTGTCCTGACTGACCTCCTCTTTCTTCTGAGTGCTCTGGACAATGGTCTCATTCTCATGTCTCAGGGTTTCCTGTTCCTCCCGTAAAGAGTTAATCCTGTCTGTCGCTGCCGTCAGCTGTAGGGTTATAACACATCCATAAGCACTATGTAGGGTTATAACACATCCATAAGCACTATGTAGGGTTATAACACATCCATAAGCACTATGTAGGGTTATTTTTTCCCCCTTGTGATTAATCTCATTGTCTGAAAGTGTTAAAATACACAGAAAACATCTGAACAGATCATCAGCTAAAATCTACAATGCCATGTAAAAACAAGTTGACATTGAGGTTAAAGTGTGCTTTTCTCAATTTACCTAATTTTGCTAACTTACACAAAATGAAGACGTCAATATTCTTGTAAAGTTTAGCAATTAACTTGATAATAATAATTTTAAAAAATTGACAGCCCTCGACAATAGGGTTATAACGAGTTATGTGAATCTCTCCATGTATCTACATACATGGGCTCAGATAAGTTTTAGTTGGAAATGAGTCGGTGCGATTCGTTTTGATTAGAGCAACGAATCAATGCACTAACATTTTTTGCCAAAACACATTACTTTGTCATAAAATGTTTTATCTGCTGCTGAAGGATCTCATGAGCTTGGCCCCTGAGCTGGATCTGCCTGAGCTGAGTTGTGTGGGTGCTAGTAAGTGATGGATACTGACCAGAAACAAACGCAACATGTAAAGTGTTGGTCCCATGTTTCATGAGTTGAAATAAAACATACCAGAAATATTCCATACGCACAAAGATTATTGCACAAATGTGTTTACATCCCTGTTAGTGATTATTTCTCCATTTCCAAGATAATCCATCCACCGGACAGGTGTAGCATATCAAAAAGCTGATTAAAACAGTATGATCATTACATAGGTGCACCTTATGCTGGGGGTAATAAAAGGCCACTCTAGAATGTGCAGTTGTCACACAACACAATGCCACAGATGTCTCAAGTTTTGAGGAAGAGTGCAATTGGCATGTTGACTGCAGGAATGTCCACCAGAGCTGTTGGCAAAGAATTCAACGTTCATTTCTCTCCCATAAGCGGCCTCCAATGTCATTTTAGAGAACTTGACAGTACATCCAACTGGCCTCACAACTGCAGACCACATGTAACCACGTCAGCCCATGAACTCCACATCTGGTTTCTTAACCTGCGTGATCGAGTCCAGCCACCCGGCTCAGCTGATGAAACTGTGGGTTTGTACAACAGAAGAATTTCTACACAAACTGTCAGAAACTGTCTCAATGAAGCTCATCTGTGTGCTCGTCGTCCTCACCAGGGTCTTGACCTGACTGCAGTTCGGCGTCATAACCAACTTCAGTGTGCAAATGCTCACCTTCCATGTGTGCTTTTTACGGATGAATCCCAGTTTCGACTGTTCCGGGCAGATGGCAGACAGCATGTATGGCGTTGTGTGGGCAAGCGGTTTGCTGATGTCAATGTTGTGAACAGAGTGCACCATGGTGGCGGTGGGGTTAGGGTATGGGCAGGCATAAACTATGGACAACAAACACAATTGCATTGAATGCACAGGGGTACCGTGACGGGATCCTGAGGCCCATCGTCGTGCCATTCATCCGCCACCATCACATGTTTCAGCATGATAATACACAGCCCCATGTCGCAATAATCTGAACACAATTCCTGGAAGCTAAAAATGTCCCCGTTCTTCCATGGCCTGCATACTCACCAGACATGTCCCCGTTCTTCCATGGCCTGCATACTCACCAGACATGTCCCCGTTCTTCCATGGCCTGCATACTCACCAGACATGTCCCCGTTCTTCCATGGCCTGCATACTCACCAGACATGTCCCCGTTCTTCCATGGCCTGCATACTCACCAGACATGTCCCCGTTCTTCCATGGCCTGCATACTCACCAGACATGTCCCCGTTCTTCCATGGCCTGCATACTCACCAGACATGTCCCCGTTCTTCCATGGCCTGCATACTCACCAGACATGTCCCCGTTCTTCCATGGCCTGCATACTCACCAGACATGTCCCCGTTCTTCCATGGCCTGCATACTCACCAGACATGTCCCCGTTCTTCCATGGCCTGCATACTCACCAGACATGTCCCCGTTCTTCCATGGCCTGCATACTCACCAGACATGGCCTGCATACTCAGACATGTCACCCTCTTTGGATTGATGTGAACGACAGCGTGTTCCAGCTCCGGCCAATATCCAGAAACTTCGCACAGCCATTGAAGAGGAGTGGGACAACTTTCCACAGGCCGCATTCAGCCTGATCAACTCTATGTGAAGGAGATGTGTCGTGCTCCATGAGGAAAATTGTGGTCATTTGATTAACTGTGTTCAGTAGTCTTATGGCTGGGGGGTAGAAGCTGTTAAGAAGCCTCTTGGACCAACAAGGCTGTCATCGTTGATCAGGCATACTACTGTTGTGTTGTCAGCAAACTTAATGAGGGTGTTGGAATCATGCTTGGCCACACAGTCGAGGAGGAACAGGGAGCACAGGAGGGGACTAAACACTGGGGCCCCTCAGGGGTGCGTGCTAAGTGTGAGTGTGGCAAATGTGTTGTTGCCACCCTTACCACGGCCTGTCAGGAAGTCCAGGATCCAGTTGTTTAGTCCCAGGGTCCTTAGCTTAGTGATGAGCTTTGTGGGCACTATGGTATTGAACGCTGAGCTGTAGTCAGTGAACTGCATTTTCACATAGGTGTTCCTTTTATCCAGGTGGGAAAGGGCCGTGTGGATTGACATTGCGTCATCTGTGGCCAGCCTTTCAAAGCACTTCATGGCTACCGAGTCATTTAGGCAGGTTACCTTTGCTTCCTTGGGCACAGGGTCTATGGTGGTCTGATTGAAACATGTAGGTATTATATATATATATATATATATATATATATATATATATATATAATACCTACATGTTTCAATCAGACCTTTTAAACAGGTCAACATTCAGCGGAGCCAGACGGATTACCAGGAAGTGTACTCCGAGCATGCGCGGAACATCTGGCAAATGTCTACACTCCGAAGAGGGTGGGGGTGGTGGAGGGGTTAGTACATATTTTTTTAATGTCTTCACTGACATGTTCAACCTCTCCCTGACCGAATATATATATATATATATATATATATATATATATATATATATATATATTTGCCAGATGTTCCGCGCATGCTCGGAGTACACTTCCTGGTAATCCGTCTGGCTCCGCTGAATGTTGACCTGTTTAAAAGTCTTGTTCACATCGGCTACGGAGAACGTGATCACACAGTCGTCCGGAATAGCTGGTGCTCTCATGCATGCTTCAGTGTTGCTTGCCTCGAAGCGAGCATAAAAAGGCATTTAGCTCATTTTGTAGGCTCGCGTCACTGGGCAGCTCGAGACTGGGTTTCCCTTTGTAGTCCGTAATAGTTTGCAAGCCCTGCCACATCCAACGAGCATCAGAGCCGGCAGGTGTAGTATGATTCAATCTTAGTCCTGTATTGACGCTTTGCCTCATCTGAGGGTATAGCTGGTTTTCCGGATTAGTGTCCGGATTAGTGCCCCGCTCCTTGAAAGCGGCAGCTCTAGCCTTTAGCTCGGTGAAGATGTCGCTTGTAATCCATGGCTTCTGTTTGGGATGTGTACGTACAGTCACTGCGGGGACAACGTCATCAATGCACTTATTAATGAAGCCAGTGACTGAGGTGGTGTACTCCTCAATGCCATTGGACAACTCGGAGTGAGCTTCTCCCGCTTCGACCATGCAGTGCGGGTAGCAAAAGTGATTGCTGTCCTAGTTATTAAACTATTAAAGTTACCCTGTATATGACCATATATACTGATTGTTTAAAGCAAAACTACCAAAACTATTGCTGATAATAATCCAAAATATAATGTAAGCCCCGATCAGCATGCAGGCCAGATGAGTCATGTCTCCAGTAGTATTTTAAGGTAATTTCCATGAACACGTGAAGCTCATAGGAACATAAAAAAAATGGGTGTCAAATGAAAGGTAAGAGTCTATATTTTAGAGTAATTAAGGCAAAGAATTATAATATATACAGTTGAAGTCAGAAGTTTACATACACTTAGGTTGGAATCATTAAAACCCGTTTTTCAACCACTCCACAAATGTCTTGTTAACAAACTATAGTTTTGGCAAGTCGGTTAGGATATCTACTTTGTCCACGACACAAGTAATTTTTCCAACAATTGTTTACAGACATAATAATTCACTGTATCACAATTCCTGTGGGTCAAACATTTACATACACTAAGTTGACTGTGCCTTTAAACAGCTTGGAAAATTCCAGAAAATGATGTCATGGCTTTAGAAGCTTCTGCTAGGCTAATTGACATTATTTGAGTCAATTGGAGGTGTACCTGTGGATGTATTTCAAGGCCTCCCTTCAAACTCAGTGCCTCTTTGCTTCACATCATTGGAAAATCAAAAGAAAATCAGCCAAGACCTCATAAAATTTTTTGTAGACTTCCACAAGTCTGGTTCATCCTTGGGAGCAATTTCCAAATGCCTGAAGGTACCACGTTCATCTGTACAAACAATAGTACGCAAGTATAAACACCATGGGACGACGCAGCTGTCATACCACTCTGGAAGGAGACGTGTTCTGTCTCCTAGAGATGAACGTACTTTGGTGCGAAAAGTGCAAATCAATCCTAGAACAGCAGCAAAGGACCCTGTGAAGATGCTGGAGGAAACAGGTACAAAAGTATCTATATCCACAGTAAAACGAGTCCCATCGACATAACCTGAAAGGCCGCTCAGCAAGGAAGAAGCCACTGCTCCAAAACCGCCATAAAAAAGCCAGACTATGGTTTGCAACTGCACATGGGGACAAAGATCGTACTTTTTGGAGAAATGTCCTCTGGTCTGATGAAACAAAAATAAAACTGTTTGGCCATAATGACCATCGTTATGTTTGGAGGAAAAAGGGGGATGCTTGCAAGCCGAAGAACACCAACCATGAAGCACAGGGGGGCAGCATCATGTTGTGGGGGTGCTTTGCTGCAGGAGGGACTGGTGCACTTCAGAAAATTATGTGGATATATTGAAGCAACATCTCAAGACATCAGGAAGTTAGGTCGCAAATGGACAATGACCCCAAGCATACTTCCAAAGTTGTAGCAAAATGGCTTAAGGACAACAAAGTCAAGGTATTGGAGTGGCCATCACAAAGCCCTGAACTCAATCCTTTTGAAAACTGAACTGAAAAAAGTGTGTGCGAGCAAGGAGGCCTACAAACCTGACTCAGTTACACCAGCTCTGTCAGGAGGAATGGGCCAAAATTCACCCAACTTATTGTGGGAAGCTTGTGGAAGGCTACCCGAAACGTTTGACCCAAGTTAAACAATTAAGGCAATGCTACCAAATACTAATTGAGTGTATGAAAACTTCTGACCCACTGGGAATATGATGAAAGAAATAAAAGATAAATAATTCTCTCTACTATTATTCTGAAATTTCACATTCTTAAAGTGGTGATCCTAACTGACCTAAGACAGGGAATTTTTAAGAGGATTAAATGTCAGGAATTGTGAAAAACAGTGTTTAAATGTATTTGGTTAAGGTGTATGTAAACTGCTGACTTCAACTGTATTAATTAAGAAAATGATTTGTTGTGTTGTCAAACAGATGGAAAGAGTCTTGGAAAACATCTACCAGAAAAAGACTTAAAGTATCATAGATACATCAACACACAGTAGAAGTAAAGACCCCTGACAACTAATCAACACTTCTATTTAGTTGAAGATCATTTTTCTGCCTGCTGTAAGTTTGAGAAATATTGCCTTGTGCTTTGAAATTCCATTACCAAAAACCCACATATCTTGATATTTTCTCATTTCTCTCCCTCATGAGGGAGGATAATAACAGTTCAGAGAAGTAACAAGGTAGATCTATCAGTTAGTTAATGTTTTTACTGAAATACATGTTTTTTAATGAATTATTGGGTGATTTAAAACTCGAAATCCCGTTACCAAATCATAACGAAATTTCAGAACAATCAATCACGGAATTTTCTGAGGGTAGAAAGTAAGTAATTTGAGCAAAACATTTTAGTGAACTGGTGATTCGTAACGTTTGAATAGATTTTCAGACTGATGCATGGTACATTTGGATCAGTTTGGTGTCCCACGGACTGATGCACTCATATCTTAAACATTTGAACTGGGGACCGATGTGCATCAGTGAATCGTTACATCTCTAGTTATAACACATACATTAGCTCTACACAGGGTTATGAGACACCCATGAGAACTATGGTTATTATAACACAGTCTAAGCCAGAGGGGGGGGGGTTCTAAGCTAACATAGGGAATTGTTTTAAGATTGTCATACCAATGATCATATATTTAGCCATTTGATTTTAGAATTTTAGGGTAGGGGTTTTAAGGCAGGGGTGTCAAACTCATTCCACTGAGGGCCTTGTGACTGCAGTTTTGTTTTTTCCCTTTCAATTAAGCCTGAGACAACCAGGTGTGGGGAGTTCCTCAATAGTTAGGGGGGATGGGTATCGTTAAGATTTTAACAGTATTACTACTCTTACCGATACTGCTTATCGATCCGGTACTTTAACGGTATTCCCTTCGATTCTTTGTTATTTTTTACGGGAAAAAAAACGAAACAAATTAAAAACAGAATCAACATTGCCTTATTTTCTGAAATGTAAAATAAATATAATAAACAATTATTTACAGCAAAAAAAACAGCAATTTTTAACAAATCACTATTATAGACTAATGTTGTGTTATTGAGGAGAACAACACAGGTGGGGCCTGCAGGTAGGCTGCAGAAGATAAGACAGTGGTATAGAACAACACGGGTGGGGCCTGCAGGTAGGCTGCAGAAGATAAGACAGTGGTATAGAACAACACGGGTGCGACCTGCAGGTAGGCTGCAGAAGATAAGACAGTGGTATAGAACAACACGGGTGGGGCCTGCAGGTAGGCTGCAGAAGATAAGACAGTGGTATAGAACAACACGGGTGGGGCCTGCAGGTAGGCTGCAGAAGATAAGACAGTGGTATAGAACAACACAGGGTGGGGCCTGCAGGTAGGCTGCAGAAGATAAGACAGTGGTATAGAACAACACGGGTGGGGCCTGCAGGTAGGCTGCAGAAGATAAGACAGTGGTATAGAACAACACGGGTGGGGCCTGCAGGTAGGCTGCAGAAGATAAGACAGTGGTATAGAACAACACGGGTGCGACCTGCAGGTAGGCTGCAGAAGATAAGACAGTGGTATAGAACAACACGGGTGGGGCCTGCAGGTAGGCTGCAGAAGATAAGACAGTGGTATAGAACAACACGGGTGGGGCCTGCAGGTAGGCTGCAGAAGATAAGACAGTGGTATAGAACAACACAGGGTGGGGCCTGCAGGTAGGCTGCAGAAGATAAGACAGTGGTATAGAACAACACGGGTGGGGCCTGCAGGTAGTCTGCAGAAGATAAGACAGTGGTATAGAACAACACAGGGTGGGGCCTGCAGGTAGGCTGCAGAAGATAAGACAGTGGTATAGAACAACACGGGTGGGGCCTGCAGGTAGGCTGCAGAAGATAAGACAGTGGTATAGAACAACATTGGTGGGGCCTGCAGGTAGGCTGCAAAAGGACTAAGGAAGGACTAGTTCTTAGCAGTTCTTCTGGAGAAAGATCAACATATTTGCCTTCTCTGGCAGAAGTCGGGACCTCTCCTGGCTTATTGTGTTCCCTGCAGTCGAAAATACCCTCTCGCTAGGGGTGGAAGAGGCTTGAGCACAGAGGTAGCTTGTTGCAATGTTTGTGAGGAGAGGCAGAATAGCTCTCTTCTCCCACCCCCATATCACAGGATCTTCAGCCATGGGGATGGGAGGCAGGCCTTTGTAGAGCTCCACCTCCAGTCTTCAGCCATGGGGATGGGAGGAAGGCCTTTGTAGAGCTCCACCTCCAGTCTTCAGCCATGGGGATGGGAGGAAGGCCTTTGTAGAGCTCCACCTCCAGTCTTCAGCCATGGGGATGGGAGGCAGGCCTTTGTAGAGCTCCACCTCCAGTCTTCAGCCATGGGGATGGGAGGCAGGCCTTTGTAGAGCTCCACCTCCAGTCTTCAGCCATGGGGATGGAAGGCAGGCCTTTGTAGAGCTCCACCTCCAGTCTTCAGCCATGGCGATGGGAGGCAGGCCTTTGTAGAGCTCCACCTCCAGTCTTCAGCCATGGGGATGGGAGGCAGGCCTTTGTAGAGCTCCACCTCCAGTCTTCAGCCATGGGGATGGGAGGCAGGCCTTTGTAGAGCTCCACCTCCAGTCTTCAGCCATGGGGATGGGAGGCAGGCCTTTGTAGAGCTCCACCTCCAGTCTTCAGCCATGGGGATGGGAGGCAGGCCTTTGTAGAGCTCCACCTCCAGTCTTCAGCCATGGGGATGGGAGGCAGGCCTTTGTAGAGCTCCACCTCCAGTCTTCAGCCATGGGGATGGGAGGCAGGCCTTTGTAGAGCTCCACCTCCAGTCTTCAGCCATGGGGATGGAAGGCAGGCCTTTGTAGAGCTCCACCTCCAGTCTTCAGCCATGGGGATGGGAGGCAGGCCTTTGTAGAGCTCCACCTCCAGTCTTCAGCCATGGGGATGGGAGGCAGGCCTTTGTAGAGCTCCACCTCCAGTCTTCAGCCATGGGGATGGGAGGCAGGCCTTTGTAGAGCTCCACCTCCAGTCTTCAGCCATGGGGATGGGAGGCAGGCCTTTGTAGAGCTCCACCTCCAGTCTTCAGCCATGGGGATGGGAGGCAGGCCTTTGTAGAGCTCGACCTCCAGTCTTCAGCCATGGCGATGGGAGGCAGGCCTTTGTAGAGCTCCAGTCTTCAGCCATGGGCATGGGAGGCAGGCCTTTGTAGAGCTCCACCTCCAGTCTTCAGCCATGGGCATGGGAGGCAGGCCTTTGTAGAGCTCGACCTCCAGGTCAACACTCTCGCTGAGGGACACGGTGTCCTGTTGGATCGTCAACCTCAACTCCCTGTCCTCTGAGAACAGCTCCTCCAAGGCACACCTTGTTTTGTACAATGGCGGGACTGTCTCCTCCATTTCCTCGCCTTCAGATGTGGTGTGGAGGACCTTCTGTTTTACACTGCCCTGGTGTGGAGGACCTTCCGTTGTACACTGCCCTGGTGTGGAGGACCTTCCGTTGTACACTGCCCTGGTGTGGAGGACCTTCCGTTGTACACTGCCCTGGTGTGGAGGACCTTCCGTTGTACACTGCCCTGGTGTGGAGGACCTTCCGTTGTACACTGCCCTGGTGTGGAGGACCTTCCGTTGTACACTGCCCTGGTGTGGAGGACCTTCCGTTGTACACTGCCCTGGTGTGGAGGACCTTCCGTTGTACACTGCCCTGGTGTGGAGGACCTTCCGTTGTACACTGCCCTGGTGTGGAGGACCTTCCGTTTTACACTGCCCTGGTGTGGAGGACCTTCCGTTGTACACTGCCCTGGTGTGGAGGACCTTCCGTTGTACACTGCCCTGGTGTGGAGGACCTTCCGTTTTACACTGCGCTGGTGTGGAGGACCTTCCGTTTTACACTGCCCTGGTGTGGAGGACCTTCCGTTGTACACTGCCCTGGTGTGGAGGACCTTCCGTTGTACACTGCCCTGGTGTGGAGGACCTTCCGTTGTACACTGCCCTGGTGTGGAGGACCTTCCGTTGTACACTGCCCTGGTGTGGAGGACCTTCCGTTGTACACTGCCCTGGTGTGGAGGACCTTCCGTTGTACACTGCCCTGGTGTGGAGGACCTTCCGTTGTACACTGCCCTGGTGTGGAGGACCTTCCGTTGTACACTGCCCTGGTGTGGAGGACCTTCCGTTGTACACTGCCCTGGTGTGGAGGACCTTCCGTTGTACACTGCCCTGGTGTGGAGGACCTTCCGTTTTACACTGCCCTGGTGTGGAGGACCTTCCGTTGTACACTGCCCTGGTGTGGAGGACCTTCCGTTGTACACTGCCCTGGTGTGGAGGACCTTCCGTTTTACACTGCGCTGGTGTGGAGGACCTTCCGTTTTACACTGCCCTGGTGTGGAGGACCTTCCGTTGTACACTGCCCTGGTGTGGAGGACCTTCCTTTGTACACTGCCCTGGTGTGGAGGACCTTCCGTTGTACACTGCCCTGGTGTGGAGGACCTTCCGTTGTACACTGCCCTGGTGTGGAGGACCTTCCGTTTTACACTGCCCTGGTGTGGAGGACCTTCCGTTGTACACTGCCCTGGTGTGGAGGACCTTCCGTTGTACACTGCCCTGGTGTGGAGGACCTTCCGTTGTTCACTGCCCTGGTGTGGAGGACCTTCCGTTGTACACTGCCCTGGTGTGGAGGACCTTCCGTTGTACACTGCCCTGGTGTGGAGGACCTTCCGTTGTACACTGCCCTGGTGTGGAGGACCTTCCGTTGTACACTGCCCTGGTGTGGAGGACCTTCCGTTGTACACTGCCCTGGTGTGGAGGACCTTCTGTTGTACACTGCCCTGGTGTGGAGGACCTTCTGTTGTACACTGCCCTGGTGTGGAGGACCTTCTGTTGTACACTGCCCTGGTGTGGAGGACCTTCTGTTGTACACTGCCCTGTCTTGTGTAGTGCACTGGAACAGTGAGATAGTGGTCCTGACAGAGGCTGGTCCACCCATCTGATGTGATGGCCAGCTTTGGTACGTCCTTCAGCTCAGTGATCACATTGGCCTTTTCTACACCATACCAGGTAGGAATGAATGTGTCTCTGGGGTAACTCCTGGAGGGAGGGGAATATTTGGGGTTGAGGGCCTTGCTCATCTCCCTACAGTAAAAAAATAAGTTTGTGTTGAATTATCATTATTGAATTATTGTGTATTGTATTGTATTGTGGAGTGATGGGACTAACATACAACCCTTTTATACTACTGTATCCTAAACATGAATACAACTCAATACATACTGACAGACTGTTACCTAAAGCACTTGGACTCCACTGTTGCAAAGGGGTGTAGGCATTTCACTATGAACTTGAGCATGGCTAGGTGTCACTCATTCACCCTCTCCTTAGTCATCCTCCCACTAGCTGCTAGCATGAAGGGGCTGTGGGCTTGTCTTTGGCTTGGACCAGTGGTATTAGAAGGAGGAGTGGGTGGGTTCATTGTAGCTGCAACTTTAACAAAAAAGTTGCAAAATCTTTAAATGGGTGATTGAATTTCTGAACTCACCCATAGCTAAACAATCAGCTGGCTAATGGTTCCTTTTGATCATGAACCCATGTTCTCATAATCTAGTGTGTGGGATCTAGGCTGCTAGCATATATTTATTTAACTAGGAAAGTCAGTTAAGAACAAATTCTTATTTACAATGACGGCCTCCTGCGGGGACGGGGGCCTGAGATTAAAAATAAATACAATATAGGACAACACACACATCACAACAAGAAAGACAACATACCTAACGTATATCGGGCAACGAGCGATGAACTACGAGCTAGGCAGTCAAACTGCATTTCTCTGCCTGTACATTATGCACTTACCATACATGTTTGGACAGATTTCTCGTGTTTCCGCCCTTACAAGAAAAAGTCTTGTGGCAACGAGCATTGTCAGCATCGCCTCTGGTGAAGTGTAACAAACACTTTTAAACATTTCGTTCTCTCCGCCATCGTCACTAATTAAGAGCAGGGTCTTGTGTGTGTGTATGTGTATGGGCTGCAGCGTCAGAGAGATCTCTCTTCTGGATAGGGAATAGAAAAAAATGCATCAGATGAATGTCTTCATTTTATTGCAAATTAAAAATGGTTTATGAGAAAATGTGCAAGATAATGTTTATGTAGCAATAATAATTAGGAAATGTATTTTCTAAATTTCTCCAGTACCGAAAGCAGAACTGATAACATCGGAGCTTATCGATACTACAGTCTTTCATAATTTAGCCCCGGGGCCCGGTACCCATCCCTACTAATTAGTGACCTTAATTCATCAATCAAGGAAAAGGGAGGAGCGAAAATTCGCAGACACTCTGCCTTCTGTGGAATGAGTGACACGTGCCATTCATTGTTTTTGGGATAAAAACATTGAATTTGGCCTTAATGCTTTTAGCCCATAGAAACACATCGAATAATAGCTTCATACATGGATAAACAGATTTTTTTAAACATGTCTTTAACCCCTTATTTTAGGCACTAAACTATCTCCATATACCGTATACACACACTTCCATTCATTTTTTAAACTGGTATCTGGCTAATTCAGACGAGCCTTGTGGGGGTTGTGGGCATCCTACAGCAAAACGTATGTATTTGTGAGAGACTCACCTTTCCACAGAGGGGTCCTATTAGTGTGTAGCCCAAACTGTTGGGACGCTACAGACAGAAGTTGGCAGATCGGCTGTACCGACTTCAGACGAGTACCAAGACGCTTGTGGAGGTCGTAGGGCAAAACGGAGAACACCATCGTGTTCGAGAGAGTTTCTTCTTTCCATAGACGGGGTAATAGTTTTACAGGCAAAACAATTTGGACGCAAAGACGTGTTTGTGAGAAGAACGATTTTAGGGATGCCTTATGGTCTGCAGTGAATTGAGATGCATCCCAAATAGATATCTCTAACTTAATAAATCACTACAACACATTCAGAAGCTCCTCTGACCTCCTCAATGAGCTTGCTGTTGGTCTTCTCTATGGAGTCCATCTTGGCTTGCAGGTCAGTGACGGTGCAGCTTAGGTGTCTGTTCAGCTCCTCGATGTAGTGCTTCTGGTCCAATATGGCCGTCAGCTTAGCATCACTGACAGAGAGAGAGAGAGAGAGAGAGGAGTGTGGTTTATGTTGATGGTTTATCTTAGCATCACTGACAGAGAGAGAGAGAGAGGAGTGTGGTTTATGTTGATGGTTTATCTTAGCATCACTGACAGAGAGAGAGAGGAGTGTGGTTTATGTTGATGGTTTATCTTAGCATCACAGAGAGAGAGGAGTGTGGTTTATGTTGATGGTTTATCTTAGCATCACTGACAGAGAGAGAGAGGAGTGTGGTTTATGTTGATGGTTTATCTTAGCATCACTGACAGAGAGAGAGAGAGGAGTGTGGTTTATGTTGATGGTTTATCTTAGCATCACTGACAGAGAGAGAGAGAGAGAGGAGTGTGGTTTATGTTGATGGTTTATCTTAGCATCACTGACAGAGAGAGAGAGGAGTGTGGTTTATGTTGATGGTTTATCTTAGCATCACTGACAGAGAGAGAGAGGAGTGTGGTTTATGTTGATGGTTTATCTAAGCATCACTGACAGAGAGAGAGAGGAGTGTGGTTTATGTTGATGGTTTATCTTAGCATCACTGACAGAGAGAGAGAGAGAGTGTGGTTTATGTTGATGGTTTATCTTAGCATCACTGACAGAGAGAGAGAGAGAGGAGTGTGGTTTATGTTGATGGTTTATCTTAGCATCACTGACAGAGAGAGAGAGAGAGGAGTGTGGTTTATGTTGATGGTTTATCTTAGCATCACTGACAGAGAGAGAGAGGAGTGTGGTTTATGTTGATGGTTTATCTTAGCATCACTGACAGAGAGAGAGAGAGGAGTATGGTTTATGTTGATGGTTTATCTTAGCATCACTGACAGAGAGAGAGAGAGAGGAGTGTGGTTTATGTTGATGGTTTATCTTAGCATCACTGACAGAGAGAGAGAGAGGAGTGTGGTTTATGTTGATGGTTTATCTTAGCATCACTGACAGAGAGAGAGAGGAGTGTGGTTTATGTTGATGGTTTATCTTAGCATCACTGACAGAGAGAGAGAGGAGTGTGGTTTATGTTGATGGTTTATCTTAGCATCACTGACAGAGAGAGAGAGAGGAGTGTGGTTTATGTTGATGGTTTATCTTAGCATCACTGACAGAGAGAGAGAGAGAGAGAGAGGAGTGTGGTTTATGTTGATGGTTTATCTTAGCATCACTGACAGAGAGAGAGAGAGAGGAGTGTGGTTTATGTTGATGGTTTATCTTAGCATCACTGACAGAGAGAGAGAGAGAGGAGTGTGGTTTATGTTGATGGTTTATCTTAGCATCACTGACAGAGAGAGAGAGAGGAGTGTGGTTTATGTTGATGGTTTATCTTAGCATCACAGAGAGAGAGGAGTGTGGTTTATGTTGATGGTTTATCTTAGCATCACTGACAGGGAGAGAGAGAGGAGTGTGGTTTATGTTGATGGTTTATCTTAGCATCACTGACAGAGAGAGAGGAGTGTGGTTTATGTTGATGGTTTATCTTAGCATCACTGACAGAGAGAGAGAGGAGTGTGGTTTATGTTGATGGTTTATCTTAGCATCACTGACAGAGAGAGAGAGGAGTGTGGTTTATGTTGATGGTTTATCTTAGCATCACTGACAGAGAGAGAGAGGAGTGTGGTTTATGTTGATGGTTTATCTTAGCATCACTGACAGAGAGAGAGAGGAGTGTGGTTTATGTTGATGGTTTATCTTAGCATCACTGACAGAGAGAGAGAGGAGTGTGGTTTATGTTGATGGTTTATCTTAGCATCACTGACAGAGAGAGAGAGGAGTGTGGTTTATGTTGATGGTTTATCTTAGCATCACTGACAGAGAGAGAGAGAGAGGAGTGTGGTTTATGTTGATGGTTTATCTTAGCATCACTGACAGAGAGAGAGAGAGAGGAGTGTGGTTTATGTTGATGGTTTATCTTAGCATCACTGACAGAGAGAGAGAGAGAGGAGTGTGGTTTATGTTGATGGTTTATCTTAGCATCACTGACAGAGAGAGAGAGAGAGAGAGTGTGGTTTATGTTGATGGTTTATCTTAGCATCACTGACAGAGAGAGAGAGAGAGGAGTGTGGTTTATGTTGATGGTTTATCTTAGCATCACTGACAGAGAGAGAGAGAGGAGTGTGGTTTATGTTGATGGTTTATCTTTGCATCACTGACAGAGAGAGAGAGAGGAGTGTGGTTTATGTTGATGGTTTATCTTAGCATCACTGACAGAGAGAGAGAGAGAGGAGTGTGGTTTATGTTGATGGTTTATCTTAGCATCACTGACAGAGAGAGAGAGAGAGGAGTGTGGTTTATGTTGATGGTTTACCTTAGCATCACTGACAGAGAGAGAGAGAGGAGTGTGGTTTATGTTGATGGTTTATCTTTGCATCACTGAGAAAGAGAAGCGAGAGGAAAGGAAAATAGGACAAAACAAAGACAGGAGTGTGTTGGTGTGAGGGAGGAGACACCGTACTTACTCCTTAGTGGTCTCAGTGGTCATAGGGTCCTTCAGGTACAAGGAGAAGTCTATGACCCCCACCTGGGAGTCCAGGTCCTCTCCTTTGATACAGAGGTTAGCATCAATGACGTTTAGCCCCATCAGCATCCCTCCCATCACTGTTCCCTCTTCCTCCATCATCAACGCTCCTGGATCGTAGAACTCACTGTAGGAGGAAGGAGGCAGAGAGATTTCCTAAGATAGATATAATAACTACTGTAAACATGAGTAGACTCAAAATGCTTAGCGGTATTACATGTTTATTACACTGATTCAGTTCTAGCAACAGAGCCTTGCACTGTACTCACCCTAGGATGTCCTTACGGTCCAACAGAGCCTTGCGCTGTACTCACCCTAGGATGTCCTTACGGTCCGAACAGAGCCTTGCGCTGTACTCACCCTAGGATGTCCTTACGGTCCAACAGAGCCTTGCGCTGTACTCACCCTAGGATGTCCTTACGGTCCAACAGAGCCTTGCGCTGTACTCACCCTAGGATGTCCTTACGGTCCAACAGAGCCTTGCGCTGTACTCACCCTAGGATGTCCTTACGGTCCAACAGAGCCTTGCGCTGTACTCACCCTAGGATGTCCTTACGGTCCAACAGAGCCTTGCGCTGTACTCACCCTAGGATGTCCTTACGGTCCAACAGAGCCTTGCGCTGTTCTCACCCTAGGATGTCCTTACGGGTCCAACAGAGCCTTGCGCTGTACTCACCCTAGGATGTCCTTACGGTCCAACAGAGCCTTGCGCTGTACTCACCCTAGGATGTCCTTACGGTCCAGCAGGGCTTTCAGGTAGTCAGACAATTTCTTCTGCATCAAGGCCAGATGCAGCCAGGCCCGAGCCCGACCCAACCCAGTCTTTATCCCTGGCAGGTCTCTGGCACTGGTGGTAATATCAGTAGAATCAGGACACAGCTTCTGAACCAGCTCCAGAGGACCCCAGATAGACTTATTCTGATTGATGAATGACTTCTTCACTACAGAGGGAGCGAGAAAGATAGAAGAAAGAAGAATGTTTAGGTAGTGTTCAAAAGGTGAAAACTAGAGCTGCAAGAATGCTACAGCAATTGGTTGTGCAGGCTTTCACTCCAGCACTGCAGTAACAAAACTGACTGAGCTAATCAAGTCCGCAACACACCTAGTAGCGCTCCAGACTGAGGGTTGTCCTGTCACCCCTGTTCTAGAGCAAGTCTCACCTTTCAGTCCGTGTTTGAGGCACTGCTCCAGAACCACAAAGAACTGCTGCAGAGGTGGGTAGTCAGAGTCCAGGGTTCTGCCCAGACTCAGAGAAGACTGGATCAGGCCCTTAATACTCAGCTTCATCATACTGAACAGGTTGGAGCGCTCCACAGCCATATGGTCCTTCACTGCTACAGACAGAGAGAGAACGAGAGAGAGAGAAATTGCTCAATGTAATTGAAGAATCCATAGAATCTAACCCCTTCTGAGAAAATTGGAAAACTCTCAACAAACAACACGAAGAGTTATCTTTCCAAAATGGAGACGTATGGATAAACCACTTCTCCAATCTGTTTGTTATAGAGCCAAAGAACAAACAGTACAAAAATATACATGATCAAATATAAATCCTAGAATCAACTATTAAAGACTACCAGAACCCACTGAATTCTCCAATTACCTGGAATGAGCTAACATACAAAATACAAACCCTCCAATCCAAAAAGGCCTGTGGGGTTGGTATCCTAAATGAAATATACAGACGATAAATTCCAATTGGCTATACTTAAACTCTAACATTATCCCCAACTATGGCATCTTCCCCGATATTTGTAACCAAGGACTGATCACCCAATCCACAAAAGTGGAGACAAATTTGACCCCAATAACTACCGTGGGATATGTGTCAACAGCAACCTTGGGAAATCCTCTGCATTATCATTAACAGCAGACTCGTACATTTCCTCAATGAAAACAATGTACTGAGCAGATGTCAAATTGTCTTTTTACCAAATTACTATATGACAGACCATGTATTCACCATGTACACCCTAATTGACAAACAAACCAAAACAAAGGCAAAGTCTTCTCATGCTTTGCTGATTTCAAAAAGCTTTTGACTCAATTTGGCATGAGGGTCTACTATACAAACTGATGGAAAGGGGTGTTGGGGGAAAAACATACAATGTTATAAAATCCATGTTCACAAACAAGTGTGTGGTTAAAATTGGCAAAAAACTAATTTCTTCCCACAGGGCCGTGGGGAGAGACAGGGATGCAGCTTAAGCCCCACCCTCTTCAACATATATATCAACAAATTGGTGAGGGAACTACAACAGTCTGCAGCACCCCGCCTCACCCTACTAGAATCTGAAGTCAAATGTCTACTGTTTGCTGATGATCTGGTGCTTCTATCCCCTACCAAGGAGGGCCTACAGCAGCACCTCGATCTTCTGCACAGATTCTGCCAGACCTGGGCCCTGACAGTGAATCTCATTAAGACAAAAATAATGGTGTTCCAAAAAAGGTCCAGTCGCCAAGACCACAAATACAAATTCTATCTAGACACCATTGCCCTAGAGCACACAAACAACTATACACACCTCATTCTAAACATCAGTGCCACAGGTAACTTCCACAAAGCTGTGAACGATCTGAGAGACAAGGCAAGAAGGGCATTCTATGCCATCAAAAGGAACATAAAATTCAACATACCAATTAGGATCTGGCTAAAAATACTTGAATCAGTCATAGAGCCCATTGCCCTTTATGCTTGTGAGGTCTGGGTTCCGCTCACCAGCCAAGAATTCACAAAATGGGACAAACACCAAATTGAGACTCTGCATGCAGAATTTGACAAAAAATATCCTCAGCGTACAACGTAAAACACCACATAATGTATGCAGAGCAGAATTAGGCTGATACCCTCTAATGATCAAAATCCAGAAAATATCCATTAAATTCTACAACCACTTAAAAGGAAGCGATTCCCAAACCTTCCATAACAAAGCCATCACCTTGAGAGAGATTAACCTGGCAAAGAGTCCCCTAAGCAAGCTGGTCCTGGGGCTCTGTTCACAAACACACCCCACAGAGCAACACAATTAGACCCAACCAAATCATGAGAAAACAAACATATAATTACTTGGAACATTGGAAATAATTTATAAATATAAAAAAAGAGCAAACTATAATGCTATTTGGCCCTAAACAGAGACTACACAGTGACAGAATACATGACCACTGTGACTGACCCAACATTAAGGAAAGCTTTGACTATGTACAGACTCAGTGAGCATAGCCTTGCTATTGAGAAAGGCCGTCGTAGGCAGACATGGCTCTCAAGAGAAGACAGGCTATGTGCTCACTGTCCACAAAATGAGGTGGAACCTGAGCTGCACTTCCTAACCTCCTGCCAAATGTATGACCATAGAGACACATATCTCCCTCAGATTACACAGACCCACAAAGAATGTAAAAAACAATCTATTGGGTGAAATGCCAGTGTGTCATCACAGCAGCAAGATTTGCGACCTGTTGCCACAAGAAAAAGGGCAACTAGTGAAGAACAAACACCATTGTAAATACAACCCATATTTATGTTGATTTATTTTATTATTTTGTACTTGAACTATTTGCACATCATTACAACACTATATATGAACATAATGACACTTGAAATGTCTTTATTCTTTTGGAACTTTTTAGTGTATTACTGTTCATTTTTTATTGTTTATTTCACTTGCTTTGGCAATGTCAACGATGTTTCCCATGACAATAAAGACCTTACATTGAAATGTGGAGATAAATATAGTCGGAAAGAGATCATAATCTGAGTTTCTGTGCAAAAGTATATTTTTTTAAACAACTAAAACATGACCACGGTTAAATATAGACTGTTAGTCTAGATTTATGTTGCTTAAGCATGCCATTCTAATTTCCTCGCCAGGCAGGAGTCATGTGCTGTGTTGACAGCAGAGATGCAGAAGAGGGAAGTAGTTCAGCACGTAACTCCCTAGTAAGTTTATATTCTTCCATATGGGCGTGAAATACAATAACCTTACGTGCCTGGTAGGTATTGGTTGGTGTCATTCTCGGTAGACTTTTGTTTAGTCGGACTGGCAGTAGAGCTAGCGGCAGATCCCGACGATGTTGCGTTTCTCAAAGCTGCACCGTAGCTGACCCCACTGCTGATCGTCTCGGTCGCCTTCCGTGCCAGCGACAGGATCGGTGTTGACCAGTTGCTCTCGGTCGCCGGTTCGTCTATTGGCCCCTCTTCATCGCTACTAATGCCAACAGGGTGGCTGTCTGGAAGAACTTCCAAAACTTTGGGTTCCTCTTTGACGTCGCTTTCTTCAACAACTGTGTTTTTTTCCCTTACCTCGTCGGCCATTTTTTTTTTTTTTTTTAACTAATAGAACATGTGACTGCAGGCCAGAGCAATCGTCTATGATGCCTGCGAAAAGTCCAAAGTAAACGAGTTATGATTATCAGTGATTCAGTAAGTGTTCTTGGATTCGTTTCACATCGTTTAAAGTGTTTTATTTCCATAGAAATAGTGAAAATAATATGTTACGACATTTTTAAGCGAAGCTAACTATTGGTGACAACAGACAGTGTTTCTGAGGTTATAGATGTGTATCCATTTCAAGCCACTAGATGTCCCTATTGATATTGTCCCGTGTCCTTCAGGTGTGTATCCATTGCGTATGAAGGTGTATGGTGAAACTGAGGTTACAGACCTAGAACTGCATTCAGATCAGTAGCTTTTGGTTGACAACATATTATTATAGATTTAAACCAGTTTAAAACATGTTTAGCTGGTTTCCAGGTTATAGATGAAGTCTAGTCCTGGACTAAGTGGATCTTTCAATAGGGAATCTCCATTGAATCTCCATGGTTTTTAGTCCATGACCAGGCATATTAAACTGTGCCCTATTATTAAACTGACCCCGAATGTCATAATTTGCTATATTTTTCTATTAATGTAGTCACAGGTCAAACGCTAACTTTTCACAAGTCCTTTATTCACATTCATTCAAATGATACAGAAAGAGGCACAATATGATCAGCATTATGATGTGACACAATGCACTTTTATATTCTTTTTCAACTAAAATGCAGTCAACAAAATTAGACACATTTTTATTTAGCCTACATTTGTTTGTTGTAACTTTATAACCCATGTATATGGCTTAAACCACTCTATAAATTCATTTGAAGTCGGAAGTTTACATACACTTAGGTTGGAGTCATTAAAAGTTGTTTTTCAACCACTCCACAAATTTATCGTTAACAAACTATAGTTTTGGCAAGTCGGTTAGGACATCTACTCTGTCCACGACACAAGTAATTGTTCCAACAATTGTTTACAGACAGATTATTTCACTTATAATTCACTGTATCACAGTTACAGTGGGTCAGAAGTTTAAAAACACTAAGTTGACTGTGCCTTTAAACAGGTTGGAAAGTTCCAGGAAATGACAGGCTAATTGACATCCTTTGAGTCAATTGGAGGTGAACCTGTTGATGTATTTCAAGGCCTCCCTTCAAACTCAGTGCCTCTTTGCTTGACATCATGGGGAAATCTAAAGAAATCAGCCAAGACCTCAGAAAAATAATTGTAGACCTCCACAAGTCTGGTTCATCCTTGGGAGCAATTTCCAAACACCTGAAGGTACCACATTCATCTGTACAAACAATAGTAAGCAAGTATAACCACCATGGGACGACGCAGCTGTCATACCATATAGGAAGGAGACACGTTCTGTCTCCTAGAGATGAACATACTTTGGTGCGAAAAGTGCAAAACAATCCCAGAACAACAGCAAAGGACCTTGTGAAGATGCTGGAGGAAACAGGTGCACAATTATCTATATCCACAGTAAAACAAGTCCTCTATTGACATAACCTGAAAGGCTGCTCAGCAAGGAAGAAGCCACTGCTCCAAAACCCCAATATGGGTCTTCCAAATGGACAATGACCCCACGCATACTTCCAAAGTTGTGGCAAAATGGCTTAAGGACAACAAAGTCAAGGTATTGGAGTGGCCATCACAAAGCCCTGACCTTAATCCTATAAAAAATGCGTGGGCAGAACTGAAAAAGCATGTGCGAGCAAGGAGACCGAAAACCTGACCCAGTTACACCAGCTCTGTTTGGCCCATTCCTCCATGTAGATCTCCATGCAGATCTCCTCTAGAGCAGTGATGTTTTGGGGCTGTTGCTGGGCAACACAGACTTTCAACTCCTTCCAAAGATTTTCTATGGGGCTGAGACCTGGAGACTGGCTAGGACAATCCAGGACCTTGAAATGCTTCTTACGAAGCACCATAATTTGCAAATAAATTAATAAAAAATCCTACAATGTGATTTTCTGGATTTTTTTTCTCATTTTATCTGTCATAGTTGAAGTCTACCAATGATGAAAATTGCAGGCCTCTCTCATCTTTTTAAGTGGGAGAACTTGCACAATTGGTGGCTGACTAAATACTTTTTTGCCCCAATGTATTTGGCTAAGGTGTATGTAAACTTCCGACTTCAACTGTACAAACCATTATAATTAGGTGTATAGCATATAAACATGTTGTGATAATTACATTGAGCAAAAATATTAATGCAACATTGACCAGCATCCCAAACATGCTCAATGGGTGACATGTCTGGTGAGTATGCAGGCCATGGAAGAACTGGGACATTTTCAGCCTCCAGGAATTGTGCACAGATCCTTGCGACATGGGGCTGTGCATTATCATGCTGAAACATGAGGTGATGGGGCGGATGAACGGCACAACAATGGGCCTCGGGGTCTTGTCACGGTATTTCTATGCATTCACATTGCCATAGATAAAATGCTATTTTGTTTGTTGTCCGTACCATATGCCTGCCCATATCATAACTCCACCCTCACCATGGGGCCCTCTGTTCACAACGTTGACATCAGCAAACCGCTCGCCCACATGAGCCATCTGCCCGGTACAGTTGAAATCGGGATTCACCCGCGAAGAGCACACTTTTACAGCATGCCAGCGGCCATTGAAGGTGAGCAGTTTCCCACTGAAGTTAGTTACGATGTCGAACTGCAGTCAGGTCAAGACCCTGGTGAGGACATCGAGCACGCAGATGAGCTTCCCTGAGACAATTCTTAACAGTTTGTGCAGAAATTATTCGGTTGTGCAAACCCACAGTTTCATCAGCGGTCTGGGTGGCTGGTCTCAGATGATCCCACAGGTTTGAAGTCAGATGTGGGGGTGCTGGGCTGGCGTGGTTACACGTGGTCTGCCGTTGTGAGGCCGGTTGGACGTACTGCCAAAATCAATTCTCTGGAAACAGCTCTGGTGGACATTCCTGCAGTCAACATGCCAATTGCATGCTCCATCAAAACTAAAGACATCTGTGGAGTTGTGTGACAATACTGCACATTTTAGAGTGGCCTTTTATTGTCCCCCAGCACAAGGTGCACCTGTGTTTTTACATTTTATTTGATCTTTATTTAACTAAGCAAGTCAGTTAAGAACAAATTCTTATTTTCAATGAAAGCCTATGAACAGTGGGTTAACTGCCTGTTCAGGGGCAGATTGACAGATTTGTACCTTGGGGATTTGAACTTGCAACCTTTCAGTTACTAGTCCAACACTCTAACCACTAGGCTATGCTGTTCAATCTGGTTCTTGATATCCTACACCTGTCCGGTGGATGGATTATTTGGCAAAGGAGAAATGCTCACTAACAAGGATGTAAAGACATTTGTGAACAAACATTTCAGAGAAATAATATATGTATGCATATGGAACATTTCTGGGATATTATGTTTCAGCTCATAAATCACGGGACCAACACTTTGCATGTTGCGTTTATATTTTTGTTCAGTGTAGATTACAGTAGCCTGCCTACCTACTGTCGAGGCGTGGTCGAGCCAGTCTATATAAATCGTTACGCCTTTAGTCTGGCGCTCCTTCTACTCGTCCCGACACTGCCACGGCTGTGTTTGTGTGCGCCACCGTAAACCGCTACCCGAGACGCGCCCGGCATATTGAATAAGAAAGTCCCACGAAGAAAAGGCATAGGCCTACTAGGAACTTTTTAAGAGTAGCAATATCGAGTACGTGGACAATATATAGGAAAACGACATACAGTGATTTTTGCAGAATTACAGTTGGTGGTGATTTGAAGTTCGAAGACATGAGGATTCTACGAGTTGCGCTCCTGCTCGTCCATGCCTTTGGTAAGTATATCAAGTTACACTTTTATATCTCAAGTCAGATGACATAGTTCCTTTTCTGTAGCGTTTATACTTTAACACTTGATTAACTGTTGGTGGTAATAGATTCTCCTAGACTTGATTCCTCCTAAGTGGTCTATTTCTTATTCATAAGAGACAGGTCTTGGAGTTACACTTGTTGACTGTACAAGAGTGTGAACTTTTCAAGCATGACCTTCTGAGCATGTCTCATAAACTTTTAAAAGAAGAGTTAATGATTTTCATAAGGTGTAGGCCAGCCTATGCTATTCAAGAACGAAGTGTGGTCATCTTTCTATTTTAAAACATGCTTTATGTAACTGGATATAGTTATTTTTAACTCATATTCTTGTACATTAGGTAACTGTCTGTCTATGCAACATTTTGTGTACCATAGCCAAGCAGGATTATAGTCTCCCCTGTACAGAATACTGTACATACATGATGTTTTTGGGTGCCTGGCAGTTCTTGGAGCTGAAATGCAACCATCCAGTTGTATAGGCTCACCTGAAGGGGCCATGGGGCCTCATGCAGGGCTCTTAGTCTAGAGTCATGTTTAAACGTACCCACTCAAACCCCTCCATTTCCTTTGCACCTGAATGCATTACTGTGTTGGAAAGTAAAGCTTGTGTTCTCAGTGAGTAAAACTGCTTGAAAATACCTAATTTCAACCAGTTTTGCTTTTGAAATGATGTATTTTCAACCAGTGTTGTTCACTTGGTTAACTCCTCACGGTGTCAGTCAGAATCTAGTGTACATCTCTAAACCACAGACTACTGAATGGTGTAGCATCAATAATGATAACATGTTAACCTTGTGTTTTCCAGTGGCCTCGAGGTTGGTGAGCGGAGCTGTGGTGGACAGGTATGAGAGTGAGAGGCCACAGCAGCACACAGCATTTATCAACCTGTTGGATGTCCTGAGCGACAGAAGGATGGAGGGAGGGAGGGAGAAGAGTCATCACGGCGTGGAGGGTCCCGTGTTGGAGGATGAGGAGTACTATGATTACTACCATGAAGATGAAGAAGATGCCTCAGGGGAATATGAGGTGGAATTACCTCGAGGTATTTAGTAACTCGCTGTGATTGATGTTTGTTTATTGCTCTGTTGTAAAACATCACCCTGTTGTTTATAGGTTCTGGAATCCTGACTGACACATGTATTAGAATACCCGTTATGATTTATTACACTATTATTCATGAGTTTATCTGGCAGGTTGTCAGTCACTTCCATTTTACCACCTGTTGCTATGTAACCTCTGGTTAAATTGACTTTATGGACCAGGTAGCCTAGTGGTTTGTGCATTGGGCCAGTAACCGAAAGGTCGCTGGTTCGAATATCTGAGCCGACAAGGTGAAAAATCTGCCGGCGTGCCCTTGAGCAAGGCACTTAACCTTCATTTGCTCCAGGGGTGCCATACTACTATGGCTGACCCTGTAAAACAAGAAAATAAAAGAGAGCCGCACACTCTTGGAGCTCAGATGCAAAAATTAAATACCAACGTTTCGACAGCCAAGCTGTCTTCATCAGGGTATGACCCTGTAAAACAACACATTTCACCTATCTGGTGTACGTGACAGTAAAAATGTGTTCTGAGGTGTGTCGGCTAGATCTGTGGATTCAGATGTCTGTGTTCTTTGAGGTGTGTCGGCTAGATCCATGGATTCAGTTGTCTGTGTTCTTTGAGGTGTGTCGGCTAGATCCGTGGATTCAGTTGTCTGTGTTCTTTGAGGTGTGTCGAGCTAGATCCGTGGATTCAGTTGTCTGTGTTCTTTGAGGTGTGTCGGCTAGATCCGTGGATTCAGTTGTCTGTGTTCTTTGAGGTGTGTCGGCTAGATCCGTGGATTCAGTTGTCTGTGTTCTTTGAGGTGTGTCGGCTAGATCCGTGGATTCAGTTGTCTGTGTTCTTTGAGGTGTGTCGGCTAGATCCGTGGATTCAGTTGTCTGTGTTCTTTGAGGTGTGTCGGCTAGATCCGTGGATTCAGTTGTCTGTGTTCTTTGAGGTGTGTCGGCTAGATCCGTGGATTCATTTGTCTGTGTTCTTTTCTTTTTTAGTTGCATTGTCGACTAAACCTAAAGACCCATCGGCCATCTTGGAAGCTGAGAGGAGTGAGGGGAAGAGGAGGAGAGGAAAGGGGAGGAAGAAGGGAAAGGGAAAGAAGAGGAACCCTTGTCTGAAGAAGTATAAGGACTTCTGTATCCATGGCAGCTGTCATTACCTGAGGGACATCAAAGCTCCATCATGCATGTAAGAAACCTGTCTCTCTCTGTCTCTGTCTCTGTCTCTGTCTCTCTCTGTCTCTGTCTGTCTGTCTGTCTGTCTGTCTGTCTGTCTGTCTGTCTGTCTGTCTGTCTGTCTGTCTGTCTCCAGTGGAACAAAATGCCTGTTGTACTGTATGTTGCATGAGTACCATCTCACCTCTCTCCCTCTCCCTCTCTCCCTCTCCCTCTCTTTCTCCTTGTGCAGATGTCGTCCCAGCTACTCTGGGGAGCGGTGTCACCTATTCACGCTGGCTTCAGAGGGGAGGGACGTGGGAGGATACAGCAGGACCACAGCTCTGGCTGTTGTGGCAGTGGTGTTGTCCTCTGTCTGTCTCACCATCATAGGCCTGCTGCTGGTGCTCAGGTCAGTACTACAGCCTACACACACACACACACACACACACACACACACACACACACACACACACACACACACACACACACACACACACACACACACACACACACACACACACACACACACACACACACACCACTTTACCCACTTTTTTTTACCACCAGCACAGCTGTCTGACACATTACACAATGCATTATGCAGCAGCTGGAGATTGATACAGTCAGTATTGGCACTGTATTGTGGAAATGGGACAGCAGGAAATTAATAGTACACAACCTAATTGAATGTAGAGGAATGGGAAATGAGGCTATAACAAACATGACAGGGTAGATCAGCATGGTTATAGTTTAGCGCTATTGTTCTCACCTGACAACAATAATTATTGTAACCACAGGTGCTGTTGTTGTTCCAAAACATTTCCAGGAACCACAGGTCTTAACCCTGTTGTTTTTCTCCAGGTTTCACAAGCGAGGAGCGTACGACGTAGAGCACGAGGAGAAGGTCAAACTGGGATCAGCACCCAACCATTGAAGAGCTGGAGAGAAGGGTAAGTTACCAAGGAAACACCAAACTCCTCTCTTTTCAAGTCCTGAACTGAAATGTTAGTTCCCCTCCTAAATTGATAGGAGTTAGACAGAAAGTAAAAGGTCATCATAACATTACAGTATGATTGTGAAAGATTAGTCTGGGTTTTGTCTTCACACGGTCTGAGTGTTGAAAGAAACTTGATTGCTTATTGTGTCTCCTTTTATTTCAGGACAGGATAGGGAAATTCTACCTCAAAATAGAAAAGAAGAAGTGAAAAAAAGCCAAGAGAGAACGCAGAGAGACCTGGAAGGTATGGCAGAGAGGGGGACTGGATGGCCGTGACCTGGACACATAGCCCCAACCCATCTCACTGATGAACAGATGTGATTGGGTAGCTAGATTCTGCGGTAAGCCCTGCAACCTATCAGGAGAGAGCCTGGCTAAAACTGGAACTCTGATTGGCTGGGAGAAAAGACTGGAGTGGTGATGACAATATGGAAGCTGAGATGAAGAGAAGGAACATTTCTGGGCCCGTATCCACAAAGTGTCTTGAGGAAGGAGAGCTGATCTTGGATCAGTTTTGCCTTTAGATCATTGTGAATAACATTATAGTGACAGGCCCTATATCAGCACACTCCTATCAGAGATGCTTTGTGGAAACGTCCCTGGATCAGTGCTGCTTCTTGGCTATGTTAAAAAGACTACCAAGAGTCTCAGCCTAAAAGGACACCATCTTCTCTTCATCTGCCAGAAACAGAGAGAACCATGGTCTTTCTTCAACAGGAGTGTTTTTACCAATCAGCATTTTGTATTTTCCTTCATATGCTCATTCTTTGTCATTTTCTAGTGTACTGTAAAACTGTTATTTATACCATATATTTGTCTTTTAATTTATTGATGTGATGTTGCTATATTTATGCAGATATTTAACTTCTTCCAACCAAAGATGCACTTCCAGTTTGTAAAGGTTATCTATAAGGTCATCCTTGTGTTTTTATATTTAAATGTTAAATAATATTTATTGATGAAAATGAAGATAAAATGAATAAAAAATGTACAGTATATTTGGAGAAATAGACATTTGAACGTAAGCATCCTCTTGGTCTCATAGTTGTACCCGATTGATATCAGCACTCTGTGTACAGGCTGCTGAGAACACACACCACTGTGATTAGTTGGTTGCTTGATTGATTGATTCAATAAACAACAGTGTGGTGTACTATACCAATGTACCACTGACAGGTCTCTCTGTGTGTACCATTATGACGTGGTTGCATTGGTCTTCTGTGTTTGACTCTGTGAAGAAGACATACAAAACATCCAGACATAGAAGTGAATTGAATAGAATTTACTCTATTCTAGAATGCCAAAATATAGAATATAGGAAATATTCTTGAATTTTTCATCTAGAATCCAGTTTAAATATTTCTGTATTACAATCAGGATGTGGAATAGATCCAACGCAAACTCTGGTGCCTTGTTGAGTCCAGTCATTGTAGCGAGTGTTGGAAAATAGAAACATACACAAGTGGTGTAGTTTTTATTGTCTTTGAGAAATTAGTAGGACATAAATCTCAATGTTATCTCCAATTTCTGTTATTTATTTCTGTTACCATGCCAGTTGTGTTGTCTTGTTTTAGCATGGTGGGTGTGGTTAGGGATATACTATAGTTACTATAATATGGATATTTACTGTACTGTAATATACACTGAGATCCATGCTAAGATCATGATGAAATGTGAATTCATTCAAGTGTTCAGCCTTTTTAAAAATGAATAACCCTCCTCTAGAAAAACATCCTGGACACAACCTGCAGTTTTTAAGTGATTTCTAGTCAAAAAAAATGTTTTTCTTCTCAGAAAATAAAGGTATTTTTTTCTCTGAATCCCCGAAGTCATTTTATTATGCGTTATCTGTGTTACGAAGGCTGCATTTACACAGACAGAACAATTCTGATTTGTTTCCACTAATTGGTCCTTTGACCAATCAGATCAGATTGTTTGCCAATAATTGGGCTGCATGTGTAAAAGCTGTAATAACTCATATCCTGTATCCTGTTGCTACACAGATGAGTGTTTCACCTCAGAATCATGATGCTACAAAGTTACCTCTAGACACTGATCTAATGTCAGTTTAGGGTCTGTTGTTTTGGATTGGAAGGAAGGCATCTTAAGATTAAAGATCTGAGGTAGTGAAAATATATATCTTTTACCTCAAGTTGCTCCTATCTATTATAAGTTAATAACATTTCTATACTAATGGTCTAGGCTTCAACTTGATAGTTAAGGTCCCCATTATTATAGCTATCTGGTGTCTGTATTAACTTCCTGTATTGAGTGTGTCACTATGGCCTCATATTGAAGTGATACTTAAGAGAGACCTGTCTGGGACGACAACACTACTGTGTCCTTTTGGTCTTTCAGTCACTGGCTGTAATTATAGAAGGGATAATATTTATGTTCCGTTCTCATCCCTCCTCTGCTTCCCACCCGTGCTTCAGCTACTCCTTTCAACCAGAGCACCTGTATCCTGGCCAAAGGGTCACTTTCAGGATGTGCAGCCAGCCCTTGCAAGCGTTCTCTCTTATGTAATTTCCTAAATAACTTAAGTTTACTCTTAACTTCATAAGAACATTTTCTCTTTCCATACATCCTCTCGACATGTGTTCATGCCAATGACAGAAGGGCTGGCAACATGACAAGCAGACCTGACAGCTATTCTCCAGTGACCTTTTATTTTACTTAACTAGGCAAGACAGTTAAGAACAAACTCTTATTTTCAAGGACGGCCTAGGTGGGTTTGCCTAGTGGGTTTGCCTTGTTTAGGGGCAGAATGACAGATTTGTACCTAGTCAGCTCGGGGATACGAACTTGAAACCTTTCGGTTACAAGCCCAATGCTCTAACCTCTAGGCTACCCTGCCACCCTACAGTAACCTAGTATATCCACAGCTGTTCTCCTTTGATCTACAGTAATCTAGTATATACACAGCTGTTCTCCTTCGATCTACAGTAATCTAGTATTAAACACAGCTGTTCTCCTTCGATCTACAGTAATCTAGTATATCCACAGCTGTTCTCCTTCGATCTACAGTAATCTAGTATATCCACTGCTGTTCTCCTTTGATCTACAGTAATCTAGTATATCCACAGCTGTTCTCCTTCGATCTACAGTAATCTAGTATATCCACAGCTGTTCTCCTTTGATCTACAGTAATCTAGTATATCCACAGCTGTTCTCCTTCGATCTACAGTAATCTAGTATATCCACAGCTGTTCTCCTTCGATCTACAGTAATCTAGTATATCCACTGCTGTTCTCCTTTGATCTACAGTAATCTAGTATATCCACAGCTGTTCTCCTTTGATCTACAGTAATCTAGTATATCCACAGCTGTTCTCCTTTGATCTACAGTAATCTAGTATATCCACAGCTGTTCTCCTTTGATCTACAGTAATCTAGTATATCCACAGCTGTTCTCCTTTGATCTACAGTAATCTAGTATATCCACTGCTGTTCTCCTTTGATCTACAGTAATCTAGTATATCCACAGCTGTTCTTCTTCGATCTACAGTAATCTAGTATATCCACAGCTGTTCTCCTTTGATCTACAGTAATCTAGTATATCCACAGCTGTTCTCCTTTGATCTACAGTAATCTAGTATATCCACAGCTGTTCTCCTTTGATCTACAGTAATCTAGTATATCCACAGCTGTTCTCCTTTGATCTACAGTAATCTAGTATATCCACAGCTGTTCTCCTTTGATCTACAGTAATCTAGTATATCCACAGCTGTTCTCCTTTGATCTACAGTAATCTAGTATATCCACAGCTGTTCTTCTTTTATCAACAGTAATCTGAAGATATAAGACTAGGTAGTTGTGATGACAGAACCCCAATCAGGATCCCTGACAGATAAACATCTGACATTACTAAGTGGCTGGTTACAGTGGGTGGTGGGGGACATGAACCTGCTGCATACTAGCCAGGAACAGGAACAGGAAGCCTTTGGGGGAGCAGATGAAGTTGGGACACCTGATCTGAGAGTACACCGCATCATTCCACTACACCACCACAGTATTAGTCACACAGCCAACAGATGGCACGCTCAGAGACGCTGCCTACTAATGTAACATATGAGTAACTCTACTACCACTCCTGAATACGCACACACGCACACACGCACACACACACGCACGCACATACGCACACACGCACACACACACACACACGTGTGCAACAATACTACAACACTTAATCTTTCCACCACTGAGCACCCCTGTATACCAACACCCAACAGAGGTGATGTAGAGCTCACACCAGCCCCTTACAGTAAATACCCTGTGGCTAAACAACAATGCTGTGCTGCTGTGTAACATAACATCGCCTGGCTTAATGGTCTGGTTTATGCAGCACACATAGACAGAGACAGGCTGAGACTCAGCAGGACTCATAGACAGAGACAGGCTGAGACTCAGCAGGGCTCATAGACAAAGACAGGCTGAGACTCAGCAGGACTCATAGACAAAGACAGGCTGACACTCAGCAGGACTCATAGACAGAGACAGGCTGAGATTCAGCAGGGCTCATAGACAGAGACAGGCTGAGATTCAGCAGCACACATAGACAGAGACAGGCTGAGATTCAGCAGGGCTCATAGACAAAGACAGGCTGAGACTCAGCAGGACTCATAGACAAAGACAGGCTGAGACTCAGCAGGACTCATAGACAGAGACAGGCTGAGACTCAGCAGCACACATAGACAGAGACAGGCTGAGATTCAGCAGGGCTCATAGACAAAGACAGGCTGAGACTCAGCAGGGCTCATAGACAAAGACAGGCTGAGACTCAGCAGGACTCATAGACAAAGACAGGCTGACACTCAGCAGGACTAATTGAGAGAGACAGGCTGAGACACAGAAGGACTCATAGACAGAGACAGGCTGAGACTCAGCAGGACTCATAGACAGAGACAGGCTGAGACTCAGTGGGAGTCATAGACAGAGACAGGCTGAGACTCAGCAGGACTCATTGAGAGAGACAGACTGAGACTCAGCAGGACTCATTGAGAGAGACAGGCTGAGACCCAGAAGGACTCATAGACAGAGACAGACTGAGACTCAGCAGGACTCATTGAGAGAGACAGGCTGAGACTCAGCAGTGCTCATAGACAGAGACAGGCTGAGACTCAGCAGGACTCATAGACAGAGACAGGCTGAGACTCAGCAGGACTCATTGAGAGAGACAGGCTGAGACCCAGAAGGAGTCATAGACAGAGACAGGCTGAGACTCAGCAGGACTCATTGAGAGAGACAGGCTGAGACCCAGAAGGACTCAGACAGAGACAGGCTGAGACACAGAAGGACTCATAGACAGAGACAGGCTGAGACTCAGCAGGACTCATAGACAGAGACAGGCTGAGACTCAGCAGGACTCATTGAGAGAGACAGGCTGAGACACAGAAGGACTCATAGACAGAGACAGGCTGAGACACAGAAGGACTCATAGACAGAGACAGGCTGAGACTCAGCGGGAGTCATAGACAGAGACAGGCTGAGACACAGAAGGACTCATAGACAGAGACAGGCTGAGACTCAGCAGGACTCATAGACAGAGACAGGCTGAGACACAGAAGGACTCAGACAGAGACAGGCTGAGACACAGAAGGACTCATAGACAGAGACAGGCTGAGACCCAGAAGGACTCATAGACAGAGACAGGCTGAGACCCAGAAGGACTCATTGAGAGAGACAGGCTGAGACCCAGAAGGACTCATTGAGAGAGACAGGCTGAGACCCAGAAGGACTCATTGAGAGAGACAGGCTGAGACCCAGAAGGACTCATTGAGAGAGACAGGCTGAGACTCAGAAGGACTCATTGAGAGAGACAGGCTGAGACCCAGAAGGACTCATTGAGAGAGACAGGTTGAGACACAGAAGGACTCATAGACAGAGACAGGCTGAGACACAGAAGGACTCAGACAGAGACAGGCTGAGACCCAGAAGGACTCATAGACAGAGACAGGCTGAGACACAGAAGGACTCATAGACAGAGACAGGCTGAGACTCAGAAGGACTCATAGACAGAGACAGGCTGAGACTCAGCGGGACTCATAGACAGAGACAGGCTGAGACTCAGAAGGAGTCATAGACAGAGACAGGCTGAGACTGAGCGAGACTGATAAACAGAGACAGACTTGAGACTCAACCAACTGTTACTCACACAGTGAAATCACTTTCTGCCTGGATGCTGATGCTGGTGGTGTGTGTGTATGTGTGTGGGTGACCTGCTTCCCCCGGTCGTGGGCCTGGCAGTTTGATGTTGTATCTTTGCTCGTTTTGAAACCCCTCTGGAATGCAGATATGAACCCCTGTGTAGTGCAGTGAGAGTGAGAGGGTAGGAGAGATGAACCTCTGTGTAGTGCAGTGAGAGTGAGAGGGTAGGAGAGATGAACCTCTGTGGAGTGCAGTGAGGATGAGAGGGTAGGAGAGATGAACCTCTGTGGAGTGCAGTGAGAATGAGAGGGTAGGAGAGATGAACCTCTGTGGAGTGCAGTGAGGATGAGAGGGTAGGAGAGATGAACCCCTGTGGTGTACAGTGAGGGTGAGCGGGTAGGAGAGATGAACCCCTGTGGTGTACAGTGAGGGTGAGCGGGTAGGTGAGATGATCAAGTGTTAAAAGGTTCAATGTATCGGTGAGCTAACAGTCAATTGTTGCTGGATCTGACATTGCTGACTCATGAACAGTTATGTAAGAACAGTCCAGTCCCAGTGAAATTAAGTTCACTTCACACAGCTAAAGGTCTAGTTAAAGGTCTAGTTAAAGGTCTCGTTAAAGTTCTAGTTAAAGGTATATCTGAAGGTCTAGTGAAAGCTATATCTGAAGATCAAGTTAAAGGTCTAGTTAAAGGTCTAGTTAAAGGTCTAGTTATAGGTCTAGTTAAAGGGCTAGTTAAAGTTCTAGTTAAAGGTCTAGTTAAAGGTATATCTGAAGGTCTAGTTAAAGGTATATATGAAGGTCTAGTGAAAGCTATATCTGAATATCAAGTTAAAGGTCTAGTTAAAGGTCTAGTTAAAGGTCTAGTTATAGGTCTAGTTAAAGGGCTAGTTAAAGTTCTAGTTAAAGGTCTAGTTAAAGGTATATCTGAAGGTCTAGTTAAAGGTCTAGTTAAAGGTCTAGTTAAAGGTCTAGTTAAATGTCTAGTTAAAGGTCTAGTTAAAGGTCTAGTTGAAGGTCTAGTTAAAAGTCTAGTTAAAGTTCTAGTTAAAGGTATATCTGAAGGTCTAGTTAAAGGTCTAGTTAAATGTCTAGTTAAAGGTCTAGTTAAATGTCTAGTTAAAGGTCTAGTTGAAGGTCTAGTTAAAGGTCTAGTTAAAGGTCTAGCTAAACTTCTAGTTAGAGGTCTAGTTAAAAGTCCAGTTAAAGTTCTAGTTAAAGGTCTAGTTAAAGGTATATCTGAAGGTCTAGTTAAAGGTATATCTGAAGGTCTAGTGAAAGGTATATCTGAAGATCTAGTTAAAGGTCTAGTTAAAGGTCTAGTTAAAGGTCGAGTTAAAGGTCTAGTTAAAGTTCTAGTTAAAGGTCTCGTTAAAGGTATATCTGAAGGTCTAGTGAAAGGTATATCTGAAGATCTAGTTAAAGGTCTAGTTAAAGGTCTAGTTAAAGGTCGAGTTGGCTGTTCCACTGGATGTCAGAAGGTGAATTCACCAATTTGTAAGTCGCTCTGGATAAGAGCGTCTGCTAAATGACTTAAATGTAAATGTAAATGTTAAAGGTCTAGTTAAAGTTCTAGTTAAAGGTCTCGTTAAAGGTATATCTGAAGGTCTAGTTAAAGGTCTAGTTAAAGGTCTAGTTAAAGGTCGAGTTAAAGGTCTAGTTAAAGTTCTAGTTAAATGTCTCGTTAAAGGTATATCTGAAGGTCTAGTTAAAGGTCTAGTTAAAGTTCTAGTTAAAGGTATATCTGAAGAGCTGGTTAAAGGTCTAGTTGAAGGTCTAGTTAAAGGTCTAGTTAAATGTCTAGTTAAAGTTCTTGTTAAAGGTCTAGTTAAAGGTCTAGTTAAAGGTATATCTGAAGGTCTAGTTAAAGGTATATCTGAAGGTCTAGTTAAAGGTATATCTGAAGGTCTAGTTAAAGGTCTAGTTAAAGGTCTAGTTAAAATTCTAGTTAAAGGTCTAGTTAAAGGTCTAGTTAAAATTCTAGTTAAAGGTCTAGTTAAAGGTCTAGTTAAAATTCTAGTTAAAGGTCTAGTTAAAGGTATATCTGAAGGTCTCGTTAAAGGTCTAGTTAAAGGTCTAGTTAAAGTTCTAGTTAAAGGTATATCTGAAGAGCTAGTTAAAGGTCTAGTTGAAGGTCTAGTTAAAGGTCTAGTTAAAGGTCTAGTTAAAGGTCTAGTTAAAGATCTAGTTAAAGGTCTAGTTAAAGATCTAGTTAAAGTTCTTGTTAAAGGTCTAGTTAAAGGTCTAGTTAAAGGTTTAGTTAAATGTCTCGTTAAAGGTCTAGTTAAATGTCTAGTTAAAGGTATAGTTAAAGGTCTAGTGAAAGGTCTAGTTAAAGGTCTAGTTAAAGTTCTCGTTAAAGGTATATCTGAAGAGCTAGTTAAAGGTCTAGTTGAAGGTCTAGTTAAAGGTCTAGTTAAAGGTCTAGTTAAAGGTATAGTTTAATGTCTAGTTAAAGTTCTAGTTAAAGGTCTAGTTAAATGTCTAGTTAAAGGTAGGTCTGAAGGTCTAGTTAAAGGTATAGCTAAAGGTCTAGTTAAAGGTCTAGTTAAAGGTATATCTGAAGGTCTAGTTAAAGGTATATCTGAAGGTCTAGTTAAAGGTCTAGTGAAAGGTATTTCTGAAGATCTAGGTAAAGGTCTAGTTAAAGGTCTAGTTAAAGGTCTAGTTGTAAGTCGCTCTGGATAAGAGCGTCTGCTAAATGACTTAAATGTAATGTAAATGTTAAAGGTATATCTGAAGATCTAGTTAAAGGTCTAGTTGAAGGTCTAGTTAAAGGTCTAGTTAAAGGTCTAGTTATAGGTCTAGTTAAAGGTCTAGTTAAAGTTCTAGTTAAAGGTCTAGTTAAAGGTCTTGTTATAGGTCTAGCTACATTTCTAGTTAAATGTCTAGTTAAAGGTATAGTTTAACGTCTAGTTAAAGGTCTAGTTAAAGGTCTAGCTAAACTTCTAGTTAAAGGTCTAGCTGAAGGTCTAGTTAAAGGTCTAGTTAAAAGTCTAGTTAAAGTTCTAGTTAAAGGTATATCTGAAGATCTAGTTAAAGGTCTAGTTGAAGGTCTAGTTAAAGGTCTAGTTAAAGGTATAGTTACAGGTCTAGTTAAAGGTCTAGTTAAAGATCTTGTTAAAGTTCTTGTTAAAGGTCTAGTTAAAGGTATAGTGAAATGTCTAGTTAAAGGTATAGTTAAAGGTATAGTTAAATGTCTAGTTAAAGGTCTAGTTAAAGGTCTAGTTAAATGTCTAGTTAAATGTCTAGTTAAAGGTATAGTTAAAGGTCTAGTTAAAGGTCTAGTTAAAGTTCTAGTTAAAGGTCTAGTTGAAGGTATAGTTAAAGGTCTAGTTAAAGGTCTAGTTAAAGTTCTAGTTAAAGGTATAGTTAAAGGTCTAGTTAAAGGTCTAGTTAAAGATCTAGTTAAAGTTCTAGTTAAAGGTCTAGTTAAAGCTATAGTTAAATGTCTCGTTAAAGGTCTAGTTAAAGGTATATCTGAAGGTCTAGTTAAAGGTCTCATTAAAGGTCTAGTTAAATGTCTAGCTAAAGATTCAGATGATTGTTTTTCTTCTGATTCTTTTTTCTTTTGAAATCAGCCAGAAATTCAGCTGCAATACACAAGGCGTGTCTCATGGAATCAAGCCAAAAGTGTTCTGATTAAACCATATGTTGAGCAAGAGGGAGAGTGCTGAGGTCATTTGGAGTCAATGCAGCATTGGAAACTGGAACAAGCCCTTCTAAGATGGACGTAGTGCTGTATATACGAGGTTGTCATTGATTTGTACTGTAAAGTCTCCTGTCGTTATTATGCTGTATGGCTTTGACAGATTTTAGTCAAGCTATTGCTGAGTAGTACAGTGATTTCTCAGCATGTGTGTGCTTGTGTGTGTGTGTTGTCGTATGCAGTAGTGGAGCCTCCCATAAGCCTCTCCTCACAGAAATAGTTGAGTGTAGTCATGGTCACATAGCTAGCTGCTATTCCAGGGACTGACAGACCAGCAGGCAGGAGAGACACACGCTACCAGAGAGAGACAGAACTACGGCTTCTCTATGTCTCAGAACACTGATGAGTGAACGTCATGACGTTACACATGGGTTGTCTAGTCCTGAACTAATCATGTTCGTCCACCTCCAGTTGAATCAGGTGCGTTAGTATGGTGACACACAAACAGGCTACAACCACTAATGTTCCCACAACTACCCTTATTTATGAGGGTTCTGAGACGGTTTCTCAGACAAATTACAGGAGAATCGATATATTTACAGTGCTTTGCGAAAGTATTCGGCCCCCTTGAACTTTGCGACCTTTTGCCACATTTCAGGCTTCAAACATAAAGATATAAAACTGTATTTTTTTGTGAAGAATCAACAGCAAGTGGGACACAATCATGAAGTGGAATGACATTTATTGGATATTTCAAACTTTTTTAACAAATCAAAAACTGAAAAATTGGGCGTGCAAAATTATTCAGCCCCTTTACTTTCAGTGCAGCAAACTCTCTCCAGAAGTTCAGTGAGGATCTCTGAATGATCCAATGTTGACCTAAATGACTAATGATGATAAATACAATCCACCTGTGTGTAATCAAGTCTCCGTATAAATGCACCTGCACTGTGATAGTCTCAGAGGTCCGTTAAAAGCGCAGAGAACATCATGAAGAACAAGGAACACACCAGGCAGGTCCGAGATACTGTTGTGAAGAAGTTTAAAGCCGGATTTGGATACAAAAATATTTCCCAAGCTTTAAACATCCCAAGGAGCACTGTGCAAGCGATAATATTGAAATGGAAGGAGTATCAGACCACTGCAAATCTACCAAGACCTGGCCATCCCTCTAAACTTTCAGCTCATACAAGGAGAAGACTGATCAGAGATGCAGCCAAGAGGCCCATGATCACTCTGGATGAACTGCAGAGATCTACAGCTGAGGTGGGAGACTCTGTCCATAGGTGGCAAGAAGAAAGCCATTTCTTAAAGATATCCATAAAAAGTGTTGTTTAAAGTTTGCCACAAGCCACCTGGGAGACACACCAAACATGTGGAAGAAGGTGCTCTGGTCAGATGAAACCAAAATTGAACTTTTTGGCAACAATGCAAAACGTTATGTTTGGCGTAAAAGCAACACAGCTTATCACCCTGAACACACCATACCCACTGTCAAACATGGTGGTGGCAGCATCATGGTTTGGGCCTGCTTTTCTTCAGCATGGACAGGGAAGATGGTTAAAATTGATGGGAAGATGGATGGAGCCAAATACAGGAGCATTCTGGAGGAAAACCTGATGGAGTCTGCAAAAGACCTGAGACTGGGACGGAGATTTGTCTTCCAACAAGACAATGATCCAAGACATAAAGCAAAATCTACAATGGAATGGTTCAAAAATAAACATATCCAGGTGTTAGAATGGCCAAGTCAAAGTCCAGACCTGAATCAAATCGAGAATCTGTGGAATGAACTGAAAACTGCTGTTCACAAATGCTCTCCATCCAACCTCACTGAGCTCGAGCTGTTTTGCAAGGAGGAATGGGAAAGAATTTCAGTCTCTCGATGTGCAAAACTGATAGAGACATACCCCAAGCGACTTACAGCTGTAATCGCAGCAAAAGGTGGCGCTAAAAAGTATTAACTTAAGGGGCTGAATAATTTTGCACGCCCAAATGTTCAGTTTTTGATTTGTTAAAATTTTTTGAAATATCCAATAAATGTCGTTCCACTTCATGATTGTGTCCCACTTGTTGTTGATTCTTCACAAAAAAATACAGTTTTATATCTTTATGTTTGAAGCCTGAAATGTGGCAAAAGGTCGCAAAATTCAAGGGGGCCGAATACTTTCGCAAGGCACTGTATTTAAAAAATGTAGCCTTTTTACTCTCCAATTGGTAGTTTCAGTCTTGTCCCATCGCTGCAATTCCTGTACGGACTCGGGAAAGGTGATAGTCGAGAGCCATGCATCTTCCAAGACACACTGCTTCTTGACAAACTGCTCGCTTAGCCAGGAAGCCAGCTGCACCAATGTGTCGGAGGAAACACCGTACACCTGGTGACCATGTCAGGGCGTATGTACCCGGCTCGCCACAGGAGTCAAAAGAGCACGATGGGACAACGACATATTGGCCCGGCAAAATCCTCCCCTAACCCGGACAATGCTGGGCCAATAGGACGCCGCCCATGGGTCGGTCGACTTAGTCAACCTAGCTGCGACCTAGCCTGGTATCGAACCAGAATCTGTAGTGATGCCGCTAGCACTGCGATGCAGTGTCTTAGACCACTCGGTAGGCTCTAATTACAGGAGAATCCAGCCACATCGCTTTGTGGTGCACATTCCAAACCTCCTAGTCCTATGTCATCTTGGTCAGCCTTGGCCACAGTCACAGTCCTGTTGTAATTACTATGTTACTAAGCTAGCAAATGTGGTTGATTAATCGAGTTCAGGCAATTCTTGTGTGTGTATGTGTGTGTTTCAAGTTGGGTAGACTAGCAGTTAAGAGTGTTGGGCCAATAACCAAATCCCTGAGCCGACTAGGTGAAAAATCTGTCGATGTGCCCTTCAGCAAGGCATTTAACCCTAAATTGCTCCTGTAAGTTGCTCTGGATAAGAGTGGCTTCTAAATTACTAGAATGTTAAATGTAATTGTAAGTTTCAAGTTTAAAAGTTTATTCACCACAGGATACAATGCAATTATAATATTATACATAATAGAAAAAAATATTAAAACATTTAAGTAAAAACCACACAAGAACTACGACGATAGTTAAAGATACACGAGAATGCAAGTATATGCAGGTCAGTGCCAGTACCTTATTCAATGTGTAGAGGTACTGGAGTGGTTTAGGTGGGGTTATATATAAAAAGTGACTGGTAGTGTCGTGTGTATAGGTGGCAGGGAAGTCAGGCGCAGGAGAATCAAACTGAGTGTAATGGAGTATTTAATAACAAATAAACAAAACATACTCCAAACACTAATTGTAACAATAAATAAAGTGGGTACGGGGACCCCGTCGCGCACCAATACAAAAACCAACGCAACACTGAATAACAAACAATCTCTGACAAAGACATGAGGGGATACAGAGGGTTAAATACACAACAGGTAATGAATGGGATTGAAACCAGGTGTGTAGGAAGACAAGACAAAACCAATGGAAAATGAAAAATGGATCAATGATGGCTAGAAGACCGGTGACGTTGACCGCCGAGCACCGCCCGAACAAGGAGAGGCTTCGACTTCGGTAGAAGTCGTGACAGGTAGAAGGATATACATGTAAACAGGGCTCAAAAGTGACTGGTAGAAGGATATAAACTCAGCAAAAAAAGAAGCGTCTTCTCACTGTCAACTGCGTTTATTTTCAGCAAACTTAATGTGTAAATATTTGTATGAACATAACACGATTCAACAACTGAGACATAAACTGAACAAGTTACACAGACATCTGACTAACAGAAATTGAACAATGTGTCCCTGAACAAAGGGGGGGGGGGGTCAAAATCAGAAATAACAGTCAGTATCTGGTGTGGCCACTAGCTGCATTAAGTACTGCAGTGCATTTCCTCCTCATGGACTGCACCAGATTTGCCAGTTCTTGCTGTGAGATGTTACCCCCACTCTTCCACCAAATCCAGAAAATCACATTGTAGGATTTTTAATGAATTTATTTGCAAATTATGGTGGAAAATACGTATTTGGTCAATAACAAAAGTTTATCTCAATACTTTGTTATATACCCTTTGTTGGCAATGACAGAGGTCAAACGTTTTCACAAGGTTTTCACACACTGTTGCTGGTATTTTGGCCCATTCCTCCATGCAGATCTCCTCTAGAGCAGTGATGTTTTGGGGTGTGACTGTTTGAGGTTGTGGACAGGTGTCTTTTATACCGATAACAAGTTCAAACAGGTGCCATTAATACAGGTAACGAGTGGAGGACAGAGGAGCCTCTTAAAGAAGAAGTTACAGGTCTGTGAGAGCCAGAAATCTTGTTTGTTTGTAGGTGACCAAATACTTATTTTCCACCATAATTTGCAAATAAATAAATAAAAAATACTACAATGTGATTTTCTGGTTTCTTTTTTCTCATTTTGTCTGTCATAGTTGAAGTGTACCTATGATGAAAATTACAGGCCTCTCTCATCTTTTTAAGTGGGAGAACTTGCACAATTGGTGTCTGACTAAATACTTTTTTGCCCCACTGTATACATGTAAACAGGAGTAATAGTGACCAGTAGCAGGATAAATACATAGATACTAATGGTAATGGCAATCAATAATCAATGGACAGCAATGTAATGGAATAATACATCTAATCAATAATCATTTTAGCAGCGGCGTAGGTTGTGTCTGAGTGGGTAGAGACCTGTGGATGGGCCTGTGGGAGATGGATAGTCAGCCTTATGGCCAGGGGATAACAGGAATTTAGGAGTCAAGAGCATGGAGAACAGTCCATGTCTTGGGTGGCTGGAGTCTTTGGTAACTTTTGAGTGTTTGCGTGAGTTGTTCAGGCAATACTTGGAATATGTGTGTCAAGGAGTTGTTGTGAAAAGTGCTTCCTGTCTCAGCAGCCAAGCAACAATAGGTAGTTTCCACCGTGATACGGAAGTGCGCACACCGGCACTTGGAAAAGTAATCATTCTCTTACTGAATCCCATCAATAGGAACACGTTAAGACTGGGATCAATGATTAGTGATTAGTGTGTGTGTGTGTGAGTACGTTTGTGTGTACGGTCATGTGTGTGAGAGTGCCTGTGTATGTGTTCCTGTGTGTGTTTGTGCATACATGTGTGTGTGTGTGCATGTTTTCATGTGCTTGTGTTGGCATGGCGTGCCCCAGCTGCTGTGGTCCTGAGGTAAGTGCCAGCCTCTTTGTGCCACTCAGAGTCTGATGGATGAGGTGGTGACACGGCCAATGTGAGTTGACAGTAAGAAGCTGTGAAAGGTCACTGTGCTATACACAACCACTACCACTACAGTACACTCCCTATACACTGAAAGTACAAAACATAAAGAACACCTTCCTAATATTGAGTTGCACCCCTTTTGCCCTCAGAACAGCCTTTTGTCAGGACATGTACTCTACAGGATGTGTTCCACAGGGAGGCTGGCCCATGTTGACTCCAATGCTTCCCACAGATAGGTATACTATATATACTACCACTACTGTATATTATACATATACTACCACTATCACTACAGTATACTATATATACTACCACTTTCACTACAGTACACTATATATACTACCACTACAGTATATTATACATATACTACCACTATCACTACAGTGTACTATATATACTACCACTTTCACTACAGTACACTATATATACTACCACTACAGTATATTATACATATACTACCACTATCACTACAGTGTACTATATATACTACCACTTTCACTACAGTACACTATATATACTACCACTACAGTATATTATACATATACTACCACTATCACTACAGTGTACTATATATACTACCACTTTCACTACAGTATACTATATATACTACCACTACAGTATATTATACATATACTACCACTATCACTACAGTACACTATATATACTACCACTTTCACTACAGTACACTATATATACTACCACTACAGTATATTATACATATACTACCACTATCACTACAGTATACTATATATACTACCACTTTCACTACAGTACACTATATATACTACCACTACAGTATATTATACATATACTACCACTATCACTACAGTGTACTATATATACTACCACTTTCACTACAGTACACTATATATACTTCCACTACAGTATATTATACATATACTACCACTATCACTACAGTATACTATATATACTACCACTTTCACTACAGTACACTATATATACTACCACTACAACTATACATATACTACCACTATCACTACAGTATACTATATATACTACCACTTTCACTACAGTACACTATATATACTACCACTACAGTATATTATACATATACTACTACTATCACTACAGTGTACTATATATACTACCACTTTCACTACAGTACACTATATATACTACCACTACAGTATATTATACATATACTACCACTATCACTACAGTGTACTATATATACTACCACTTTCGCTACAGTACACTATATATACTACCACTACAGTATATTATACATATACTACCACTTTCACTACAGTACACTATATATACTTCCACTACAGTATATTATACATATACTACCACTATCACTACAGTGTACTATATATACTACCACTTTCACTACAGTACACTATATATACTACCACTACAGTATATTATACATATACTACCACTATCATTACAGTATACTATATATACTACCACTACAGTATATTATACATATACTACCACTATCACTACAGTATACTATATATACTACCACTTTCACTACAGTACACTATATATACTACCACTACAGTATATTATACATATTCTACAACTATCACTACAGTACACTATATATACTACCACTTTCACTACAGTACACTATATATACTACCACTACAGTATATTATACATATACTACCACTTTCACTACAGTATACTATATATACTACCACTTTCACTACAGTACACTATATATACTACCACTACAGTATATTATACATATACTACCACTATCACTACAGTATACTGTATATACTACCACTTTCACTACAGTACACTATATATACTACCACTACAACTATACATATACTACCACTATCACTACAGTGTACTATATATACTACCACTTTCACTACAGTACACTATATATACTACCACTACAGTATATTATACATATACTATCACTTTCACTACAGTATACTATATATACTACCACTTTCACTACAGTACACTATATATACTACCACTACAGTATATTATACATATACTACCACTATCACTACAGTATACTGTATATACTACCACTTTCACTACAGTACACTATATATACTACCACTACAACTATACATATACTACCACTATCACTACAGTGTACTATATATACTACCACTTTCACTACAGTACACTATATATACTACCACTACAGTATATTATACATATACTACCACTATCACTACAGTGTACTATATATACTACCACTTTCACTACAGTACACTATATATACTACCACTTTCACTACAGTACACTATATATACTTCCACTACAGTATATTATACATATACTACCACTATCACTACAGTGTACTATATATACTACCACTTTCACTACAGTGTACTATATATACTACCACTTTCACTACAGTACACTATATATACTACCACTACAGTATATTATACATATACTACCACTATCACTACAGTATACTATATATACTACCACTTTCACTACAGTACACTATATATACTACCACTACAGTATATTATACATATACTACCACTATCACTACAGTATACTATATATACTACCACTTTCACTACAGTACACTATATATACTACCACTACAGTATATTATACATATACTACCACTATCACTACAGTATACTATATATACTACCACTTTCACTACAGTACACTATATATACTACCACTACAGTATATTATACATATACTACCACTATCACTACAGTATACTATATATACTACCACTTTCACTACAGTACACTATATATACTTCCACTACAGTATATTATACATATACTACCACTATCACTACAGTGTACTATATATACTACCACTTTCACTACAGTACACTATATATACTACCACTACAGTATATTATACATATACTACCACTATCACTACAGTATACTATATATACTACCACTTTCACTACAGTACACTATATATACTTCCACTACAGTATATTATACATATACTACCACTATCACTACAGTATACTATATATACTACCACTTTCACTACAGTACACTATATATACTACCACTACAGTATATTATACATATACTACCACTATCACTACAGTGTACTATATATACTACCACTTTCACTACAGTACACTATATATACTACCACTACAGAATATTATACATATACTACCACTATAACCACTTACAAATCAAATCAAATTGTATTTGTCATATGCTTAAAACAAATAGGTGTCGACTAACAGTGAAATGCTTACATAAAGGTCATTTTCCAACAATGCAGAGTTCAAATATAAATAGTGACACAAGGAATAAATAAATACACTGAATAAGGAATAACAGTAACGAGTAAAATTAACATGGCTATATACAGGGAATATAAACTAACATGGCTATATACAGGGAATATAAACTAACATGGCTATATACAGGGAATATAAACTAACATGGTTATATACAGGGAATATAAACTAACATGGCTAAATATACTGTAGGGAGTAGAAACTAACATGGTTAGATATACTGTTGGGAGTAGAATCTAACATGGCTAAATATACTGTAGGGAGTAGAAACTAACATGGTTATATATACTGTAGGGAGTAGAAACTAACATGGCTAAATATACTGTAGGGAGTAGAAACTAACATGGCTAAATATACTGTAGGGAGTAGAAACTAACATGGTTATATACAGGGAGAAGAAACTAACATGGCTAAATATACTGTTGGGAGTAGAAACTAACATGGCTAAATATACTGTAGGGAGTAGAAACTAACATGGTTATATACAGGGAGAAGAAACTAACATGGCTAAATATACTGTAGGGAGTAGAAACTAACATGGCTAAATATACTGTTGGGAGTAGAAACTAACATGGCTAAATATACTGTTGGGAGTAGAAACTAACATGGCTAAATATACTGTAGGGAGTAGAAACTAACATGGCTAAATATACTGTAGGGAGTAGAAACTAACATGGCTAAATATACTGTAGGGAGTAGAAACTAACATGGCTACTGTAGGGAGTAGAAACTAACATGGCTAAATATACTGTTGGGAGTAGAAACTAACATGGCTAAATATATTGTAGGGAGTAGAAACTAACATGGCTAAATATACTGTAGGGAGTAGAAACTAACATGGTTATATACAGGGAGAAGAAACTAACATGGCTAAATATACTGTTGGGAGTAGAAACTAACATGGTTAAATATACTGTAGGGAGTAGAAACTAACATGGCTAAATATACTGTAGGGAATATAAACTAACATGGCTATATATACTGTAGGGAATATAAACTAACATGGCTATATATACTGTAGGGAGTAGAAACTAACATGGTTAAATATACTGTAGGGAGTAGAAACTAACATGGCTAAATACAGGGAGTACCAGTACTGAGTTGATGTGCAGAGGTACAAGGTAAGTACTTTACATATAGGTAGGGGTAAAGTGACTGAGAAATAGGATAGATAATAGGGATCAAACCCGGGGCTGTAGTGATGCCTCACTGCGATGCTGTGCGTTAGACCGCTGCGCCACTCTGGATGCCCCATTTGGCAAATCTGACCATAACTCTATCATCATGATTCCTGCTTACAAGCAAAAACTCAAACAGGAAGTACCAGTGACGCACTCAATACGGAAGTGGTCAGATGAAGCGGATGCTAAACTACAGGACTGTTTCACTAGCACAGACTGGACTATGTTCCGGGCTTCATCCGATGCCGTTGTGGATGTACATGCCCCAAACAGAAGCCATGGATTACAGGCAGCATCCACAATGAGCTAAAATCTAGAGCTTCCACTTTCAGGGAACTGGACACTAATCCTGACACTTATAAGAAATCAAACCCTCAAAGTGTCAATACAGGACCAGGATCAAATCCTACTACACCATCTCTGACACTCTTTGGATGTGGCAAGGCTTGCAAACTATCACGGATTACAAAGGGAAACCTAGCAGCGAGCCTTCCAGACGAGCTAAATGCCTTCTATGCTCCTTTGAGGCAAGCAACACTGAATCAAGCATGAGAGCACCAGCTGTTCCAGATGACCGTGTGATCTCGCTCTCCGCAGGCAATGTGAGTAAGACCTTTAAACAGGTTAACATTCACAAGGCCACAGGGCCAGACAGATTAGCAGGGTGCGTACTCAGAGCATGCGATGACCAGTGACCAGCTGGAATGTGTCTTCACTGACATTTTCAACCTCTCCCTTGTCCAGTCTGTAATACCTACAGTTTCAGTCAAATGTTGGACACACCTACTCATTCAAGGGTTTTTCTTTATTTTTTACTATTTTCTACATTGTGGAATAATCAAATAATTAAAACTATCAAATAACAGATATGGAATAATGTAGTAACCAAAAGGTGTTATACAAATCAATATATATTTTAGATTTTAGATTCTTCAAAGTACCCACCATTTGCCTTGATGACAGCTTTGCACACTTTTGGCATTCTCTCAACCAGCTTCATGAGGAATGCTTTTCCAACAGTCTTGAAGGAGTTCCCACATATGCTAAGCACTCGTTTGATGCTTTTCCTTCACTCTGTGGTCCAACTCATCCCAAACTATCTCAATTGGGTTGAGGTTGGGTGATTGTAGAGGCCAGGTCATCTGATGCAGCACTCCATCACTCTCCTTCTTGGTCAAATAGTCCTTATAAAGCCTGGAGGTGTGTTTTGGGTCATTGTCTTGTTGAAAAACAAATAATAATCCCACTAAGCGCAAACCAGATGGGATGGCGTATCGCTGCAGAATGCTGTGGTTGCCATGCTGGTTAAGTGTGCCTTGCATTCTAAATAAATCACTGACAGTGTCACCAGAAAAGCACCCCCACTCCATCACACCTCCTCCTCCATGCTTCACGGTGGGAACCACACATGCGGAGATCATACGTTCACCTACTCTGCGTCTCACAAAGACATGGAGGTTGAAACCAAAATTTCAAATTTGGACTCATCAGAACAAAGGGCAGATTTCCACCAGTCTAATGTCCAATGCTCCTGTTTCTTGGCCCAAGCAAGTCTCTTCTTCTTATTGGTGTCCTTTAGTAGTGTTTTTTTTGCAACAATTCGACCATGAAGGCCTGATTCACGCAGTCCCCTCTGAACAGTTGATGTTGAAATGTGACTGTTACTTGAACTCTGTGAAGCATTTATTTGGGTTGCAATCTGAGGTGCAGTTAACTCTAATGAACTTAGAGGTAACTCTGGGTCTTCCTTTCCTGTGGCGGTCCTCATGAGAGCCAGTTTCATCCACGCGCTTGATGGTTTTTGCGACTGCACTTTAAGAAACGTTAAAAGTTCTGGCATTTATGTCATGAAGTAATGTCTTATCGTAATGTTGGACTGTCGTTGCTCTTGGCTTTTTTGAGCTTTTCTTGCCATAATATTGACTTCGTATTTTTATCATGACACAAGGCGAGATCCAGATGCAGACACAGGAGGCAGATGGTTGGAGTCTTACAATGTTTATTGATCCAAAATGAGTAGGCAAGAGAATGGTCTTGTACAGGAAAAGGTCAAACCAGAACAAAGTCCAGGAGGTACGAGCAGACAGGCTCATGGTCAAGGCAGGCAGAAAGGTCAGGAAGGCGAGTACAGAGTCCAGAAACAGGCAAGGGTCAAAACTGGGATGACTAGAAAAAGGAGAATAGCAAAAAGCAGGAGAACGGGAGAAACTCTGGTTGACTTAGAAAACATACAAGACAAACTGGCACAGAGAGACAGGAAACACAGGGATAAATACACTGGGGAAAATAAGCAACACCTGGAGGGGGTGTAGACCATCACAGGGACAGGTGAAACAGATCAGGGCGTGACAATTTGAACAAATAGGGCTATCTTCTGTATACCACCCCTACCTTGTCACAACACAACTGACTGGCTCAAACGCATTAAGGAAAGGAATTCCACAAAATAACTTTTAATAAGGCACATCTGTAAATTGAAATGCATTCCAGGTGACTACCTCATGAAGCTGGTTGAGAGAATGCCAAGAGTATGCAAAGCTGTCATAATGGCAAAGGTGGCTACTTTGAAGAATCTCAAATATTGTCACGCCCTGGTCTTAGTATTTTGTGTTTTCTTTATTATTTTGGTCATGCCAGGGTGTGACATGGGTTTATTATGTGGTGTGTTTTGTCTTGGGGTTTTTGTAGGTATTGGGATTGTGGTATAGTGGGGTTATCTAGAAAAGTCTATGGTTGCCTGAAGTGGTTCTCAATCAGAGGCAGGTGTTTATCGTTGTCTCTGATTGGGAACCATATTTAGGCAGCCATATTCTTTGAGTGTTTCGTGGGTGATTGTTCCTGTCTCTGTGTTATTTTAACCACCAGATAAGGCTGTTTAGGTTATTACGGTACGTTTATTGTTTGTATTGTTTGTGTTTATCTTTTTATTAAACATGAATTGAAATAACCACGCTGCATTTTGGTCCTCCTCTC
>NC_088243.1:79801241-79821241 GCF_036934945.1 Oncorhynchus masou masou
AGCATTTCACAGTAAAGTCCACACCTGTTGTATTCAGCATTTCACAGTAAAGTCCACACCTGTTGTATTCAGCATTTCACAGTAAAGTCCACACCTGTTGCATTCAGCATTTCACAGTAAAGTCCATTCGGCGTGTGACAAATACAATTTGATTTGATTGCTGTATGTGTTGGGGTGTCAGTGTCATTATGCGTGAGTGTGTAGGTCCAGAGTGTGGGTAGAGTCCAGTGTGTGGGTAGAGTCCAGTGTGTGGGTAGAGTCCAGTGTGTGGGTAGAGTCCAGTGTGTTTGTAGAGTCCAGTGTGTGGGTAGAGTTCAGTGTGTGGGTAGAGTTCAGTGTGTGGGTAGAGTCCAGTGTGTGGGTAGAGTCCAGTGTGTTTGTAGAGTCCAGTGTGTGGGTAGAGTCCAGTGTGTGGGTAGAGTTCAGTGTGTGGGTAGAGTCCAGTGTGTGGGTAGAGTTCAGTGTGTGGGTAGAGTTCAGTGTGTGGGTAGAGTCCAGTGTGTGGGTAGAGTCCAGTGTGTGGGTAGAGTCCAGTGTGTGGGTAGAGTTCAGTGTGTGGGTAGAGTTCAGTGTGTGGGTAGAGTCCAGTGTGTGGGTAGAGTTCAGTGTGTGGGTAGAGTTCAGTGTGTGGGTAGAGTCCAGTGTGTGGGTAGAGTTCAGTGTGTGGGTAGAGTCCAGTGTGTGGGTAGAGTTCAGTGTGTGGGTAGAGTTCAGTGTGTGGGTAGAGTTCAGTGTGTGGGTAGAGTAGTGTCATTATGCAGTCTTATGGCTTGGGGGTAGAAGCTGTTCAGGGTCCTGTTGGTTCCAGACTACCGCCAAGGAAGACAAGGAGAGGGAGGTGAAGATGGTGGTGGAGAGGGAGACAAAATAAAGAAGTGAGTGGGTCAGAGTGAGTAATAGAGAGTAAAAATATAGGATAAAAATATAGGGTAAACATTTGAGTGAGAAAAAGGTTGAGAGAAAAGGTCAGATGTAGAGTGATATGAGAGAGGAAAGGAGGGAGAGAGGATGAGAGAGAGGGAGGGAGAGAGGATGAGAGAGAGGGATTGGGAGAGAGGATAGGAGGGAGGTAGGGAGGGAGGGAGGATGAGAGAGAGGGAGGGAGAGAGGGTAGGGGAGAGGGAGGGAGGGAGGATGAGAGAGAGATGGAGAGAGGATAGGAGGGAGGGGCGGGAGGGAGGGAGGATGAGAGAGAGGTAGGGCGAGAGGATAGGAGAGAGGGAGGGAGGGAGGGAGAATGAGAGAGAGATGGAGAGAAGATAGGGGGAGGGAGGGAGGATGAGAGAGAGATAGGGCGAGAGGATAGGAGAGAGGGAGGGAGGGAGGGAGGATGAGAGAGAGGGAGGGAGAGAGGGAGAGAGGATAGGAGGGAGGTAGGGAGGGAGGGAGGATGAGAGGGAGGGAGGGAGAGAGGATAGGAGAGAGGGAGGGAGGGAGGATGAGAGAGAGACGGAGAGAGGATAGGAGAGAGGGAGGGAGGATGAGAGAGAGGTAGGGCAAGAGGATAGGAGAGAGGGAGGGAGGGAGGGAGAATGAGAGAGAGATGGAGAGAAGATAGGGGGAGGGAGGGAGCGAGGCAGGGAGGGAGGGAGGGAGGGAGGGAGGGAGGGAGGGAGGGAGGGTGAGAGAAAAGGTCAGATGTAGAGTGATATGAGAGCGGAAAGGAGGGAGAGAGGGAGAGGGAGGGTGAGAGGATAGGATAGGAGAGAGGGAGGGAGGGAGGTGAGAGAGAGAGGAAGGAAGAGAGGAAGAGAGGATGAGAGAGAGAGGGAGGGAGGGTGAGAGGGAGGGAGAGAGGATGAGAGAGAGAGGGAGGGAGAGAGGATGAGAGAGAGGGAGGGAGAGAGGGAGAGAGGATGAGAGAGAGAGGTAGGGAGAGAGGATGAGAGAGAGGGAGGGAGAGAGTGAGAGAGGATGAGAGAGAGAGGGAGAGAGGGAGGGAGAGAGGGAGAGAGGATGAGAGAGAGAGGGAGAGGGAGAGGGAAAGGGGAAGTTGGCAGCAGAGGTGCTGACTAGTCTTTGCTTCTGCCTGTGGCTCAGAGAGATTAAAGAGTTAGAGGAGAGAACTGTCTCTGTCTGTCACCACTCTCCTCTCCTCCCTCTTTCCCCCACTCCATCTCTCTTCCCTCTCTGTCACCGCTCTTCTGTCCTCTATCTTCCCACCTCTCTTTCCCCCACCGTCTCTCTACCCTCTCTGCCTGTCATTGATATATCTACCCAATACCCTCTATCCCCCCTCTGTAGGACCTCAGTGGCCTATCCTCTCATCCTCCTTTCACTCAGTTCATTCAGTCTGTCAGTGACCTATCCTTTCTTCCGCTCCTCCACCTCTCCTCCTCTCCCCCTCTCCACCTCTCATCCCTCCCCCCCTCTCTTCCTCTCCTCCTCACTCACTCTCCACCTCTCCTCCTCTCCTCTCATCTGTCCTCTCCCCCTCTCCTCCTCTCTCTCTCCAGCCGTCCAGTCTCTGTGTGTTCCTTGGTGTTTCTGTATGTTATTCGTCTGGATGTCTCTGAGCATAAATAGCCATGGCATACAGCTCCTATCTCCCACTGTGTGTGTGTGTGTGTGTGTGTATGTGTATGTGTATGTGTACATGTACGTGTGTGTATGTGTGTGTGTGTGTGTGTGTGTGTGTGTGTGTGTGTGTGTGTGTGTGTGTGTGTGTGTGTGTGTGTGTGACTGAGTAGGGATGCCAGCAGATTCCCCAGTGCTGATCTCATGGTGTTGGACAGGCACTTGTTACGTATCTTGATCACACTATTACATTCTCACAGCAGTCTATTTAGGACTGCAGAAGCTCCTCAAAGACTCACATTACAGTGGGGGAGAGGAGGAGAGGAGAGGGGGAGGAAAGGAGAGAGGGGAAGAGAGGAGTGGACACACACACATTTGCACACAGCAGACAAGATGACTTATGTTTAATTCATTTGTTTTCTCTGCCCCTTAGGTTGCAGTGACTCCATCCTCTAACCCTCCCATATCCGCTGGGCCGTACGTGTGTGTGTGTACTGTGGTTTGTGGGGACCAGCCCAACGCGTGCTGGCTGGTCGGCAGAATGACAGAGTAGAGCCTGGCAAAGGGAAGCAGACAGATGTCAGGAGAGAGAGGGATGGTGGGATGAGAGAGAGGGATGGAGGGATGAGAGAGAGGGATGGATGGAGGCTGGGGTTAGGGGGAGCAGGAGGGTGGAATGTTTTAAAACCTTTTTTCTTCTGTGCTTAATGCCTTTTGATGTTAGTGTAACAAACAACTTAACAAACAACTAGCAGTTGATTCTATAAACTGTTTTCCTCTCTCTCACTCTCTCAGCTCTCTCTCTCTCACTCTCTTTCTGTGCGGCCTGCCCCCGAGCCCTCAGGCAATTACTGTGGTTTCTGACCTCGGCAATACTTTCCCCTCCCTCTCTCTTCCTCTCCTTTCTTTCTATCTGTTCCCTCTCTCCCACCGAGTTGAGACAGTGTGGGATCTCTGGTCTCTGGTCAGAGAGAAGGAATGTGGAGAGAGAGGAGGAGAAGAGAGGAGAAAATGGGAGGAGGAGAGGAGAGGAGGAGAGGAGAGGAGAAAAGGAGGAGAGGAGAGGGGGAGAGATGAAAAAAGGAGAGGATAAGAGAGGAGAGGAGAAAATGGGAGGAGAGAGGAAAGAAAGAGAGGAAAGGAGAGAAGGAATGTGGAGGGAAAGGAGGAGAAGAAGAAAGGAAAGGAGAGGAGAAAAGGAGAGGAGAGGAGGAAAGGAGAAGGGGATTTTTCCCTGGATGAGGTCATGGATGATGTCTTTTCTCTAAGTGAGAGCCTCGTGGCAGACGTACTCCCGACCTCGCCCTGACATGTTTCAGATACACACCACACACACACACACACACACATGGAGATACACACACAGCATCAGAGAGTGTTTGGGCTCTCTTCTGGCTTCACATGTGTATCGTTACAGCACTGCTGTGTGTGTGTGTGTGTGTGTGTGAGTGTGTGTGTGTGTGTGAGAGAGTGTGTGTGAGAGTGTGTGTGTGTACCTGTATGTGTATAGAGTGTATAGAGTCCTGTGTGGCTCAGTCGGTAGAGCATGGCGCTTGCAACGCCAAGCGTCGTGGGTTCGATTCCCACTGGGGCCACCCATATGTAAAAGTAGTGGCCCCAGCCGACTTGTAAGTCGCTTTGGACAAAAGCGTCTGCTAAATGGGATATATTATTATTATATTATTATTTATTATTATTATGTGTGTGCGTGTGTGTACGTGTGTGCGTGTGTGTATGTGTGTGTGTACGTGTGTGTGTCTGTAAGTGTATGTGTGTGTGTGTGTGTACGTGTATGTGTATGTGTGTGTGTGTACGTGTATGTATACATGTGTGTGTGTGTGTGTGTGTGTGTGTGTGTGTGTGTGTGTGTGTGTGTGCGTGCGTGTGTGTGTGTGCAGCACGAGGGACAGTTAAACCCAGTGAGAGTGTGTGTGTGTGAGTGAGAGAGTGTGTGTGAGAGTGTGTGTGTGTACCTGTATGTGTATATGTGTGCGCGTGTGTGTACGTGTGTGCGTGTGTGTATGTGTGTGTGTACGTGTGTGTGTCTGTAAGTGTATGTGTGTGTGTGTGTGTGTACGTGTATGTGTATGTGTGTGTGTGTACGTGTATGTATACGTGTGTGTGTGTGTGTGTGTGTGTGTGTGTGTGTGTGTGTGTGTGTGTGTGTGTGTGTGTGTGTGTGTGCGTGCGTGTGTGTGCAGCACGAGGGACAGTTAAACCCAGTGAGAGTCAGCAGGCCCCAGAGGGACAGTTCGTGGTCCATGTGGTATGCCCTGCTCAAATCTATCCCTCTCAGCACACTCACACTCTCACTCTCACCCCCCTCATATTGGAAAACAATCAGTTAGGCTACTACAGAAGCCCAGTCATCAAAGTCTCTGTGTTACTGTACAGTTCAGTTGCGCTTTTGGTAGTAACTGTTGAGACGGTGGGGTCGTGTGGTGTCGAGGGTGGTTATCGTCATTACTCAGACACTTTTCCTTTCTGGGTGAGAAGCAATGAGTCAGAAAGAACTGCTCTTTGTGCTTCATTGTGAAAATGTCTCCCTCCCTCTCTGAGCCCCTAACACCCATGTCCGGAATCAGACACACCAGAAAAGGAGGGAGGCAGACAGTGACGTGATGCACCGGGTGTTGTTGTTATTCAATGCTCCTGAACCTTTTATGTGCTGGATCACCCTCTCACCTCAAAGTCACAGACAGACTGACTGACTGACTGACTGACTGACTGACTGACTGACTGACTGACTGACTGAGTGACTGACTGACTGACTGACTGACTGACATACTGACAGACTGACATACTGACTGACTGACTGATTGACTGACTGACTGACATACTGACAGACTGACTGACTGACTGACTGACATACTGACTGACTGACTGACATACTGACAGACTGACATACTGACTGACTGACTGACATACTGACTGACAGACTGACATACTGACAGACTGACTGACTGACTGACTGACTGACTGACATACTGACTGACAGACTGACAGACTGACTGACTGACTGACTGACATACTGACTGACTGACATACTGACTGACTGACTGACTGACATACTGACAGACTGACATACTGACTGACTGACAGACTGACTGACTGACTGACTGACATACTGACAGACTGACATACTGACTGACTGACTGACTGACTGACTGACTGACTGACTGACTGACATACTGACAGACTGACTGACTGACTGACTGACTGACATACTGACTGACTGACTGACATACTGACAGACTGACATACTGACTGACTGACTGACATACTGACTGACAGACTGACATACTGACAGACTGACATACTGACTGACTGACTGACTGACTGACAGACTGACTGAGTGACTGACTGACTGACTGACTGACTGAGTGACTGACTGACTGACTGACATACTGACTGACTGACTGACTGACTGACAGACTGACTGACTGACTGACTGACCAGACATACTGACTGACAGACTGACATACTGACTGACTGACTGACTGACTGACTGACTGACAGACTGACTGAGTGACTGACTGACTGACTGACTGACTGAGTGACTGACTGACTGACTGACTGACTGACTGACTGACTGACTGATAGACTGACAGACTGACTGACAGACTGACAGACTGATAGACAGACCGACAGACCGACTGACAGACTGACTGACTGACTGACAGACTAACTGACTGATTGACAGACAGACTGTCAAAGCCCAGATTCACAGACATGGTGTAATCTAGTCAGCACTTTCTGAAGCCCTGATTCCCTTACACACAGGGTTCTTCTATTCCCTAAGTAGGGCACTGCTTTTGACCAGATCAAAAGTATCGGGTAGTGCACTACCTAGGGAATATGGTGCCACTTCAGACAGACACACACACACACACACGCACACACACACACACACACACACACAACACACACACACACACACACACACACACACACACACACACACACACACACACACACACACACACACACACACACACACACACACACACACACACACACACACACACACACACACACACAGACTCTACTTGTGTCCCTCACACACATGAAGGAGTGAGATGGGGACCAAGGTAAAACAATCAATCAATCAAAAGTATTTATAAAGCCCTTCTTACGTCAGCCAATTATCTCAAAGTGCTGTACAGAAACCCAGCCTAGAATCCCAAACAGCAAGCAATACATGTGTAGAAGCACAGTGGCTAGGAAAAACTCCCTAGAAAGGCAGGAACCTAGGGAGAAACCAAGAGAGGAACCAGGCTATGAGGGGTGGCCAGTCCTCTTCTGGCTGTGCCTGGTGGAGATTATAACAGAACATGGCCAAGATGTTCAAACGTTCATAGATGACCAGCAGGGTCAAATAATAATAATCATAGTAGTTGTAGAGTGTTGAACAGGTCAGCACCTCAGGAGTAAATGTCAGTTGGCTTTTCATAGCCGATCATTCAGAGATAGAGATAGCAGGTGTGGTAGTGAGAGAGAGTCGAAAACAAGGTAGCACGTCCGGTGAACAGGTCAGTGTTCCATTGCTGCAGGCAGAACAGTTGAAACTGGAGAAGCAGCACGACCAGGTGGACTGGGGGCAGCAAGGAGTCATCAGGTCAGGTAGACCTGGGGCATGGTCCTAGGGCTCAGGTCCTCCAAGAGAGAGAGAGAGAAAGAAAGAAAGAAAGAAAGAAAGAAAGAAAGAGAGAAAAAGAGAGAAAGAGAGAAAAAGAGAGATAATTAGAGAGCATACTTAAATTCACACAGGACACCGGATAAGACAAGGAGAAATACTCCAGATATAACAGACTGACCCTAACCCCCTGACACATAAACTACTGCGGCATAAATACTGGAGGCTGAGACAGGAGGGGTCGGGAGACACTGTGGCCCCATCCGACGATACCCACGGACAGGGCCAAACAGGCAGGATATAACCCCACCCACTTTGCCCAAAGCACAGCCCCCACACAACTAGAGGGATATCTTCAAGTACCAACTTACCATCCTGAGACAAGGCCGAGTATAGCCCACAAAGACCTCCCCTACGGCACAACCCAAGAGGGGGCGCTAACCCGGACAGGAAGACCACGTCAGTGACTCAACCCACTCAAGTGATGCACCCCTCCTAGGGACGGCATGGAAGAGCACCAGTAAGCCAGTGACTCAGCCCCTGTAATAGGGTTAGAGGCAGAGAATCCCAGTAAAGAGAGGGGAACTGGCCAGGCAGAAACAGCAAGGGTGGTTCGTTGCTCCAGTGCCTTTCCGTTCACCTTCACACTCCTGGGACAGACTACACTCAATCATAGGAAGAGATGAGTCTTCAATAAAGGCTTAAAGGTCGAGACAGAGTCTGCGTCTCTCACATGGATAGGCAGACCATTCCAGAAAAATTTAGGTTTACAGGAGAAAGCCCTGCCTCCAGCTGTTTGCTTAGAAATTCTAGGGACAGTAAGGAGGCCTGTGTCTTGTGACTGTAGCGTATGTGTAGGTATGTACGGAAGGACCAAAATTGGAAAGATAGGTAGGAGCAAGCCCATGTAATGCTTTGTAGGTTAGCAGTAAAACCTTGAAATCAGCCCTTGTCTTAACAGGAAGCCAGTGTAGAGATGCTAGCACTGGAGAAATATGATCAAATGTTTTGGTTCTAGTCAAAATTCCAGCAGCCTTGTTTAGCACTAACTGAAGTATATTTAGCGCTTTATCCAGGTAATCGGAAAGATCATTGCAGTAACTAACCTAAAAGTGGCAAAAGCATGGAATCATTTGTCAGCATAATTTTTACGTCGAATCTTACGTAGATGGAAAAAAGCTGTCCTTGAAACAATCTTGATATGTTCTTCAAAAGAGAGATCAGGGTCCAGAGTTGCACTGAGGTCCTTCACAGTTCTTTTTGAGACGACTGTACAACCATCAAGATTAAATGTCAGATTCAACAGAAGATCTCTTTGTTTCTTGGGACCTAGAACAAGCATCTCTGTTTTGTCCGAGTTTAAAAATAGAACATTTGCCGCCATCCACTTCCTTATGTCTGAAACACAGGCTTCTGGGGAGGGAAATTTTGGGACTTCATCGAAATATACAGCTGTGTGTTATTCCCATAGCAGTGAAAGTTAACATTATGTTTCCGAATGACATCACCAAGAGGTAAAATATATAGTGAAAACAATAGTGGTCCTAAAACGGAGCCTTGAGGAACACCGAAATCAGAAGACAAACCATCCACAGAGACAAACTGATATTTTTCCGACAGATAACATCTAAACCAGGCCAGAACTTGTCAGTGTAGACCAATTTTGGTTTCCAATCTCTCCAAAAGAATGTGGTGTTCGATGGTATCAAAAGCAGCACTAAGGTCTAGGAGCACGAGGACAGATGCAGCGCCTCGGTTAAAAGGTAATTAAAAGGTAATTTACCACATTCACAAGTGCAGTCTCAGTGCTATGATGGGGTCTAAAACCAGACTGAAGCGTTTCGTATACAGTGCCTTGCGAAAGTATTCGGCCCCCTTGAACTTTGCGACCTTTTGCCACATTTCAGGCTTCAAACATAAAGATATAAAACTGTATTTTTTTGTGACGAATCAACAACAAGTGGGACACAATCATGAAGTGGATCGACATTTATTGGATATTTCAAACTTTTTTAACAAATCAAAAACTGAAAAATTGGGCGTGCAAAATTATTCAGCCCCTTTACTTTCAGTGCAGAAAATTCTCTCCAGAAGTTCAGTGAGGATCTCTGAATGATCCAATGTTGACCTAAATGACTAATGATGATAAATACAATCCACCTGTGTGTAATCAAGTCTCCGTATAATGAGATGGCTCCGGGTCTGTGGACTTTTCCATATTAAAGTAACCAAAAATTTGAATATTATCTGCCATGATGAGAAGGTTCGATAGGAATTTAGGTATCTCAGTCAGGAGGAGGCCTGTAAACAGTAGCTATAAAAATTGAATGAGTAGGATGCATAGATTTCATGACTAGAAGCTCAAAAGACGAAAACGCAATTTTTGTAAATTGAAATTTGCACCTCTACCTTTGCGGGATGAGCGGGGGATATGGTCACTAGCGTAACCAGGAGGCGAGGCCTCATTTAACACAGTAGATTCATCAGGCTTAAGCCATGTTTCAGTCAGGCCAACACATCAAGATTATGATCAGTGATTAGTTCATTGACTATACCTTAGTTTCGCCCAACCTAGGTCAAGGCACAGACACAGTCTCAATGGGGATGGCTGAGCTGACTACACTAACTGTGCTAGTGGCAGACTCCACTAAGCTGGCAGGCTGGCTAACAGCCACAATTACTCTATGCCGACACATCTTTCTAGCTGATTAACACGCTGAAGCTATGTTGCGCTTGGTGACCTCTGACTGTTTCATCCTAACATTGTTGGTGCTGACGTGGATAACAATATCCCTATACTCTCTACACCTGCCAGTTTTAGCTTTAGCCAGCACCATCTTCAGATTATCCTTAACGTTGGCAGCCCTGCCCCCTGGTAAACAGTGTCTGGATGATTCGTTTTAAGTCTAATACTGCGGACAATGGAGTCACCAATGACTAGGGTTTTCAATTTGTCAGAGCTAATGGTGGGAGGCTTCGGCGTCTCAGATCCCATAACGGGAGGAGTAGAGACCAGAGAAGGCTCGGCCTCTGACTCTGACTCGCTGCTTAATGGGGAAAACCGACTGAGTTTCTGTCGGCTGAATGAGCGACACCGGTTGAGCATTTCTACAGCATTTCCCTCCAGAAGCCATGAGAAAATTGTCCACACTTAACTAACCTTACCCTTACCTTAACCACCTGGAATTAATGCCTAACCTTAAGATTTGAGAGTTAATGCCTAACCTTAACCTACTTTGGTTAAGAAATTTCACGTTTGGAACAATTTTGAAATGTGACGTTTGAGAAACATGGATGAACGTCTAATTCTAATGTGAGACTGTGAGAGTTTGCTGTGAAAGAGACAGGCCGGGATTTCCAGGCCGTCCTTGAAACTAGATACTTACTAGTGTCTAGTGTGTGTGTGTGTGTGTGTGTGTGTGTGTGTGTGTGTGTGTGTGTGTGTGTGTGTGTGTGTGTGTGTGTGTATGTGTGTGTGTATGTAGGTGTGTATGTAGGTGTGTATGTGTGTTAGTGTGCAGCCCTCCTAAGAAACCTCTACACCTGTCTGTGTGGCCTCATTCATACACACAGACACATTCACCCATCCCAAGACACCCATCAGACAACTGAGGACTCTTCTGCTGAGACAAGCCAGTGATTGTTCTATTACAGGTGTGAGTCTGGGATTTCCCTCTCTTTGTAAGTACAGGCATCTCAGTGACATCTTTATTGTGTTTGAATTCCCTCCCTCCCTCCCTCCCTCCCTCCCTCCCTCCCTCCCTCCCTCCCTCCCTCCCTCCCTCCCTCCCTCCCTCCCTCCCTCCCTCCCTCCCTCCCTCCCTCCCTCCCTCCCTCCCTCCCTCTATTCTCCCATCACTCCATTCTCTTCATCTCTGTAGTTCCACCCTTATTCAGAGGAACTGAGGAACCATTATGTTGTCAGATCCAGCAAGAATTTGCTGTAGGCGCTTGTTAATCTAATCTAATTGACTCTAGGTGCTTGTTAATCACATCTAATGTACTGTAGGGGTTTGTTAATCTAATTTAATGTTGGGGCTTGTTTTACTAATCTAATTTACTTGGTTGTAAATATAATTTAATTTACTGTAGGGGCTTGTTTATCAACTTTAACTTACTGTAGGGGCTTGTTAATATAATACAATTTACTTAATGGCCTTCTTTTTCTAAGTTAATTTACTATAGAGGATTGTTAATAAAATGTATATTTTTTGCACTTGTTAATATTATATAATTTACTGTAGGGCCTAGTTAATATAATATAATTGACTGTATGGGCATGTTATTGTAATCTAATTTACTCTAGGGGCTTGTTAATCTAATTTAATTTACTATAGGGGTTTGTTAATATAATCTAATGTAATGTAGGGGCATGTTAATATAATACAATTTACTATAGGGGCTTGATAAAATATTTTAATTTACTGTAGAGGCTTGTTAGTATAATTTAATTTACTGTAGGACTTGTTAATATAATATAATTTACTGTTGTGGATTGTGAATATCATAGAATTTACTGTCAGGGCTTGCTTTTCTAATCTAATTTACTGTAGGGGCTTGTTAATATAATATAATTTACTGTAGGGGCTTGTTAATATAATATAATTTGCTGTATGGGATTGTTTTCCTTATCTAAATTACTGTAGGGGCTTGTTAATATAATTACATTTATAGTCAGAGCCTGCTTTTCTAATCTAATTTACAGTAGGGGCTGGTTAATATAATATAATTTATTACAGGGGCTGTTAATTTAATATCATCTACAGCAGGGGATCTTTAATATAGTATAGTACCTCAACAACAGCCCCTTCACATTACACTCCATGCAGTTTGGCTTCAGAGCGAAACACTCCACAGAAACGGCCAACTGCTTTCTTCTGGAAAATGTGAAGTCCAAGATGGACAAAGGGGGTGCTGTTGGGGCTGTGTTTCTGGACCTAAGGAAGGCTTTTGATACTGTTAACCATGAGATTCTCATCACAAAATTGTCAAAGTTCAACTTTTCCCCTGATGCCTTGAGATGGATGAAATCATACCTTGAAGGCAGAACTGTCAGAGTGAGCAATGAGCTGTCGCCCTATCGTAGCTATGATGTGGGCGTGCCCCAAGGGTCAATACTGGGGCCCTTCCTGTTCAGCCTGTACATTAATGATCTGCCTTCTGTCTGTACTGGGTCTGAAGTTCAAATGTATGCAGATGATACAGTGATTTATGTGCATGCAAAGAGCAAACAACAAGCTGCACAAGAACTCACTACTGTAATGGTCCAGGTTACAAAGTGGCTCAGTGACTCGTGTTTGCATCTCAATGTGAAAAAAACTGTTTGCATGTTCTTCACAAAGAGGGCAACAGATGCTACTGAGCCAGATGTCTATGTGTCAGGGGAGAAGCACCAGGTGGTATCCGATTTTAAGTACCTTGGCATCATACTTGATTCCAAAGCATGTGAAAAAGGTAATTCAAATAACTAAATTCAACCTAGCTAATTTCCGATTTATACGAAATTGTTTGACTACAGAGGTAGCAAAACTGTACTTCAACTCTATGATACTCCCCCACTTAACATACTGCTTGACTAGTTGCGCCCAAGCTTGCTGTACAACATTAAAACCAATTCAGTCTGTCTACAAACAGGCTCTCAAAGTGCTTGATAGGAAGCCCAATAGCCATCATCATTGTCACATCCTTAGAAAGCATGAGCTCTTGAGTTGGGAAAATCTTGTGCAATACACCAACGCATGTCTTGTATTCAAGATCCTTAATGGCCTGGCTCCCCCTCCACTCAATATTTTTGTTAAACAGAAAACCCAGACATATGGCAGCAGATCCACAAGGTCTGCCATGAGAGGTGACTGTATAGTTCCCCTAAGGAAAAGCACCTTTAGTAAATCTGCATTCTCTGTGAGAGCTTCCCATGTCTGGAATACACTGCCATCAGACACACATAACTGCACCACATATCACACTTTCACAAAATGCTTGAAGACATGGCTAAAGGTCAATCAGATTTGTGAACATGGTCCCTAGCTGTGTGTTGCCGCTTTCCATGTTGTCTGTTGTCTGTAGCTTGTGAGGTGTGGAAACACTTTGTTGCTTTTATGAATTTTGTCTTGCTGCTTTTTGCTCTATGTTGCTCTGTCTGTATGCTACGTCTTGCTTGTCCTATGTTGCTCTGTCTGTATGCTACGTCTTGCTTGTCCTATGTTGCTCTGTCTGTATGATATGTCTTGCTTGTCCTATGTTGCTATGTCTTTCTTGTAATATGTTGCTATTGTTTATATTGTAATTGTTTTTAATAACCTGCACCGGGACTGCGGTTGAAAATTAGCCGGCTGGCTAAAACCGGCACTTTTACTGAAACGTTGATTAATGTGCACTGTCCCTGTAAAAATAAAAATAAACTCAAACTCAAACTCAGTATAATTTACTGTTAATATAATATAATTACTGTAGGGCTTGTTAATATAATATAATATAATTTACTGTAGGGGCTTGTTAATATAATATAACTTACTAAAGGGGCTTGTTAATATAATTTAATTTACTATAGGACCTGGTTAATATAATATAATATAATTTACTGTAGGTGCTAGTTTATAATATAATTTAATTTACTGTAGGGGCCTGTAATGTAATATAATATAATTTAATTTACCAAAAGGACTGTTGAATATAATTTCATTTAATTTACTGTAGGGACTGGTTAATATATTATAATTTAATTTACTTTGGGAACTTGTATAATTTACTGTTAATATAATGTAATTTACTATTGTGGCTTGTTAATATAATATAATTAATTTTTCTGTAGGTGCTAGTTAATATAATATAATTTCATTTACTCAAAGGGCTTGTTAATATAATTCAATTTACTGTAGGGGCCTGTTAATATAATTTAATTTACTTTGAGGACTTGTAAATATAATATAATATAATTTACTGTGGGAGCTTGTTGACATAATGTAATTTAATTACTGTAGGGACTTGTTAATATAATATAATTTACTGTAGGGGCTTGTCAATATAATATAATATATTTTACAGTAAGGGCTTGTTAATATAATATAATTACATTTACTGTAGTGACTGTTTAGTATAATATTATTTTATTTAATGTAGGTGCTAGTTAATATATTATCATTTATTTTAGTGTAGGGGCCTTTGAATATAATATAATGTAATTTACTGTAGGGACTGGTTCATATAATTTCCCAGGACATAGACGTAGCTGATAATGGCAGAAAGTTTAAATTATTGTTAATCTATCTGCAACGTCCAAGTTACAGTAGCAATTACAGTGAAAGTACACCATGCTATTGTTTGAGGATAGTGCACAATTTTGAACATGAAAAGTGATTTATAAACAAATTAGGCACGTTTGGGCAGTCTTGATACAAAGTTTGAACAGAAAAGTAATGGTTCGTTGGATCAGCCTCAAACTTTGCACAAACACTGCCGCCATCTAATGGCCAAAATCTAAATTGCACCTGGGCTGGAATAATACATTATGCCCTTTCTCATGCATTTCAAAGATGATGGTACAAAAGAATAAAAAAGATAGTTTTTTAAATATTCTTTGTATTACTTTTAACAGATATATTGTATTACATTATTTTACATCCCTTTCACATTACATTACATTTAAGTCATTTAGCAGACGCTCTTATCCAGAGCGACTTATAAATTGGTGAATTCACCTTCTGACATCTTTCACAATTCCACAAACGTTTCCTTTCAAATAGTACTAAGAATATGCATATCCTTGCTTTTTTTTTTAAAGGGGTGGATCCTTAATATCATACAATTTACTGTAGGGGCTTGTTAATATAATATAATTTACTGTAGGGGATGGTTAATATAATATAATTTACTGTAGGGGTTTGTTAATATAATATCATTTACTGTAGGGGCTTGTTAATATAACATAATGTACTGTAGGGGCTTGTTAATAAAACATAATGTACTGTAGGGGCTTGTTAATATAACATAATTTACTATAGGGGCTTGTTAATATAACATAATGTACTGTAGGGGCTTGTTAATATAACATAATGTACTGTAGGGGCTTGTTAATAAAACATAATGTACTGTAGGGGCTTGTTAATATAACATAATTTACTATAGGGGCTTGTTAATATAACATAATGTACTGTAGGGGATGGTTAATATAATATAATATACTGTTGGGGCTTGTTTTTCCAATCAAATTTGCTGTATGGGCTTGTTAATGAAATCAAATGTATTGTAGAGGCATTTTAATAGAAAAAAATATAATTAACTGTGGAGGGTTGTTTATATAATATATTATAATTTACTGTAAAGGCTTGTCAATAAAATATACCACAATATAATTTACTGTAGGGAATTGTTAATATAATATAATATAATTTACAGTATGGTCTTGTTAATATAATGTAGTATACTGTAGAGGCTTGTTAATGTAATATAGTATACTGTAGGGGCTTGTTTTTCTAATCTAATTTACTGTAGGGGCTTGTTTTTCTAATCTAATTTACTGTAGGGGCTTGTTAATTTAATATAGTATATTTTTCTAACCTAATTTACTGTAGGGGCTTGTAAATATAAGCACATTTACTGTAGGGTCTTGTTATTATAATTTCATTCACAGTCAGGGCTTGCTAATATAATATAATTACATTTACAGTAGGGGTTGTTAATATAATATAATTTACTGTAGGGCTTGTTTAATATAATATAATATAATTTACTGTAGGGGCTTGTTAATATAATATAATTACTGTAGGGGCTTGTTAATAGAAGCATGTGTTTCAGACATAAGGAAGTGGATGGCTGCAAACTTTCTACTTTTAAACTTGGACAAAACAGAGATGCTTGTTCTTGGTCCCAAGAAACAAAGAGATCTTCTGTTGAATTTGACAATTAATCTTAATGGTTGTACATTCGTCTCAAATAAAACTGTGAAGGACCTCGGCGTTACTCTGGACCCTGATCTCTCTTTTGAAGAACATATCAAGACTGTTTCAAGGACAGCTTTTTTCCATCTACGTAACATTGCAAAAATCAGTAACTTTCTGTCCAAAAATGATGCAGAAAAATTAATCCATACTTTTGTCACTTCTAGGTTAGACTACTGCAATGCTCTACTTTCCGGCCACCCGGATAAAGCACTAAATAAACTTCAGTTAGTGCTAAATACGGCTGCTAGAATCCTGACTAGAACCCCAAAATTTGGTCATATTACGCCAGTGCCAGCCTCCCTACACTGGCTTCCTGTCAAAGCAAGGGCTGATTTCAAGGTATTACTGCTAACCTACAAAGCGTTACATGGGCTTGCTCCTACCTATCTCTCTGATTTGGTCCTGCCGTACATAACTACACGTACGCTACGGTCACAAGACGCAGGCCTCCTAATTTTCCCTAGAATTTCTAAGCAAACAGCTGGAGGCAGGGCTTTCTCCTATAGAGCTCAATTTTTATGGAACGGTCTGCCTAACCATGTCAGAGACGCAGACTCGGTATCAACCTTTAAGTCCTTACTGAAGACTCATCTCTTCAGTGGGTCATATGATTTAGTGTAGTCTGGCCCAGGATTGGGAAGGTGAACGGAAAGGCTCTGGAGCAACGAACCGCCCTTGCTGTCTCTGCCTGGCCGGTTCCCCTCTTTCCACTGGGATCCTCTGCCTCTAACCCTATTACAGGGGCTGAGTCACTGGCTTACTGGGGCTCTCTCATACCGTCCCTGGAGGGGGTGCGTCACCTGAGTGGGTTGATTCACTGATGTGGTCATCCTGTCTGGGTTGGCGCCCCCCCCCCTTGGGTTGTGCCATGGCGGAGATCTTTGTGGGCCATACTCAGCCTTGTCTCAGGATGGTAAGTTGGTGGTTGAGGATATCCCTCTAGTGGTGTGGGGGCTGTGCTTTGGCAAAGTGGGTGGGGTTATATCCTTCCTGTTTGGCCCTGTCCAGGGGTGTCCTCGGATGGGGCCACAGTGTCTCCTGACCCCTCCTGTCTCAGCCTTGTTAATATAATATAATTTACTGTAGGGGCTTTTTAATATAATATAATATAATATAATTTACTGTGGGAGCTTGTTAACATAATGTAATTTAATTACTGTAGGGTCTTGTTAATATAATATAATTTACTGTAGGGGCTTGTCAATATAATATAATATATTTTACAGTAAGGGCTTGTTAATATAATATAATTACATTTACTGTAGTGACTGTTTAGTATAATATTATTTTATTTAATGTAGGTGCTAGTTAATATATTATCATTTATTTTAGTGTAGGGGCCTTTGAATATAATATAATGTAATTTACTGTAGGGACTGGTTCATATAATTTCCCAGGACATAGACGTAGCTGATAATGGCAGAAAGTTTAAATTATTGTTAATCTATCTGCAACGTCCAAATTACAGTAGCAATTACAGTGAGGATAGTGCACAATTTTGAACATGAAAAGTGATTTATAAACAAATTAGGCACGTTTGGGCAGTCTTGATACAAAGTTTGAACAGAAAAGCAATGGTTCGTTGGATCAGCCTCAAACTTTGCACAAACACTGCCGCCATCTAATGGCCAAAATCTAAATTGCACCTGGGCTGGAAAAATACATTATGCCCTTTCTCATAAATTTCAAAGATGATTGTACATGATGGTACATCGTTTTTTAAATATTCTTTGTATTACCTTTTACCAGATATATTGTATTACATTCTTCTACATCCCTTTCACAATTCCACAAACGTTTCCTTTCAAATAGTACTAAGAATATGCATATCCTTGCTTTTCTTTTTTTAAAGGGGTGGATCCTTAATATCATACAATTTACTGTAGGGTCATGTTAATATAATATAATTTACTGTAGGGGTTTGTTAATATCATATAATTTACTGTAGGGGCTTGTTGATATAACATAATTTACTGTAGGGGCTTGTTAATATAACATAATGTACTGTAGGGGATGGTTAATATAATATAATATACTGTTGGGGCTTGTTTTTCTAATCAAATTTGCTGTATGGGCTTGTTAATGTAATCAAATGTATTGTAGTGGCATTTTAATAGAAAATACTATAATTAACTGTGGAGGCTTGTTTATATAATATATTATAATTTACTGTAACGGCTTGTCAATAAAATATACCATAATATAATTAACAGTATGGTCTTGTTAATGTAATCTAATTTACTGTAGGGGCTTGTTAATGTAATATAGTATACTGTAGGGGCTTGTTTTTCTAATCTAATTTACTGTAGGGGCTTGTTAATGTAATATAGTATACTGTAGGGGCTTGTTTTTCTAATCTAATTTACTGTAGGGGCTTGTTAATGTAATATAGTATACTGTAGGGGCTTGTTTTTCTAATCTAATTTACTGTAGGGGCTTGTAAATATAAGCAAATTAACTGTGGAGGCTTGTTTATATAATATATTATAATTTACTGTAAAGGCTTGTCAATAAAATATACCATAATATAATTTACTGTAAGGGCATGTTAATATAATATAATATAATTGTATTTACTGTAGGGGCTTAATATATTTTATTGTGGGGCCTTGTTTTTCTATTATAATTTACTGTTGTGGCTTGTTAATATAATTTAATTTAATATAGAGGCCTGTTATTAAAAATTAATTTCCTGTAGGGGCTTGTTTTTCTAATCTAATTTACTGTAGGGGTTGTTAATCTAATTTACTGTAGGGGTTGTCAAAATAATCTAATTTACTGTAGGGGTTGTCAAAATAATCTAATTTACTGTAGGGGTTGTCAAAATAATCTAATTTACTGTAGGGGTTGTCAAAATAATCTAATTTACTGTAGGGGTTGTCAAAATAATATAATTTACTGTAGGGGCTTGTTAATCTAATTTACTGTAGGGGTTGTCAAAATAATCTAATTTACTGTAGGGGTTGTCAAAATAATCTAATTTACTGTAGGGGTTGTCAAAATAATCTAATTTACTGTAGGGGTTGTCAAAATAATATAATTTACTGTAGGGGTTGTCAAAATAATATAATTTACTGTAGGGGTTGTCAAAATAATATAATTTACTGTAGGGGTTGTCAAAATAATATAATTTACTGTAGGGGTGGTCAAAATAATATAATTTACTGTAGGGGTTGTCAAAATAATATAATTTACTGTAGGGGCTTGTTAACAGAATATAATTTACTGTAGAGGCTTGTTAATATAATATAATTTACCGTAGAGGCTTGTTAATATAATATAATTTACTGTAGAGGCTTGTTAATACAATATCATTTACTGTAGAGGATTGTTAATATAATATAATTTACTTCAGAGGCTTGTTAATATAATATAATTTACTGTAGAGGCTTGTTAATACAATATAATTTACTGTAGAGGCTTGTTAATATAATATAATTTACTGTAGAGGTTTGTTAATATAATATAATTTACTGTAGAGGCTTGTTAATCTAATTTACTGCAGAGGCTTGTTAATATAATATAATTTGCTGTAGAGGCTTGTTAATATAATATAATTTACTGTAGAGGCTTGTTAATCTAATTTACTGCAGAGGCTTGTTAATATAATATAATTTACTGTAGAGGCTTGATAATATAAAAACATTTACAGCAAAGGCTTGCTTTTCTAATATAATGTACTATAAGGGGTTGTTAATATAATATAATTTACTGTAGGGGCTTGTTTTTCAAATCAAATGTATTTATATAGCCCTTCGTACGTCAGCTGATATCTCAAAGTGCTGTACAGAAACCCAGCCTAAAACCCCAAACAGCAAGCAATGCAGGTGTAGAAGCACGGTGGATAGGAAAAACTCCCTAGAAAGGCCACATCCTAGGAAGAAACCTAGAGAGGAACCAGGCTATGT
>NC_088243.1:79826241-79853741 GCF_036934945.1 Oncorhynchus masou masou
CTGTCTCCACTCCTTCTGTCCTTCTGTCTCCACTCCCTCTGTCCTTCTGTCTCCACTCCCCCTGTCCTTCTGTCTCCACTCCTTCTGTCCTTCTGTCTCCACTCCCCCTGTCCTTCTGTCTCCACTCCCTCTGTCCTTCTGTCTCCACTACCTCTGTGTATCTGTCTCCACTCCCTCTGTCCTTCTGTCTCCACTCCCTCTGTGTATCTGTCTCCACTCCCTCTGTCCTTCTGTCTCCACTCCCTCTATGTATCTGTCTCCACTCCTTCTGTCCTTCTGTCTCCACTCCTTCTGTCCTTCTGTCTCCACTCCCTCTGCCCTTCTGTCTCCACTCCCTCTGTCCTTCTGTCTCCTCTCCCTCTGTCCTTCTGTCTCCACTCCCCCTGTCCTTCTGTCTCCACTCCTTCGGTCCTTCTGTCTCCTCTCCCTCTGTCCTTCTGTCTCCTCTCCCTCTGTCCTTCTGTCTCCACTCCCCCTGTCCTTCTGTTTCCACTCCTTCTGTCCTTCTGTCTCCTCTCCCTCTGTCATTCTGTCTCCTCTCCCTCTGTCCTTCTGTCTCCACTCCTTCTGTCCTTCTGTCTCCACTCCCCCTGTCCTTCTGTCTCCACTCCTTCTGTCCTTCTGTCTCCTCTCCCTCTGTCCTTCTGTCTCCACTCCCCCTGTCCTTCTGTCTCCACTCCTTCTGTCCTTCTGTCTCCACTCCCCCTGTCCTTCTGTCTCCACTCCTTCTGTCCTTCTGTCTCCTCTCCCTCTGTCCTTCTGTCTCCACTCCCCCTGTCCTTCTGTCTCCACTCCTTCTGTCCTTCTGTCTCCTCTCCCTCTGTCATTCTGTCTCCTCTCCCTCTGTCCTTCTGTCTCCACTCCTTCTGTCCTTCTGTCTCCACTCCCCCTGTCCTTCTGTCTCCACTCCTTCTGTCCTTCTGTCTCCTCTCCCTCTGTCCTTCTGTCTCCACTCCCCCTGTCCTTCTGTCTCCACTCCTTCTGTCCTTCTGTCTCCACTCCCTCTGTCCTTCTGTCTCCACTCCCCCTGTCCTTCTGTCTCCACTCCTTCTGTCCTTCTGTCTCCACTCCCTCTGTGTATCTGTCTCCTCTCCCTCAGTCCTTCTGTCTCCACTCCCCCTGTCCTTCTGTCTCCACTCCTTCTGTCCTTCTGTCTCCACTCCCTCTGTCCTTCTGTCTCCTCTCCCTCCGCCCTTCTATTTCCATCCCTTTCTTTTTCTTCTTCTGTCCGTCTCCTCCTCTCTCCCTTCCCACTCTGTCTTGTAACATCCAACTGCTAGTGTGCCAATCTGAGAGAGAGAGACCAAACACCAAATTGAGACTCTGCATGCAGAATTCTGCAAAAATATCCTCTGTGTACAATGTAAAACACCAAATAATGCACGCAGAGCAGAATTAGGCAGATACCCGCTAATTATTAAAATCCAGGAAAGAGCAGTTAAATTCTACAACCTTCTAAAAGGAAGCGATTCCCAAACCTTCCATAACAAAGCCATCACCTACAGAGGGATGAACCTGGAGAAGAGTCCCCAAAGCAAGGTGGTCCTGGGGCTCTGTTCACAAACACAAACACACCCCACAGAGCCCCAGGACAGCAGCACAGGTAGACCCAACCAAATCATGAGAAAACAAAAAGATAATTACTTGACACATTGGAAAGAATTAACTAAAAAACAGAGCAAACTAGAATGCTATTTGACCCTAAACAGAGAGTACACAGTGGCAGAACACCTGACCACTGTGACTGACCCAAAATTAAGGAATGCTTTGACTATGTACAGAGCCAGTGAGCATAGCCATGCTATTGAGAAAGACTGCCGTAGGCAGACATGGCTCTCAAGAGAAGACAGGCTATGTGCTCACTGCTCACAAAATGAGGTGGAAACTGAGCTGCACTTCCTAACCTCCTGCCAAATGTATGACCATATTAGAGACACATATTTCCCTCAGATTACACAGATCCACAAAGAATTCTAAAACAAACCCAAGTTGGATAAACTCCCATATCTACTGGGTGAAATACCACAGTGTGCCATCACAGCAGCAATATTTGTGACCTGTTGCCACAACAAAAGGGAAACCAGTGAAGAACAAACACCATTGTAAATACAAACCATATTTATGTTTATTTATTTTCCCTTTTGTACTTTTAACCATTTGTACATCGTTACAACACTGTATATAGACATAATGTGACATTTGAAATATCTTTATTTGTTTGGAACCTCTATGAGTGTAATGTTTACTGTTCATTTTTATAGTTTATTTTACTTTGTATATTAGCTACTTCACTTGCTTTGTTAATGTTAATAACATACATTAACAACATCACCACTCATTCTCACAATAATAACATACATTAACAACATCACCACTCATTCTCACAATAATAACATACATTAACAACATCACCACTCATTCTCACAATAATAACATACATTAACAACATCACCACTCATTCTCACAATAATAACATACATTAACAACATCACCACTCATTCTCACAATAATAACATACATTAACAACATCACCACTCATTCTCACAATAATAACATACATTAACAACATCACCACTCATTCTCACAATAATAACATACATTAACAACATCTCCACTCATTCTCACAATAATAACATACATTAACAACATCTCCACTCATTCTCACAATAATAACATACATTAACAACATCACCACTCATTCTCACAATAATAACATACATTAACAACATCTCCACTCATTCTCACAATAATAACATACGTTAACAACATCACCACTCATTCTCACAATAATAACATACATTAACAACATCTCCACTCATTCTCACAATAATAACATACGTTAACAACATCACCACTCATTCTCACAATAATAACATACATTAACAACATCACCACTCATTCTCACAATAATAACATACGTTAACAACATCACCACTCATTCTCACAATAATAACATACATTAACAACATCACCACTCATTCTCACAATAATAACATACATTAACAACATCACCACTCATTCTCACAATAATAACATACATTAACAACATCACCACTCATTCTCACAATAATAACATACGTTAACAACATCACCACTCATTCTCACAATAATAACATACGTTAACAACATCTCCACTCATTCTCACAGACGGAGGATACATCCCCCAGTCCCTCTCTTCATTCTGTCTTCCTTCTTCCTTTTATTTTTACATGATTTAAGATGTGTTTTTTTTCAGAGTATTTAACGTTACTGAAACCCCACCTTCTAAGGAAACAGGCCAGAATAGTTGTGACAGAGACAGAAGAAAACTAACCCACATGGAAGGGAAACGCCAAAACAACAAACAATCTCTCTGTTTGTGTAAGAAAGGCATTTTCTTTTGATGGTCGTCCATGTGTTGTCAGTGTTTGTTGTCTGTGTGTGTGTGTGTGTGTGTGTGTGTGTGTGTGTGTGTGTGTGTGTGTGTGTGTGTGTGTGTGTGTCTGTGTCTGTGTGTCTGTGTGTCTAGGTGGATTCCTTGAACGGAGGAGATATGTTGTCTACATGTGCAGGCTCTTCCCCTCTGCCAGATTTAAAAACAAAAAACAGGAGACAAAGGGCTGTGAGACATGGGTTTAGATCAAGACACATGTAAAGGAGGAAGTATATGGAGGGTACAGGGCAACAGAGGACGAACAGCAGAGGGATATTGATTTTGGAGCAGGGGGGAAGGTATATAGTGGCGTGCCAGCGCATCCAGCTTAACCTCCCTGGGTACCGGTCGGTGTTGTGGAAGCGAAGTGGCCTGAGCCTTACTGAACCCCTCCCGGAGGTCCTGGTACTCTGCGGGAATGGCAGTGAGGTTCAGGGCGACTTCCGAGCCCCCAGGAAGACGCCCTGCGGCATCAGAGATGATTTTAGGCAATGGGCGTGGCAGAACGTGCTCCAGCCCACGATGGCACCAGTAGACCAGTCAATTGAATGATTGTGTCGCTGGAGCCAAGAGAATCCCAATACCACAGGAACCTCTCGATGTGGTTCCCCGACACTCATAGGTTGATGGTGGGGGGGTATGGTGGGTGACCCGGCCTATAGAGCGCCCATCCAGCTCTGTAACATCCATGGGAATGAAGAGGGGTTGAGTGGGAATGCCCAGCTCAGATGCCAGGGTAACATCCATAAGGCTCATATCGGCCCCCGAGTCGATGAGCATCTGGGGAGACTTGGACTGGTTGCCCCACAGCAGGGTGGCATGGAGAGGGGGGCGAGTAGGGGGAGAAGCAACATTATCCTTAAGACCCTCCAGAGTACTCATTCCTACCCATGAGCTATTTCTCTTGAAGGGACAGGTAGACACATAATGACCGGCAGTATCGCAATACAGACAATTCTGGTTGTTAAGTCTGCGTACGTGTTTGGCTGGAGACAGCCTAGCCCTGCCGGGCTGCATCTGCTAGGGAAGTGGCAAATAAGCAGTCTTCAGAGGACCTTGGAGGAAGTCGGCTAAACTCAGATCCTCTCGGGGACGAAGACGCCGGGGACTTCCGGAGTTCATCAGATGCAAGGTGGGATCCCTGAGTGAGTGATTGGGACCACAATCAGACCTCTTTTTCCTCCTACTTTCCCGTAGCCGACCATTGATCCGGATGGTTAAAGCGATGATTAAGTTGAGATCCGTCGGTAGTTCCCTGGCTGCAAGCTTGTCCTTTATTTCCTCTGATAATCCGTGCAGGAACATGTCGAACAAAGCTTCCGGGTTTCAGGCACCCTCCGCTGCTAGCGTGCAGAAATACACTGCATAGTCTGCCACACTGAGGGAGTCCTGCCGAAGCTGGAGTAACTTCTGGGTTCATAGTCTGCCACACCGAGGGAGTCCTGCCGAAGCTGGAGTAACTTCTGGATTCATAGTCTGCCACACTGAGGGAGTCCTGCCGAAGCTGGAGTAACTTCTGGGTTCATAGTCTGCCACACTGAGGGAGTCCTGCCGAAGCTGGAGTAACTTCTGGATTCATAGTCTGCCACACTGAGGGAGTCCTGTCGAAGCTGGAGTAACTTCTGGGTTCATAGTCTGCCACACTGAGGGAGTCCTGCCGAAGCTGGAGTAACTTCTGGGTGCATAGTCTGCCACACTGAGGGAGTCCTGCCGAAGCTGGAGTAACTTCTGGGTTCATAGTCTGCCACACTGAGGGAGTCCTGCCGAAGCTGGAGTAACTTCTGGATTCATAGTCTGCCACACTGAGGGAGTCCTGTCGAAGCTGGAGTAACTTCTGGGTTCATAGTCTGCCACACTGAGGGAGTCCTGCCGAAGCTGGAGTAACTTCTGGGTTCATAGTCTACCACACTGAGGGAGTCCTGCTGAAGGTGGAGTAACTTCTGGGTTCATAGTCTGCCACACTGAGGGAGTCCTGCCGAAGCTGGAGTAACTTCTGGGTTCATAGTCTGCCACACTGAGGGAGTCCTGCCGAAGCTGGAGGAAACTTCTGGGTTCATAGTCTGCCACACTGAGGGAGTCCTGCCGAAGCTGGAGTAACTTCTGGGTTCATAGTCTGCCACACTGAGGGAGTCCTGCCGAAGCTAGAGGAAACTTCTGGGTTCATAGTCTGCCACACTGAGGGAGTCCTCATGTCGAAGCAACTCCTGGCATTGTGGAGCTGGTCCAAGTCTTCTGGATCAGTCATGGCCAGTTCGTACGATCAGCTTTCAGGTACGACCCAAGTGCAGACTGTGTTGAAGTAACAATGTTTGTTGCAACGACAGGTGCAGGCAAACGACAGGTCAAGGCAGGCAGGGGTTGATAATGCAGAGTAGTGAGGCCAAGGTACAGGACGGCAGGCAGGCCCAGGGTCAGGTCATGCAGAGGTAGGTAATCCAGAGTAGGAGCAAAGGCACAGGACGGCAGGCGGGCTCAGAGTCAGGACAGGCAAGGGTCAAAACCAGGAGGACGAGAAAAAGAGAGACTGGGGAAAAGCCGGAGCTGAGACAAAACGCTGGTTACTTTGAACAATCAAGATGAACTGGCAGAGACAGACAGATAACACAGGTATAAACACCCAGGGGATAAGTGGGGAAGATGGGTGACACCTGGAGGGGGGTGGAGACAAGCACAAGGACATGTGAAACAGATCAGGGCATGACAAAAAGGAACTGAAAAGGAAGAATATGATCTGTATAGGTAGGTTGAGACAACACATGTTTCATGGTATTCCAGAGAACCAGAGAACCATTGTGGTTTTCTAATGGTTTTCTGTTTGAACCAACTTCCTCTTACACACTGATTATAATACAGAGACTATCATTTAACATTTACATTTAAGTCATTTAGCAGACGCTCTTATCCAGAGCGACTTACAAATTGGTGAATTCACCTTCTGACATCCAGTGGAACAGCCACTTTACAATAGTGCATCTAAATCATTAAGGGGGGGGGGGGGTGAGAAGGATTACTTATCCTATCCTAGGTATTCCTTGAAGAGGTGGGGTTTCAGGTGTCTCCGGAAGGTGGTGCTTGACTCCGCTGTCCTGGCGTCGTGAGGGAGTTTGTTCCACCATTGGGGGGCCAGAGCAGCGAACAGTTTTGACTGGGCTGAGCGGGAACTGTACTTCCTCAGTGGTAGGGAGGCGAGCAGGCCAGAGGTGGATGAACGCAGTGCCCTTGTTTGGGTGTAGGGCCTGATCAGAGCCTGGAGGTACTGCGGTGCCGTTCCCCTCACAGCTCCGTAGGCAAGCACCATGGTCTTGTAGCGGATGCGAGCTTCAACTGGAAGCCAGTGGAGAGAGCGGAGGAGCGGGGTGACGTGAGAGAACTTGGGAAGGTTGAACACCAGACGGGCTGCGGCGTTCTGGATGAGTTGTAGGGGTTTGATGGCACAGGCAGGAGCCCAGCCAACAGCGAGTTGCAGTAATCCAGACGGGAGATGACAAGTGCCTGGATTAGGACCTGCGCCGCTTCCTGTGTGAGGCAGGGTCGTACTCTGCGGATGTTGTAGAGCATGAACCTACAGGAACGGGCCACCGCCTTGATGTTAGTTGAGAACGACAGGGTGTTGTCCAGGATCACGCCAAGGTTCTTAGCGCTCTGGGAGGAGGAAACAATGGAGTTGTCAACCGTGATGGCGAGATCATGGAACGGGCAGTCCTTCCCCGGGAGGAAGAGCAGCTCCGTCTTGCCGAGGTTCAGCTTGAGGTGGTGATCCGTCATCCACACTGATATGTCTGCCAGACATGCAGAGATGCGATTCGCCACCTAGTCATCAGAAGGGGAAAGGAGAAGATTAATTGTGTGTCGTCTGCATAGCAATGATAGGAGAGACCATGTGAGGTTATGACAGAGCCAAGTGACTTGGTGTATAGCGAGAATAGGAGAGGGCCTAGAACAGAGCCCTGGGGGACACCAGTGGTGAGAGCGCGTGGCGAGGAGACAGATTCTCGCCACGCCACCTGGTAGGAGCGACCTGTCAGGTAGGACGCAATCCAAGCGTGGGCCGCGCCGGAGATGCCCAACTCGGAGAGGGTGGAGAGGAGGATCTGATGGTTCACAGTGTCGAAGGCAGCCGATGGGTCTAGAAGGATGAGAGCAGAGGAGAGAGAGTTAGCTTTAGCAGTGCGGAGCGCCTCCGTGATACAGAGAAGAGCAGTCTCAGTTGAATGACTAGTCTTGAAACCGGACTGATTTGGATCAAGAAGGTCATTCTGAGAGAGATAGCGGGAGAGCTGGCCAAGGACGGCACGTTCAAGAGTTTTGGAGAGAAAAGAAAGAAGGGATACTGGTCTGTAGTTGTTGACATCGGAGGGATCGAGTGTAGGTTTTTTCAGAAGGGTGCAACTCTCGCTCTCTTGAAGACGGAAGGGACGTAGCCAGCGGTCAGGGATGAGTTGATGAGCGAGGTGAGGTAAGGGAGAAGGTCTCCGGAAATGGTCTGGAGAAGAGGGAGGGGATAGGGTCAAGCGGGCAGGTTGTTGGGCGGCCGGCCGTCACAAGAAGCGAGATTTCATCTGGAGAGAGAGGGGAGAAAGAGGTCAGAGCACAGGGTAGGGCAGTGTGAGCAGAACCAGCGGTGTCGTTTGACTTAGCAAACGAGGATCGGATGTCGTCGACCTTCTTTTCAAAATGGTTGACGAAGTCATCTGCAGAGAGGGAGGAGGGGGGGGGAGGGGGAGGAGGATTCAGGAGGGAGGAGAAGGTTAACAAAGAGCTTCCTAGGGTTAGAGGCAGATGCTTGGAATTTAGAGTGGAAGAAAGTGGCTTTAGCAGCAGAGACAGAGGAGGAAAATGTAGAGAGGAGGGAGTGAAAGGATGCCAGGTCCGCAGGGAGGCGAGTTTTCCTCCATTTCCGCTCGGCTGCCCGGAGCACTGTTCTGTGAGCTCGCAGTGAGTCGTCGAGCCACGGAGCGGGAGGGGAGGACCGAGCCGGCCTGGAGGATAGGGGACATAGAGAGTCAAAGGATGCAGAAAGAGAAGAGAGGAGGGTTGAGGAGGCAGAATCAGGAGATAGGTTGGAGAAGGTATGAGCAGAGGGAAGAGATGATAGGATGGAAGAGGAGAGAGTAGCGGGGGAGAGAGAGCGAAGGTTGGGACGGCGCGATACCATCCGAGTAGGGGCAGTGTGGGAAGTGTTGGATGAAAGCGAGAGGGAAAAGGATACAAGGTAGTGGTCGGAGACTTGGAGGGGAGTTGCAATGAGGTTAGTGGAAGAACAGCATCTAGTAAAGATGAGGTCGAGCGTATTGCCTGCCTTGTGAGTAGGGGGGAAGGTGAGAGGGTGAGGTCAAAAGAGGAGAGGAGTGGAAAGAAGGAGGCAGAGAGGAATGAGTCAAAGGTAGACGTGGGGAGGTTAAAGTCGCCCAGGACTGTGAGAGGTGAGCCGTCCTCAGGAAAGGAGCTTATCAAGGCATCAAGCTCATTGATGAACTCTCCGAGGGAACCTGGAGGGCGATAAATTATAAGGATGTTAAGCTTGAAAGGGCTGGTAACTGTGACAGCATGGAATTCAAAGGAGGCGATAGACAGATGGGTAAGGGGAGAAAGAGAGAATGACCACTTGGGAGAGATGAGGATCCCGGTGCCACCACCCCGCTGACCAGAAGCTCTCGGGGTGTGCGAGAACACGTGGGCGGACGAAGAGAGAGCAGTAGGAGTAGCAGTGTTGTCTGTGGTGATCCATGTTTCCGTCAGTGCCAAGAAGTCGAGGGACTGGAGGGAGGCATAGGCTGAGATGAACTCTGCCTTGTTGGCCGCAGATCGGCAGTTCCAGAGGCTACCGGAGACCTGGAACTCCACGTGGGTCGTGCGCGCTGGGACCACCAGATTAGGGTGGCCGCGGCCACGCGGTGTGGAGCGTTTGTATGGTCTGTGCAGAGAGGAGAGAACAGGGATAGATAGACACATAGTTGACAGGCTACAGAAGAGGCTACGCTAATGCAAAGGAGATTGGAATGACAAGTGGACTACACTTATCGAATGTTCAGAACGTTAAGCTTACGTAGCAAGAATCTTATTGACTAAAATGATTGAAATGATACAGTACTGCTGGAGTAGGCTAGCTGGCAGTGGCTACGTTGTTGACACTACACTAATCAAGTCGTTCCGTCGAGTGTAATGGTTTCTACAGTGCTGCTATTCGGGGGCTAGCTGGCTAGCTAGCAGTGTTGATTACGTAACGTTACGTTAAAAGAACGACAAAAGCTGGCTAGCTAACCTAGAAAATCGCTCCAGACTACACAATTGTCTTAGATACAAAGACGGCTAAGTAGCTAGCTAGCTACGATCAAACAAATCAAACCGTTGTACTGTAATGAAGTGAAATGAAAATGTGATACTACCTGTGGAGCGAGGCGGAATGTTGACCGGGTTGTTGAAGTTCAATTCGGAAGACGTTGGCTAGCTGTTGGCTAGCTAGCTAGCAGTGACTCCTACGTTAAGGACGACAAATAGCTGGCTAGCTAACCTCGGTAAATTAAGATAATCACTCTAAGTCTACACACTCTAAGCTACACAATTACCTTGGATACGAAGACAGCAAAGACAACTATGTAGCTAGCTAACACTACACTAATCGAGTCATTGAGTGTAATAGTTTCTACAGTGCTAGTGGACGTTAGCTAGCTGCTGTGCTAGTGGACGTTAGCTAGCTGCTGGGCAGAAAGCAGTGTAGACTACGTTAGGACGACAAAATACGATCAGCAAAGACAACTATTTAGCTAGCTAACACTACACTAATCGAGTCGTTGAGTGTAATAGTTTCTACAGTGCTAGTGGACGTTAGCTAGCTGCTGTGCTAGTGGACGTTAGCTAGCTGCTGGGCAGAAAGCAGTGTAGACTACGTTAGGACGACGAAATACGATAATTACGCAATTATCTTTGATACAAAGACGGCTATGTAGCTAGCTAAGAAGAAATTGCTAAGATTAGACAAATCAAACCGTTGTACTATAATGAAATGTAATGAAATGTAATGAAAAGTTATACTACCTGCGGACCGAAGTGTAGATGCGACCGCTCGCTCCAACCCGGAACCGGAAATAACACTCTGACTGGCTGTAACACTCTGATTATAATACAGAGACTATAACACTCTGACTGGCTGTAACACTCTGACTGGCTGTAACACTCTGACTGGCTGTAACACACTGACTGGCTGTAACACTCTGATTATAATACAGAGACTGTAACACTATGACTCGCTGTAACACTCTGACTGGCTGTAACACTCTGACTGGCTGTAACACTCTGGCTGGCTGTAACACTCTGACTGGCTGTAACACTCTGGCTGGCTGTAACACTCTGACTGGCTGTAACACTCTGGCTGGCTGTAACACTCTGACTGGCTGTAACACTCTGACTGGCTGTAACACTCTGGCTGGCTGTAACACTCTGACTGGCTGTAACACTCTGGCTGGCTGTAACACTCTGACTGGCTGTAACACTCTGACTGGCTATAACACTCTGACTGGCTGTAACACTCTGGCTGGCTATAACACTCTGGCTGGCTGTAACACTCTGACTGGCTGTAACACTCTGACTGGCTGTAACACTCTGACTGGCTGTAACACTCTGATTATAATACAGAGACTATAACACTCTGACTGGCTGTAACACTCTGACTGGCTGTAACACTCTGGCTGGCTATAACACTCTGGCTGGCTGTAACACTCTGACTGGCTGTAACACTCTGACTGGCTGTAACACTCTGACTGGCTGTAACAATCTGATTATAATACAGAGACTATAACACTCTGACTGGCTGTAACACTCTGACTGGCTGTAACACTCTGACTGGCTGTAACACTCTGACTGGCTGTAACACTCTGATTATAATACAGAGACTATAACACTCTGGCTGGCTGTAACACTCTGACTGGCTGTAACACTCTGATTGGCTGTAACACTCTGGCTGGCTATAACACTCTGGCTGGCTGTAACACTCTGACTGGCTGTAACACTCTGACTGGCTGTAACACTCTGGCTGGCTGTAACACTCTGGCTGGCTGTAACACTCTGACTGGCTGTAACACTCTGATTATAATACAGAGACTATAACACTCTGACTGGCTGTAACACTCTGATTGGCTGTAACACTCTGGCTGGCTATAACACTCTGGCTGGCTGTAACACTCTGACTGGCTGTAACACTCTGACTGGCTGTAACACTCTGACTGGCTGTAACACTCTGACTGGCTGTAACACTCTGATTATAATACAGAGACTGTAACACTCTGGCTGGCTGTAACACTCTGACTGGCTGTAACACTCTGACTGGCTGTAACACTCTGGCTGGCTGTAACACTCTGACTGGCTGTAACACTGGCTTTGCCCACTGTTGTGTGTAGTTTTCTTGTGAAGTATGATGCAGCTCAGAACGACTCTTTGACTTCTCTCTGCCCACTCTTTCTCTCTTTCTCTCTTTCTCTCTTTCTCGTTCTCTCTTTTTCTCTTTTTCTCTCTCTCTCCCCCTCTCTCAACCAACTGTGCTCGTGTTACCAAATTCTCCCTGCCAAGGTCCTGTTCCGCCTCATAGCACAACGGAAGGAAGGAGAGAGTGAGGGAGGAAGGGACAGAGCGGAGGAGAGAAGCTGGCAGAGGAAAGAAACAGAGGACAGACAGAGGGAGGCCAGAAAACACGAGACAAGAGGGAGGGTCTGTGATGTCACGGACTTTCTCAGTGCAGACAGACATCAAGATTGACTCTCGTTAAAAGATACACTGTATAACCAAAAGTATGTGGACACGTGCTCATCAAACATCTCACTCCAAAATCATGGACATTAACATGGAGTTGGTCCCACTTTTGCTGCTATAACAGCCTCCACTCTTCTGGGAAGGCTTTCCACTAGTTGAAACATTGCTGTTATGACTTGATTCCATTCATCCACAAGAGCATTAGTGAGGTCGAGCATTGATGCTGGGCGATTAGGCCTGGCTTGCAGTCGGAGTTCAACCCAAAGGTGTTTGATGGAGTTGAGGTCAGGGCTCTGTGCAGGTCAGCCAAGTTCTTCCACACCGATCTTGACAAACCATTTATGTACGGACCTTGCTTTGTGCATGGGGGCATTGTCATGCTAAAACAGTAAAGGGCCTTCCCCAAACTGTTGCCACAAAGTTGGAAGCACAGAATCATCTGGAATGTCATTGTATGCTGTAGCGTCAAGATTTCCCTTCACTGGAACTAAGGGCCCTAGCCCGAACCATGAAAAACAGCCCCAGACAATTATTCCTCCTCCGCCAAACTTTACAGTTGTCACTATACATTGCGGCAGGTAGCTTTCTCCTAGCATCCGCCAAACCCAGATTAGTCCGCCAGACTGCCAGATGGTGAAGCGTGACTCATCAATCCAGATAACGCGTTCCCACTGCTCTAGAGTCCTTAGCGGTGAGCGTTACACCACTCCAGCCGACTCTTGGCGTTGCGCATGGTGATCTTCGGCTTGTGAACCATTTCATGAAGCTCCCGACAAACAGTTATTGTTCTGACGTTGCTTCCAGAGGCAGTTTGGAACTCGGTAGTGAGTGTTGCAAACGAGAAAAGACGCATTTCAGCACTTGGTGGTCATATTTTTATTTGATTTTTTATTTTATTTTACCTTTATTTTACTAGGCAAGTCAGTTAAGAACAAATTCTTATTTTCAATGACGGCCTAGGAACAGTGGGTTAACTGCCTGTTCAGGGGCAGAATATGGGCTATTTCTTTTGGGGGGGGGGTAAATTTGTAAAAATTCCCAAAAACTGTTTTTGCTTTGTCGTTATGTGGCATTGTGTGTAGATCTATGAGGAAATAAACAATTTAATTTTAGAATAAGGCTGTAACCTAACAAAATGTGGAAAAACTCAAGGGGTGTGAATACTTTCCGAACACACCCTATATATTTAACTTTTTTTCTTTTTTCTCCCCAATTGGTAGTTACAGTCTTGTCTCATCCTTGCTACTCCTGTACGGACTCGGGAGAGGTGAAGGTCGAGAGCCATGCGTCCTCCGAAACACAACCCAACCAAGCCGCACTGCTTCTTGACAGAATGACCATCCAATGGTCGCACCAATGTGTCAGAGGAAACATCGTACACCTGGCAACCGTGTCAGCGTGCACTGCGCCCGGCCCGACACAGGAGTTGCTAGTGCGTGATGAGACAAGGATATCCCTGCCGGCCAAACCCTCCCTAAACTGGACGACGCTGGGCCAATTGTGTGCTGCCCAATGTGCCTCCCGGTCACGGCCGGCTGAGACAGAGACAGAGCCTGGACTCGAACCCAGAATCTCTAGTGGCACAGCTAGCACTACGATGCATTGCCTTAGACCACTGCCCCACTCAGGAGGCCATATATTTAACATTTTCATCCTAAAAAGGCATCAAATTGAGGTGCCGTTAGTTTTAATGGGCTCCATGCCTCTGGCCTCAAAGTGCCTTTCATGACAGTAGGCACTTTGGGGCCAGAGGTAAGGAGGTTCTCAAAACAAGGGCACTAAATAGAGAATAGGGTGCCATGTGGGACGCAGAAGTCTCCCGTCTGCTGTCCCATAACTATAGAGAGGCTGAATCAACATTGTAGACTTTGGTCTGAGGAAGTGGAGGAAGGTTGATTGTTCTGGTGGTTCTGGAGATGAAAGCGGGAGTGACCAAGGGACCCAACTGCACTGTAACACTGTAACACTGTAACACTGTGGAAGTCCCACTGTAAAACTCGTTGTTTTTATTCTTTCTTGACCTTTAGTGGTCTGAATGAGTGTAGCAAATAAGCAGTGGGCATCTGAATGTACTGATGGTAAAACACTCACACACACTCACACACTCCCCCATTTCCTGTCTTTGATAGTGTCGTTGACAGAGCCTCTGACGGAGGAACAGTGGGTTTCACACCAGTAAAGACTTCTATTGATCTAAAGAGGTTCTAGAGTAACTTGCTTTACTTTATGAGGTTTCTGCTTTGTGTGTGTGTGTGTGTGTGTGTGTGTGTGTGTGTGTGTGTGTGTGTGTGTGTGTGTCACGCCTACTCACTGGTGATTTTAACATGTAAATCTTGGTGTGGAATTTAAAAAAAACAACATTTGTTATGCATTCCAGCAAGCCACCACACAACATAACACAACACTAAACAATACATTAATGGCACTATAACGGTGACTAATGGTGCCCACAAACTGTTAGGGCCTACATAAAGCTGTCCCATCAGCAGAGTCCCAACAGCGTACCACTGCTGCACCTGGCTATCAGCGGAGCGTTGTCTGGCAGTGAAACAGTTCATTCAGCCTCATTTACTGCCTAAGCTGATATGGCTGACTTGCTTAAACAAATGCGGTTTCTACTGACACTTGAAACATACAAACTATGGCATAAGGGGACGACAAGCAGATAAAAGGTAATCCGTAATTTCCATTAAGACATTAATGAATGAGATAGGATGGACATAGTCAATATAACTATATGTTCAGCACTTTTGAAATATACAGCGACAGAATTCAGAACATGGGCCATTCTTACAGTATTCTCCCTGTACACCAAGTCAGGTTATAGGCTACATGTGCAGCACCAAGTCTGTGCACCAGAAACGCTTCAGTCTGGTTTTAGACCCCATCATAGCACTGAGACTGCACTCGTGAAGGTGGTGAATAACCTTTTAATGGCATCAGACCAAGGCTCTGCATCTGCTCCTAGACCTTAGTGCTGCATTTGATACCATCGATCACCACATTCATTTTGGAGAGATTGGAAACCCAAATTGGTCTACACGGACAAGTTCTGGCCTGGTTTAGATCTTATCTGTTGGAAAGATATCAGTTTGTCTGTTACGGCTTTCGTTGTGGGAAGGAGAGTCGGACCAAAATGCGGCGTGTAGATTACGATTCATGTTTAATAAACAAACATAAAACACAAATCAATTACAAACACTACAAAACAAAGAACGTAACGGAAACCGAAACAGCCTATACTGGTGTAAACTAACACAGAACAAGGACATCAGGACACTAAGGACAATCACCCACGAAACACTCAATGAATATGGCTGCCTAAATATGGTTCCCAATCAGAGACAACAATAAACACCTGACTCTGATTGAGAACCACTTCAGACAGCCATAGACTTAACTAGCACACCCCACTAAGCTACAATCCCAATACAAACACACCACATACAAAAAATGTCATGTCTTATTATGTCTGTTCCTGTCCTTTCTCTTCACTCTGTCTCTCTCTGCTGGTCTTATTAGGTTACCTTCTCTGTCTCTCCTTCTTCAGCTGTTCTACATCTCCCCTAACTAGCTCATTCACTCTTTCCCACCTGTTCTCTCTTTCCCCTCTGATTAGGTCTCTATTTCTCTCTCTGTTCCTGCTACTTTCAGTGTCTGATTCTTGTTTGTGTTTTTTCATGCCAGAAGCAAGCTGTCGTCTCGTTTGCTTCCACCTTGTCCTATCCTGTCGGAGTCTGCCTGGCAGGTGCATCCTGCACTATACTAACGTTCTTTTTGTTCCATTGACAACGTCGGAAGAGGATTTATGCCATTCCTGTTTTTTCATTAAAGAACTCTGTTTTCTGTTAAAACCGCTTTTGGGTCTTCACTCAAGTACATAACAGAAGAATCAGACCAAGAATGGACCCAGCGGCTCTGGACCCTTTTCACTCCGCCGTCGAGATCCAGGGAGCGATGCTAGGCAGACACGAGGAGGAATTGTCTGCTGCTCGACATGCCGTTGAGACCCTGGCCGTCCAAGTCTCCGACCTCACAAGACAGGTTCACCAACTCCACCTCGATCCACCGCCCACTTCCAGGGTTTCCGAGTCTCCGGAGCCCAGGATCAACAACCCGCCGTGTTACTCTGGGAGCCCACTGAGTGCCGCTCATTCCTCACTCAGTGTGATGTGGTGTTCTCTCTCCAGCCCAACACTTACTCCAGGAGCGCAGCCCGCATCGCCTACGTCATTTCTCTCCTTACCGGACGGGCGCGTGAGTGGGGCACGGCAATCTGGGAGGCGAGGGCTGAGTGTATTAACCAGTATCAGGACTTTAAGGAGGAGATGATACGGGTTTTTGACCGTTCTGTTTTTGGGGAGGAGGCTTCCAGGGCCCTGTCTTCCCTATGTCAGGGGAATTGATCCATAACGGATTATTCTATTGAGTTTCGCACTCTCGCTGCCTCTAGTGACTGGAACGAGCCGGCTTTGCTCGCTCGTTTTCTGGAGGGTCTCCTCGTCGAGGTTAAGGATGAGATCCTCTCCCGGGAGGTTCCTTCCAGTCTGGACTCCTTAATAGCTCTCGCTATTCGCATAGAGCGACGGTTTGATCTTCGTCGCCGAGCTCGTGGAAAGGAGTTCGCGTTCTCCGTTGCTCCCCTCTCCACATCACTGCCACCTGCCGCATCACTGCCACCCTCCTCCGCCGGCTCGGATGCTGAGCCTATGCAGCTGGGGGGTATCCGCATCTCGGCCAAGGAGAGGGAACGGAGAATCACCAATCGCCTCTGTCTCTACTGCGGCTCCGCTGGTCATTTTGTCACCTCATGCCCAGTAAAAGCCAGAGCTCATCAGTAAGAGGAGGGCTACTGGTGAGCGCAACTACTCAGGCCTCTCCTTCAGGATCACGCACTACCTTTCCGGTCCATCTCCGCTGGCCCGGTTCATCTGCTTCCTGCAGTGCCTTGATAGACTCTGGGGCGGAGGGCTGTTTTATGGACGAGACCTGGGCTCGGGAACATGACATTCCTCTCAGACAGTTAGGGAGCCCACGGCCTTGTTCGCTTTAGATGGTAGTTCTCTCCCCAAGATTCAGCGTGAGACGCTGCCTTTAACCCTCACTGTCTCTGGTAATCATAGCGAAACCATTTCTTTTTTAATTTTTCGTTCACCTTTTACACCTGTTGTTTTGGGTCATCCCTGGCTAGTGCGCCATAACCCTTCTATTAATTGGTCTAGTAATACTATCCTATCCTGGAATGTTTCTTGTCATGTGACCTGTTTAATGTCTGCTATCCCTCCTGTTTCCTCTGTCCCTTCTTCACAGGAGGAGCCTGGCGATTTGACAGGGGTGCCGGAGGAGTATCACGATCTGCGCACGGTGTTCAGTCGTTCCAAGGCCACTTCTCTCCCTCCACACCGGTCGTATGACTGTAGTATTGATCTCCTTCCGGGAACTACTCCCCCGGGGTAGATTATACTCTCTGTCGGCTCCCGAACGTAAGGCTCTCGAGGATTATTTGTCGGTTTCGCTCGACGCCGGTACCATAGTCTCCTCCTCCTCTCCCGCCGGAGCGGGGTTTTTTTGTTCAGAAGAAGGACGGGTCCCTGCGCCCATGCGTGGATTATCGAGGGCTGAATGACATAACAGTTAAGAATCGTTATCCGCTTCCTCTTATGTCTTCAGCCTTCGAGATCCTGCAGGGAGCCAGGTTTTTCACCAAATTGGACCTTCGTAACGCCTACCATCTCGTGCGCATCAGGGAGGGGGACGAGTGGAAGACGGCGTTTAACACTCCGTTAGGGCACTTTGAATACCGGGTTCTTCCTTTCGGCCTCGTTAACGCTCCAGCTGTCTTTCAGGCACTAGTTAACGACGTCCTGAGAGACATGCTGAACATTTTTGTTTTCGTTTACATGGACGATATCCTGATTTTTTCACCGTCTCTCCCGATTCATGTTCAGCACGTGCGGCGCGTCCTCCAGCGCCTTTTGGAGAACTGTCTTTATGTGAAGGCTGAGAAGTGCACTTTTCATGCCGCCTCTGTCCCTTTTCTCGGTTCCGTTATTTCCGCTGAGGGCATTAAGATGGATCCCGCTAAGGTCCAGGCTGTCATTGATTGGCCCGTTCCTAAGTCACGCGTCGAGCTGCAGCGCTTTCTGGGCTTCGCTAATTTCTATCGTCGTTTCATCCGTAATTTCGGTCAGGTGGCAGCTCCCCTCACAGCCCTTACTTCTGTTAAGACGTGCTTTAAGTGGTCCGTTTCCGCCCAGGGAGCTTTTGATCTTCTTAAGAATCGTTTTACATCCGCACCTATTCTTGTTACACCTGACATCTCTAGACAGTTTGTTGTTGAGGTTGACGCGTCAGAGGTGGGCGTGGGAGCCATTCTTTCTCAGCGCTCTCTCTCTGACGGCAAGGTCCATCCTTGCGCGTTTTTCTCTCATCGCTTATCGCTGTCAGAACGTAACTATGATGTTGGTAATCGCGAACTGCTCGCCATCCGCTTAGCCCTAGGCGAATGGCGACAGTGGTTGGAGGGGGCGACCGTTCCTTTTGTCGTTTGGACTGACCATAGGAACCTTGAGTACATCCGTTCAGCCAAACGACTTAATGCGCGTCAGGCTCGTTGGGCTCTGTTTTTCGCTCGTTTCGAGTTTGTTATTTCTTATCGTCCGGGCTCAAAAAACACCAAACCTGATGCTTTATCTCGTCTCTTCAGTTCTTCTGAGGTCTCCACCGACCCCGAGGGATTCTCCCTGAGGGGCGTGTTGTCGGGTTGACTGTCTGGGGAATTGAGAGGCAGGTAAAGCAAGCACTCGCTCACACTCCGTCGCCGCGAGCTTGTCCTAGGAACCTTCTGTTCGTTCCCGTTCCTACTCGTCCGGCCGTTCTTCAGTGGGCCCACTCTGCCAAGTTAGCCGGCCACCCCGGCGTTCGGGTACGCTCGCTTCCATTCGCCAGCGTTTCTGGTGGCCCACTCGGGAACGTGACACGCGTCGATTTGTCGCCGCTTGTTCGGTCTGCGCGCAGACTAAATCTGGGAACTCTCCTCCTGCCGGCCGTCTCAGACCGCTTCCCATTCCCTCTCGACCGTGGTCTCACATCGCTTTAGATTTTATCACCGGACTGCCTTCATCAGCGGGGAAGACAGTTATTCTTACGGTTGTCGATAGATTCTCTAAGGCGGCTCATTTCATTCCTCTCGCTAAGCTCCCTTCTGCTAAGGAGACGGCTCAGATCATTATCGAGAATGTTTTCCGAATTCATGGCCTTCCGTCAGACGTCGTTTCCGACAGAGGCCCGCAGTTCACGTCTCAATTTTGGAGGGAGTTTTGCCGTTTGATTGGGGCTTCCGTCAGTCTCTCGTCCGGCTTTCATCCCCAGTCTAACGGTCAAGCCGAACGGGCCAATCAGACTGTTGGTCGCATTTTACGCAGTCTTTCTTTTCGTAACCCTGCGTCTTGGTCAGAACAGCTCCCCTGGGCAGAGTACGCCCACAACTCGCTTCCTTCGTCTGCTACCGGTCTATCTCCTTTTCAGAGTAGCCTCGGGTACCAGCCTCCGCTGTTCTCATCTCAGCTCGCCGAGTCCTGCGTCCCCTCCGCTCAGGCTTTTGTCCAGCGTTGCGAGCGCACCTGGAAGGGGGTCAGGTCGGCACTTTGCCGTAATAGGGCGCAGACGGTGAGGGCCGCTAATAAGCGTAGGACCAAGAGTCCTAGATATTGTTGCGGTCAGAGAGTATGGCTCTCCACTCAGAACCTTCCCCTTAAGACAGCTTCTCGCAAGTTGGCCCCGCGGTTCATTGGTCCGTTCCGTATTTCTCAGGTCATTAATCCTGTCGCAGTGCGACTTCTTCTCCCGCGCTATCTTCGTCGCGTTCACCCGGTCTTCCATGTCTCCTGTGTTAAGCCCGTTCTTCGCGCCCCGCTCGTCCCCCCCCATCCTTGTCGAGGCGCACCTATCTACAGGGTTCGTAAGATTTTGGACATGCGCCCTCGGGGCCGTGGTCATCAGTACCTAGTGGATTGGGAGGGGTACGGTCCTGAGGAGAGGAGTTGGGTTCCCTCTCGGGACGTGCTGGACCGTTCGCTGATCGATGATTTCCTCCGTTGCCGCCAGGTTTCCTCCTCGAGTGCGCCAGGAGGCGCTCGGTGAGTGGGGGGGGGGTACTGTCATGTCTTATTATGTCTGTTCCTGTCCTTTCTCTTCACTCTGTCTCTCTCTGCTGGTCTTATTAGGTTACCTTCTCTGTCTCTCCTTCTTCAGCTGTTCTACATCTCCCCTAACTAGCTCATTCACTCTTTCCCACCTGTTCTCTCTTTCCCCTCTGATTAGGTCTCTATTTCTCTCTCTGTTCCTGCTACTTTCAGTGTCTGATTCTTGTTTGTGTTTTTTCATGCCAGAAGCAAGCTGTCGTCTCGTTTGCTTCCACCTTGTCCTATCCTGTCGGAGTCTGCCTGGCAGGTGCATCCTGCACTATACTAACGTTCTTTTTGTTCCATTGACAACGTCGGAAGAGGATTTATGCCATTCCTGTTTTTTCATTAAAGAACTCTGTTTTCTGTTAAAACCGCTTTTGGGTCTTCACTCAAGTACATAACAAAAAACCCATGTCACACCCTGGCCTGACCAAAAAAATGAAGACAAACACAATATACTTCGACCAGGGCGTGACATTGTCTCTATAAATTGTACCTCTTGGTGATGCCATTCAGAAACATAATGTTAACTTTCACTGCTATACACAGCTTTCACTGCTACGATACACAGCTGTATATTTTCATGAAACATGGTGAAGCCCCAAAATTGCCCTCCGTTGAACCCTGTGTTTCAGACATAAGGAAGCAGAGGAAACAGAGATGCTAGTATTAGGTCCCAAGAAACAAAGAGATCTTCTGTTGGATCTGACAAGTATTCTTGATGGTTGTACAGTTGTCTCAAATAAAACTGTGAGGGACCTCAGCATTACTCTGGACCCTGATCTGTCTTTTGACAAACATATCAAGACTGTTTTATTCCGATCTACGAAACATTGCAAAAATCCATGCTTTTGTCACTTCTAGATTAGACTACTGCAATGCTCTACTTTCCGGCTACACGGATTAAGTACTAAATTAACTTCAGTTATTGCTAAACATGGTTGCTAGATTCTTGACAAGAACCAAACAATGTGATCATATTACTCCAGTGCTAGCCTCACTACACTGGCTTCATGTTAAGGCTATGGCTGATTTCAAGGTTTTACTGCTAACCTACAAAGCATTACATGGGCTTGCTCCTATCTATCTCTCTGATTTGGTCCTGCCGTACATACCTACACATACGCTACGGTCACAAGACGCAGGCCTCCTTACTGTCCCTAGAATTTCTAAGCAAACAGCTGGAGGCAGGGATTTGTCCTATAGAGCTCCATTTTTTTGGAATGGTCTGCCTATCCATGTGAGAGACGCAGACTCTGTCTCGACCTTTAATTAAGTCTTTATTGAAGACTCATCTCTTCATTAGGTCCTATGATTGAGTGTAGTCTGGCCCAGGGTTCCGAAGGTGAATGGAAAGGCTGGAGCGACGAACCGCCCTTGCTGTCTCTGACTGGCCGGTTCACCTCTCTCCACTGGGATTTTCTGCCTCTAACCCTATTATGAGGGCTGAGTCACTGGATTACTGGTGCTCTCCCATGCCGTCCCTAGGTGGGGTGCGTCACTTGAGTGGGTTGAGTCACTGATGTGGTCTTCCTGTCCGGGTTGGCGCCCCCCTTCGTGCCGTGGGGAAGATCTTTTATACTCGGCCTTGTCTCAGGGTAGTACATTGGTGGTTTGAATGGTGTGGGGGCTGTGCTTTGACAAAGTGGGAGGGATTATATCCTGCCTGTTTGGCCCTATTCAGGGGTATTGTTGGACAGGGCCACAGTGTCTCCCAACCCCTCCTGTCTCAGCCTCCAGTATTTACATTGCACTAGTTTATGTGTCTGGTTCTAGGATCAGTCTGTTATATCTGGAGTATTTCTCCTTGTCTTATCCGGTGTCCTGTGTGAATTTAAGCCTGCTCCCTCTAACTCTCTTACTCTCTTTCTCTCTTCTCGGAGGACCTGAGCCCTAGGACCATGCCTCAGGACTACCTGGCCTGATGACTCCTTGCTGTCCCCAGTCCACCTGGTCGTGCTGCTTCTCCAGTTTTAACTGTTCTGCCTGCAGCAATGGAACCCTGACCTGTTCACCGGATGTGCTACCTTGTCCCGGACCTTCTGTGTTCGACTCTCTTTCTCTACCGCACTTGCTGTCTCTAACTCTGAATAATCGGCTATGAAAAGCCAACTGACATTTACTCCTGAGGTGCTGACATGTTGCACACTCTAACAACCTCTGTGATTATTATTATTTGACCCTGCTGGTCATCTATGAATGTTTGAACATCTTGGCCATGTACTTTTATAATCTCCACCAGGCACAGCCAGAAGAGGACTGGTCACCCCTCAGAGCCTGGTTTCTCTCTAGGTTTATAATCTCCACCCGGCACAGCCAGAAGAGGACTGGTCACCCCTCAGAGCCTGGTTCCTCTCTAGGTTTATAATCTCCACCCGGCACAGCCAGAAGAGGACTGGTCACCCCTCAGAGCCTGGTTCCTCTCTAGGTTTCTTCCTAGGTTCCATCTCATCAAACTTTGTCATCAAAGTCTGGCATTCTCTGGATTTATGGTGCTTTCAAGACAACTGTGAACTCTGAAAAAAACATGGTCGAATCATGATGATGTCAGTGATCTTCAAGTCGGAGCTCTAAAAAGAGTCCTGAGTTCCAGACTTACAGTTGGATGACCGTTCAAAATGTATTTTCTGAGTCGGAGCTCATTTTTCCCCAGATTACCCAGTTCCCGAGTGTGGCAGAAGTCATGCTGGATTGACAGCATGACCAATGTTGAATGTTTATCCTTTTAACCTTGGAAAAGAGACCGTAAACTCAGACTTGGCAACACACAGCCACTCCACTGAATACAGGCTAGTGGTTGCTTTGCAATGCTTGCAGTTAGCTACTGATTCCTTCCAAACTACTCATTGTTGAATTTGCAATGTCCAACTAGTTATGTAATGTTTATGTCCAATGGCCAATGAGCACCGATATGCATTATCTATAATTTCTCTTCAATATTTCTCTTCATATGACAAGGATAAACAATTATTTGCCAGTAGATTGTCGACTTGATTCATGATGATGATTGCTAGCTTGCTAGCTAAGATTTTGAAGGTATAATGTAGACATGATCCATCCAATCAAAGCTACAGTAGATATGTCATTTGATGTCATATCAAATTGATATGTGACATGTATGAATGCCAAAATAACATGCAAAACAGGCAACCCTCCCTAAAAATATATATACATATACTGTACAGAGCAACCGGAAAGTATTCAGACCCCTTGACTTTTCCCACATTTTGTTACATCACAGCCTTATTCTAAAATTAATGAAATTGTTTTTTCCCCTCATCAATCTACACGCAATACCCCATAATGACAAAGCGAAAATGTTTTTGGGGAATTTTTTGCAAATGCATTAAAAATAACAAATGAAATATGACATTTACAAAGTTATTCAGTCTTTACTCAGTACTTTGTTGCAGCACCTTTGGCAGCGATTACAGCCTTGAGTCTTATTGGGAATGACGCTACAAGCTTGGCACACCTGTATTTGTGGAGTTTCTCTCTTTATTTTCTGCAGATCCTCTCAAGCTCTGTCAGGTTGAATAGGGAATGTCGCTGTACAGCAATTTTCAGTTCTCTCCAGAGATTTTCGATCGGGTTCAAGTCCAGGCTTGAACCCCCAAGGACATTCAGAGACTTGTCCCGAAGCCACTCCTGCGTTGTCTTGGCTGTGTGCTTCAGGTTATTGTCCTGTTGGAAGGTGACCCTTCACCTTAGTCTGAGGTCCTGCACACTCTGGAGCAGGTTTTCATCAAGGATCTCTATGTTCTTTGCTCGGTTCATCCATCCCCCACTGAAAAACAACCCCACAGCATGATGCTGCCACCACCATGCTTCACCGTAGGGATGGTGCCAGGTTTCCTCCAGACGTGACGCTTAGCTTTAAGACCAAAGAGTTCAATCTTGGTTTCATCAGACCAGAGAATTTTGTTTCTCATGGTCCAAGAGTCCTTTATGTGCCTTTTGGCAAACTCCAAGCAGGCTGTCATATGCATTTTTTCTTGAGGAGTGGCTCCCTTCTGGCAACTCTACCATAAAGGCCTGATTGGTGGAGTGCTGCAAAGATGGTTGCTCTTCTGGAAGGTTCTCTCATCTCCACAGAGGAACTCTGAAGCTCTGTCAGAGTGACCATCGGGTTCTTGGTCATCTCCTTGACCAAGGCCCTTCTCCCCCGATTGTTCAGTTTTGCCAGGCGGCCAGCTCTAGAAAGAGCCTTGGTGGTTCCAAACTTCTTCCATTTAAGAATGATGGAGGCCACTGGGTTCTTGGGGACCTTCAATTCTGCAGATTGTTTTTGGTACCCTTCCCCAGATCTGTGCATCGACACAATCCTGTCTCAGAGCTCAACAGACAATTTCTTCAACCTCATGGCTTGGTTTTTGCTCTGACATGCACTGTCATCTATGGGACCTTATATAGACAAATTTGTGCCTTTCCAAATCATGTCCAATTAATCGAATTTACCAAATGTGGACGCCAATCAAGTTGTAGAATTATTTCAAGAATGATCAATGGAAACAGTCTCATAGCAAAGGGTCTGAATACTTATGTAAATAAGGTATTTCTGTTTTTATTTTTAATACATTTGCAAAAATGTCTAAAAACCTGTGTTCACTTTGTCGTTATGGGATATTGGCTGTAAAGTAACAGCATGTAGAAAAATTCAAGGGGTCTGAATACTTTCTGAATACACTGTGTATATATATATATAAATGTTTTTAGCTGAATAGGTGGGGCTTAAAACAGGTGGGCGGTTGCCACTACGCCTACTCCTGCTCCCTCCTTGCAGCCCTCGATGTCGCCGGTCTACTAACCACCAGTCCTGGCAACCCACATTGCGCACACCTGGCAACCGTCATTGTGCACACCTGGCAACCATCATTGTGCACACCTGCTCCCCATCGTTAAGCACACCTGGACTTCATCACCACCCTGATAACTCTCCCTTCGTATAGCCCTCATCAACCTTAGTCATCTGGCAGTATTGGTTCTGTCTTCACGTCCAGATGCTTTTCTTGTTTTGTTCGTTATTATTTATCTCACCATCTGCTTCCTGACTACCTGTGTCTTCGTTACAGTGTGTGTGAATGCCAGTGAGAGGTCTGCTATGCAGTTCTTTAGAAAAACCAAGATGATCATGTACTGTTGCTGAATGTTGAAACAGGTTTAAAAATAACTCTGCTGTTGTTTTGAGGGTGTACTGACTGTAGCTAGTGTGAGGTTAGACATTAGAGACTGGGAATGAAAGGCTAGGATTGTTTGTAGGTGTACGTACTGTAGTAGATTCCTAATATAAATAGACGCTGAGCTAGATTCGGAATAGGATTCAGTCCGATCAGCTTTGTCATTTATAAGCTACAGTGAATGTGGTCTCCATGAACATTGCCTTTAAAAGGTGCATCCCCAACAAACCGCCATCAGCTTGACTCCCTGCCTAGGGCACCTGGAGCTATGGAAAGGTACTGTTTATGACAATGTTTGAATTGGCTACTGATGGTAACCCTCTGACACACTCTATTTCAGCTCTCCAACATGCTCTGACAGGAAAACAGAGGAATGTGATAAATGAGGCGTGGAGGAGAGGAGCGAGGGAGGCAGTGAAGGAGTGTAAAGTGTTGCTCGGGGCTGCCCTTCTTCATCTTTGAGATCAGACAGGTGAATAGACCAGCTGAGCAGACCAGCTGAGCAAACCAGCTGAATAGACCAGCTGAGCAGACCAGCTGAGCAGACCAGCTGAGCAGACCAGCTGAGCAGACCAGCTGAATAGACCAGCTGAGCAGACCAGCTGAGCAGACCAATTGAATAGACCAGCTGAATAGACCAGCTGAGCAGACCAGCTGAGCAGACCAGCTGAGCAGACCAGCTGAGCAGACCAATTGAATAGACCAGCTGAGCAGACCAGCTGAGCAGACCAGCTGAGCAGACCAGCTGAGCAGACCAGCTGAGCAGACCAATTGAATAGACCAGCTGAGCAGACCAGCTGAGCAGACCAGCTGAGCAGACCAGCTGAGCAGACCAGCTGAATAGACCAGCTGAGCAGACCAGCTGAGCAGACCAGCTGAGCAGACCAGCTGAGCAGACCAATTGAATAGACCAGCTGAATAGAAGAGCTGAGTTACACAGTAGCAGCGGTAACCTGAGTCAGTCAGTATATGACAGAGCAGTTCTCAAGTACATCAAAGCTGTTTCTCTAACAAACACATCACATTTCCCCGGTGGAATGCTTCCCCTAGCAGATGTGGGAGAGAGAGAGAGAAACTCAAAACTATGTGTCCCACTGCATTCTCTAGTTTTAGCCCACAGGCTAAGCCTGTGGATAACTGCCATTGTTTCAGTGACACGGCTAGCCTCAGGCTCTCATAATGCAAGACAACCTTGTATACTATGCAAGGTATCTGCATTTCTGCAACACATAACCTGACAGTGCCTACTAGCTACGTCACCTGATGTGACTGAACTAGGGGGTATCTGATTGGTGGATAATTACTTCCGATCTGCACTGTATAAGATTATGTGGGAGGGACAAAGAAAATAAGGACAAGTAAAGAGTTCTGTTCTCACAGAAGGAGAGAGAGAGAAAGTATGAGAGAGAGTTCCCTCCCTGTCAGCTGTATAGCAGTAGATGGAAGGCTGGGTTCAGAGTGACTGAGGTAGAATTAATAAATGAATGTCCCTTTACCAACTGGCTTCTGTTTCTTGCCAAACACAAAGGAGCATCAATACACATACACACCCAGGAGTCCTGGAAATATACAGTAATACATCTGTATCAGTGATTAAGCCACCAAGACTGTGATGCATTCATATGTTCCTTTGTCTTTCAGGAAGACAAGGCCTATTTTTTATCTCTCAATCAGGAACAGCAAGATAAGGTCTTACAGTGAAAGTCATTTACACTTTCCTGGGTGTGATTCTTGGAAGTGACACTCTTCTGAGACAGCTCTGGTATGTCACTGGCACACATGGGTACTCTCAGCCTCATTCCTCAGTAGCTTGGAAGGCCCTGTCAGTGGGTGTTGGGTAAGGAAATGTCCAACAGCTCTAGTTAAATATTTACAACTCCTGAAATAAACTGACAGGTACTGTGAGTGCGTGTGTGTGTGTGCGCGTGCATGTGTGCATGTGCGTGTATGTGTATGTATGTGTGTGTGCGTGCGTGTGCGTGT
>NC_088243.1:79856241-79863741 GCF_036934945.1 Oncorhynchus masou masou
ACCAAATAAACATTGTCAGTCACAGCCGGTCAGTGAGGTCAGGGCCAGACAGAGACGGATGAAGATCAACTATTTGTTCCTAATTCCTCAACTGTTTTTCTGGCTATTTAGGTGACCCTTTTTGGGTTAAGACCACACCTGGAGGCAAATCTTCCATTGTGCATCTTAACAATTTCCATACCAGCAGTCTCAAAAGGACGTGTTTCAACCATCAAGCTTATTCTACATACAAGACCGGACAATAAAGATTTTGTGGTTGTCTCTGGAACATCACGTTCCGTTCTGTAGAGGTACAATAGGTAGTGTTTTGACAATCTGACAGCTCGCTAGGTGTTCTGCCTGGGCATGACTGTGTTGGTGACAGAATATAGAACCTTAGGACTCCCTCTAATGACATCACAATGACTGAGCAGTGTTCTCAGAACGGTGGAATGTAGCGCCAGGGACCGGGTTTCCTCTGCCTTGCTAGCGGTCAGTTGGTATCTTTCAGATTACTACTCTTTTATTTGCTTGTTCATTTAATTTCCTTCTCCATCGGACGTAATATGTTGTTTACTTAGTAAATAGAGACTCCTCCCTGTGGTAACCATGTTGTTTTGCTTAGACACACAAACGATAGCACACACACACCACAGATAACATCCCTGAAACCACACAATTTTTTATAGCTGCCTACCGCCCTAGACAGGCATGGTAGACAGGCACGTGTTTCTGATAATGGAAACAATAGCGCAATACTATATCCATAAAGCATTGGCCAGCTGTAACCATGGCAGCAAACACAAGGAAACACCTGATGCATTGAATTGATAATCAATCAATATCAATCAATATAATTACAATAGAAAAGATTGGAACAGATTTTTTGGCAAGATAATGTTTGATAACACTTGATGATATAAGTGTGTTGTTGACAGTGTGCTATAGACAGTGTGCTGATAGGGTTAGGGTTGCCTCTGTCACATTACAGTCACAGACAGTGTGCTGATAGGGTTAGGGTTGCCTCTGTCACATTACAGTCACAGACAGTGTGCTGATAGGGTTAGGGTTGCCTCTGTCACATTACAGTCACAGACAGTGTGCTGATAGGGTTAGGGTTGCCTCTGTCACATTACAGTCACAGACAGTGTCAGAGTTGATGCATGTACAGGCTTGAATGTGATTTGAGTATTGGGTATCTACACCCCCCTGCCTCCAACCCCTAGCCCCCCCACCTCTAACCCCACACTCCGTGTACAGTGAGGTTACATAGCCAGAATTCCCCCCCTTCTGTATTTAGCAGGTCTCCCCCCCCCACCTGATCTAAAATGCCTCATTAGTCTGGAGGCTCGTGTGGTCACATGGTCAGGGGGGTGGGGTGTAAATTTACGAGGTAACATGATGTAATTTCACCTCACACATACACTCATATATCCAGCCAATCCTGCCCTAGACCGGACCCCAATATATTAACTCCAGTATTAACCCTTAGTAGGGCTGATGATGCTGGTCATGCAGCACGGTGTGTGTGTGTGTGTGTGTGTGTGTGTGTGTGTGTGTGTGTGTGTGTGTGTGTGTGTGTGTGTGTGTGTGTGTGTGTGTGTGTACAGTTCTGGAGGTGATGACATCTCTTTTCAGCACGTCAGAATAAATCACCCAGACCCAGGTCATTGTTGAGTAGAGGTGTGTGTGTGTGCATGCGTGTCTGTTTGGGGCTATGCGTGTGTTATTAATACTCTAGAGGGGGTAGTTGGGGGATTTGAGAAAGCTTCTTGGGTTTCAGATCTTCTGAGCTCAGAGACAAATGTCCCTACATGGAATCTTTATTCTCCCCACCCAAAGTGCTAACGACCCTCCCCACTCACTGTCCTCCCTGTCCATCCATCAGACACCCCCGGAAGCATAATGCAGTCTGCTGTCTTAACCTCTGTAGGGGGTACACACACACACACACACACACACACACACACACACACACACACACACACACACACACACACACACTAGGTTAGAGTGTTGGGCCAGTAACTGAAGGGTTGCTGGTTGGAATACCGGTAAAATACCGGTGTGCCAATGAGCAAGGCAATCAACCCTAATTACCCCGGGGGTGCTGTACTATGGTGAGGGGGCGCTGTACTATGGTGAGGGGGGTGCTGTATTATGGTGAGGGGGCGCTGCACTATGGTGAGGGGGGTGCTGTACTATGGTGATGGGGGTGCTGTACTATGGTGAGGGGGCGCTGTACTATGGTGAGGGGGGTGCTGTACTATGGTGAGGGGGAGCTGTACTATGGTGAGGGGGTGCTGTACTATGGTGAGGGGGTGCTGTACTATGGTGAGGGGGTGCTGTACTATAGTGACTGGGCGCTGTACTATGGTGAGGGGGTGCTGTACTATGGTGAGGGGGTGCTGTACTATGGTGAGGGGGGTGCTGTACTATGGTGAGGGGGGCGCTGTACTATAGTGAGGGGGTGCTGTACTATAGTGGCTGGGCGCTGTACTATGGTGAGGGGGGTGCTGTACTATAGTGACTGGGCGCTGTACTATGGTGAGGGGTGCGCTGTACTATGGTGAGGGGGTGCTGTACTATAGTGACTGGGCGCTGTACTATGGTGAGGGGGGCGCTGTACTATGGTGAGGAGGTGCTGTACTATAGTGACTGGGAGCTGTACTATGGTGAGGGGGGTGCTGTACTATAGTGACTGGGCGATGTACTATGGTGAGGGGGCTGCTGTAGTATAGTGACTGGGCGCTGTACTATGGTGAGGGGGCCCTGTACTATAGTGAGGGGAGTGCTGTACTATGTTGAGGGGGGTGCTGTACTATAGTGACTGGGCGCTGTACTACAGTGACTGGGCGCTGTACTATGGTGAGGGGGGCGCTGTACTATGGTGAGGGGGTGCTGTACTATAGTGACTGGGCTCTGTATTATGGTGAGGGGGCGCTGTACTATGGTGAGGGGGTGCTGTACTATAGTGACTGGGCGCTGTACTATGGTGAGGGGGGTGCTGTACTATAGTGACTGGGCTCTGTATTATGGTGAGGGGGCGCTGTACTATGGTGAGGGGGTGCTGTACTATAGTGACTGGGCGCTGTACTATGGTGAGGGGGCACTGTACTATAGTGACTGGGCGCTGTACTATAGTCGGGGGGCACTGTACTAAAGTCAGAGGGTCACTGTACTATGGTGAGGGGGCGCTGTACTATGGTGAGGGGGTGCTGTACTATAGTGACTGGGCTCTGTACTATGGTGAGGGGGACGCTGTACTATGATGAGGGGGGTGCTGTACTATAGTGACTGGGCGCTGTACTATGGTGAGGGGGGTGCTGTACTATAGTGACTGGGCGCTGTACTATGGTGAGGGGGTGCTGTACAATAGTGAGGGAGCGCTGTACTATAGTGAGGAGGCGCAGTACTATGGTGAGGGGTGCTGTACTATAGTGAGGAGGTGCAGTACTATGGTGAGGGGCGCTGTACTATGTTGAGGGGCGCTGTACTATGGTGAGGGGGCGCTGTACTATAGTGAGGGGGCGCTGTACTATGGTGAGGGGGCGCTGTACTATGGTGAGGGGGGTGCTGTACTATGGTGAGGGGGGTGCTGTACTATAGTGACTGGGCACTGTACTATGGTGAGGGTGTGCTGTACTATGGTGGGGCTGCTATACTATAGTGACTGGGCGCTGTACTATGGTGAGGGGGGTGCTGTACTATAGTGACTGGGCGCTGTACTATGGTGAGGGGGGCGCTGTACTATGGTGAGGGGGGTGCTGTACTATAGTGACTGGGCGCTGTACTATGGTGAGGGGGGTGCTGTACTATAGTGACTGGGCGCTGTGCTATGGTGAGGGGGGCGCTGTACTATATTGAGGGGGTGCTGTACTATAGTGACTGGGCGCTGTACTATGGTGAGGAGGGCGCTGTACTATAGTCATGGGGGCACTGTACTATTGTGAGGGGGGCGCTGTACTATGGTGAGGGGGTGCTGTACTATAGTGACTGGGCGCTGTACTATGGTGAGGGGGGCGCTGTACTATGGTGAGGAGGTGCTGTACTATAGTGACTGGGAGCTGTACTATGGTGAGGGGGGTGCTGTACTATAGTGACTGGGCGATGTACTATGGTGAGGGGGCTGCTGTAGTATAGTGACTGGGCGCTGTACTATGGTGAGGGGGCCCTGTACTATAGTGAGGGGAGTGCTGTACTATGTTGAGGGGGTGCTGTACTATAGTGACTGGGCGCTGTACTACAGTGACTGGGCGCTGTACTATGGTGAGGGGGGCGCTGTACTATGGTGAGGGGGGTGCTGTACTATAGTGACTGGGCTCTGTATTATGGTGAGGGGGCGCTGTACTATGGTGAGGGGGTGCTGTACTATAGTGACTGGGGGCTGTACTATGGTGAGGGGGGTGCTGTACTATAGTGACTGGGCGCTGTACTATAGTGAGGGGGCGCTGTACTATGGCGAGGGGGCACTGTACTATAGTGACTGGGCGCTGTACTATAGTCGGGGGGCACTGTACTAAAGTCAGAGGGTCACTGTACTATGGTGAGGGGGGCGCTGTACTATGGTGAGGGGGGCGCTGTACTATAGTGACTGGGCACTGTACTATGGTGAGGGGGGTGCTGTACTATAGTGACTGGGCTCTGTACTATGGTGAGGGGGGCGCTGTACTATGATGAGGGGGGTGCTGTACTATAGTGACTGGGCGCTGTACTATGGTGAGGGGGTGCTGTACAATAGTGAGGGAGCGCTGTACTATAGTGAGGAGGCGCAGTACTATGGTGAGGGGGTGCTGTACTATAGTGAGGAGGTGCAGTACTATGGTGAGGGGGGCGCTGTACTATGTTGAGGGGGCGCTGTACTATGGTGAGGGGGCGCTGTACTATAGTGAGGGGGCGCTGTACTATGGTGAGGGGGCGCTGTACTATGGTGAGGGGGGTGCTGTACTATGGTGAGGGGGTGCTGTACTATAGTGACTGGGCACTGTACTATGGTGAGGGGGTGCTGTACTATGGTGAGGGGCTGCTATACTATAGTGACTGGGCGCTGTACTATGGTGAGGGGGGTGCTGTACTATAGTGACTGGGTGCTGTACTATGGTGAGGGGGGCGCTGTACTATGGTGAGGGGGGTGCTGTACTATAGTGACTGGGCGCTGTACTATGGTGAGTGGGGTGCTGTGCTATAGTGACTGGGCGCTGTGCTATGGTGAGGGGGGCGCTGTACTATATTGAGGGGGTGCTGTACTATAGTGACTGGGCGCTGTACTATGGTGAGGAGGGCGCTGTACTATAGTCATGGGGGCACTGTACTATTGTGAGCGGGGTGCTGTACTATGGTAAGGGGGTGCTGTACTATAGTGACTGGTCGCTGTACTATGGTGAGGGGGGCGCTGTAGTATGGTGAGGGGGTGCTGTACTATAGTGACTGGGCGCTGTACTATGGTGAGGGGGGTGCTGTACTATAGTGACTGGGCAATGTACTATGGTGAGGGGGCTGCTGTAGTATAGTGACTGGGCGCTGTACTATGGTGAGGGGGCCCTGTACTATAGTGAGGGGGGTGCTGTACTATGGTGAGGGGGCGCTGTACTATGTTGAGGGGGGTGCTGTACTATAGTGACTGGGCGCTGTACTATGGTGACTGGGCGCTGTACTATGGTGATGGGGGCGCTGTACTATGGTGAGGGGGGTGCTGTACTATAGTGACTGGGCTCTGTATTATGGTGAGGGGGCGCTGTACTATGGTGAGGGGGGTGCTGTACTATGGTGAGGGGGCGCTGTACTATGGTGAGGGGGCACTGTACTATAGTGACTGGGCGCTGTACTATAGTCGGGGGGCACTGTACTAAAGTCAGAGGGTCACTGTACTATGGTGAGGGGGGCGCTGTACTATGGTGAGGGGGGTGCTGTACTATAGTGACTGGGCGCTGTACTATGGTGAGGGGGGTGCTGTACTATAGTGACTGGGCGCTGTACTATGGTGAGGGGGGTGCTGTACTATAGTGACTGGGCTCTGTACTATGGTGAGGGGGTGCTGTACAATAGTGAGGGAGCGCTGTACTATAGTGAGGAGGCGCAGTACTATGGTGAGGGGGGCGCTGTACTATAGTGAGGAGCGCAGTACTATGGTGAGGGGGGCGCTGTACTATGTTGAGGGGGCGCTGTACTATAGTGAGGAGGCGCAGTACTATGGTGAGGGGGGCGCTGTACTATGTTGAGGGTGCGCTGTACTATAGTGAGGAGGCGCAGTACTATGGTGAGGGGGGCGCTGTACTATAGTGAGGAGGCGCAGTACTATGGTGAGGGGGGCGCTGTACTATGTTGAGGGGGCGCTGTACTATGGTGAGGGGGCGCTGTACTATAGTGAGGGGGCGCTGTACTATGGTGAGGGGGCGCTGTACTATGGTGAGGGGGGCGCTCTACTATAGTGACTGGGCGCTGTACTATGGTGAGGGGGGCGCTGTACCATATTGAGGGGGTGCTGTACTATAGTGACTGGGCGCTGTACTATAGTCAGGGGGGCACTGTACTATAGTGACTGGGCACTGTACTATGGTGAGGGGGTGCTGTACTATAGTGACTGGGCACTGTACTATGGTGAGGGGGGCGCTGTACCATATTGAGGGGGTGCTGTACTATAGTGACTGGGCGCTGTACTATGGTGAGGGGGGCGCTGTACTATAGTCAGGGGGCACTGTACTATTGTGAGGGGGGCGCTGTACTATGGTGAGGGGGGTGCTGTACTATAGTGACTGGGCGCTGTACTATGGTGAGGGGGGTGCTGTAGTATAGTGACTGGGCGCTGTACTATGGTGAGGGGGCGCTGTACTATGGTGAGGGGGGCGCTGTACTATGTTGAGGGGGCGCTGTACTATGGTGAGGGGGCGCTGTAGTATAGTGACTGGACGCTGTACTATGGTGAGGGGGCGCTGTACTATGGTGAGGGGGGCGCTGTACTATAGTGATTGGGCGCTGTACTATAGTGAGGTGGGCGCTGTACTATGGTGAGGGGGGTGCTATACTATAGTGACTGGGCGCTGTACTCTGGTGAGGGGGTGCTGTAGTATAGTGACTGGGCGCTGTGCTATGGTGAGGGGGGCGCTGTACCATATTGAGGGGGTGCTGTACTATAGTGACTGGGCGCTGTACTATGGTGAGGGGGGTGCTGTACTATAGTCAGGGGGGCACTGTACTATTGTGAGGGGGGCGCTCTACTATGGTGAGGGGGGTGCTGTACTATAGTGACTGGGCGCTGTACTATGGTGAGGGGGGTGCTGTAGTATAGTGACTGGACGCTGTACTATGGTGAGGGGGCGCTGTACTATGGTGAGGGGTGCGCTGTACTATAGTGATTGGGCGCTGTACTATAGTGAGGTGGGCGCTGTACTATGGTGAGGGGGGTGATGTACTATAGTGAGGGGGCGCTGTACTATAGTGAGGGGGCGTTGTACTCTAGTTACTGGGCGCTGTACTATGTTGAGGGGGGCGCTGTACTATGGTGAGGGGGTGCTGTACTATGGT